>NC_141822.1:10400082-10721582 GCF_982586985.1 Callionymus lyra
CTTTAGATTTTTAATGTGGATCAGTCTTTAAAAAATGTACAGTCAAAAACAAATGCGTTTGTGGTATCCCTTGTATTGTTTCTGGGTCAAGGTGACCCAAAAGCCCAAAAACCAATGTGTTTGTGGTATCCTTTGTGTTGTCTCTGGGTCAAGGTGACCCAAGGGCCACAAAACAAATGTGTTTGCAGTATCCCTTGTGTTATCTCTGGGTCAAGGGTGACCCGAAGGCCCGAAAACAAATGTGCCTGAGGTATCCCTTGTGTTATCTCTGGGTTAAGGTGACCTGAATGACCGAAAACAAATGTGTTTGTGGTATCGCTTGTGTTGTCTCTGGGTCAAGGTGACCCAAAGGCCCAAAAACAAATGTGTTTGTGATGTCTCTTGTGTTATCTCTTGGTCAAGGTGACACAAAGGCCCGAAAACAAATGTGTTTGTGGTATCCCTTGTGTTGTCTCTGGGTCAAGGTGAACCAAAGGCCCAAAAACAGATGTGCCTGAGGTATCCCTTGTGTTATTTCTTGGTCGAGGTGGCCCGAAGGCCCAAAAACAAATGTGTTTTCAGTATCCCTTGTGTTGTCTCTGGGTAAAAGTGACCCAAAGGCTCAAAAACAAAAGTGCTTGCGGTATCCCTTGTAATTATCTGTGGGTCAAGGTGACCCAAAGGCCCAAAAACAAATTTGTTTGTGGTTTCTCTTGTGTTATCTCAGGGTCAAGGTGACCTGAAGGCCCAAAAACAAATGTGTTTTTGGTATCCCTTGTGTTATGTCTGGGTGAAGGTGACGGTTTAAAAACATCACATTTGTTTTTGGGACTTCGGGTCACCTTGACCCTGAGATAATACAGGGGTTAACCGGAAGTAGGAGTTTAATATCGTCTCTTCAATCCTAGAGGCTCAATCCATCTTAATTATTTGTTTTTCTTCCTTCAAAACTCCCATTAAATCATCTCCTTTTCCATCAGTTTTGCTCTTATTTTCTCGGTATAATCTCTGTTCTTTATCTCACCTTTAACACGGGCCTCTTTATGGGTCAACATATCAACATGGACCACATAAAATGAGTTGGAGGGTGAGATCGGGCCATGAGCTTAAACACAGAGGACGTTACCGGGAAGGCTTTTGGGAACTTGGAAGCTACTTGTCTTTACGGTCCCGTCCTGGGCATCAGCGATACCTGAAGATATGCAAACAGCACTCACTAAGTATATCCTAAATGTAGGATGTCAGAAATGTACAAAAATGTACAAAATCTTAAAATCCCATCAAGGAGTACTGAGGGAAGAATCCAGGAATTCTTCAGGGAACGATGAGGAGTTTCTACGGACAATTATACGATAAGACAACATCATCAGACGTAAGTCTCTCGCGGACGTACACTTGTTTGCGGAACATAATTGCGTGAGTCATACGTCGGACTCAGACGACATCAGTGCATCACATCAGTTCAAACAATGACTCAATTACGTGGGGGCGGGGGGACGGGGGGGCAGTAGGGACATCATGAACCTTTCAACTGAGCCAGAGGACGCAAGTCCGCTTTCATCGGAGCTAATGGACGCGTGTGTCACCCAGAGTTTCAGTCATGAGGTCCGGACAATTGTGTTTTTATTTGCTTTTTATGAATGCATAGTAGCGCTGATGATGAACCGAGGAGGCAAAAACAGCCTCGCAGAGATCGTTTAAAAAAATACAGCATAGTACCTTGAATTATACGACTAGAAATAAAAACTTCCAGAGAGTCCGAAGACGAAAAGATAAGTCAGAATACAAAGAGACTATTGTGTTTAGTTCAAATATTTCCTTGTGATAAAATTCTATTTATATACATATTTTTTCGAATATCCATACACTTAAATATAGCTATATTTGTTTTCACTACACCATAAATATTTTTTCAACAGCACATACATTACTCTTTTTTTTGGCTTAAAAATCTCATTTTATTTTTTTCAATAAACTTCTGGCAGCTAGATGCCAGCAGTCATGACGTCCTCCCAAGATAAGGGATTTTTTTGCGAAATTCCAGTGATGACTGAGGACGAGAGGATACAGTGTACTCCAGCAGCTTCTAAAGCTGATGTTTTGGACATATTTTGGTTTGAAAACAAATGAAAGCAGTTACGACTTCATCAAGAGTCATGTGGTCTGTAAATACTTCAACACAAGAGTCAAGTACTCGACAATACTACAAATATATACTTGTTACTACAGTATCACAATAAATTGTATTGTGTCCCCTGTTAATGATATGTATGGTATCACCAGATTCTTACCAATAAACACCCCTCAAAGAATTCATCAATTTTTTACTAAAAAGGCAACAAGTATACAGAAAAAGAGCGCCCTCTGGTGGGCTCCGAAGATGATGACAATGCTTCATGGAGCTTCATCGGCCCATCACTAGATGATGCCTAAGACAAACCAATTGAAGACAAATTTAATAAATGCTCTCCGTCTTTTTGGACAAAACTCCGCTACGTTAAATCAATAATTAAAAAGTACATCCTGAAAAAAAGATGCTTTTAAAAATAACAAATAAATGATTTAGCCACTAAGGTATTTGTTTTTACTCTTTTTTTCGCATTTGCTATATGTTTTTCAAAATGATGGTAAAAGACACCTTTCATTGCATTGTTTTTATATTTAAATACTGTAAATGCTATGACTGACTGATCTCTGTTTGTAGGAACAGAAAGTTGGCCTGATGCAGCGCGACTCACAGGATATTGGCCGACATGATGAAACACGGAAGCAAATAAATGTAGCTTTAGGCGAGAAAAACATATTAATGTTAATAGCTTTCTCATCAGCTGGTGATATTTCCTTTCCTTATTCGTCATGAGGGTTGTTTATTGTCAAGAATAAACACGATACGTATCACGATACAGGTAAACAATACGATATATTGTGATGTATGTTGATACTGTAGTAACAAGGATATATGTGTAGTATTGTCGAGTATTTGACTCGGTTGTTGTAGAATATACAGACCACATGACTCTTGACCAAGTCATAACTGCTTTCATTTGTTTTGAAACCAAAATAGGTTCAAACATCAACTTTAAAAGCTGCTGGAGTCACTGTATCCTCTCGTCCTCAGTCATGGCCAGTATATACAGTATATAATTGTAGTATTGTCGAGTACTTGACTCTGGTGTTGCAGAATTTACAGTACACATGAATCTTGACGAAGTCGTAACTGCTTTCATTTGTTTTGAAACCAAAATATGTCCAAACATCAGCTTTAAAAGCTGATGGCATCACTGTATCCTCTCGTCCTCAGTCATCGCCAGTATATACAGTATATAATTGTAGTATTGTCGAGTACTTGACTCTGGTGTTGCAGAATTTACAGACCACATGACTCTTGACGAAGTTGTAACTGCTTTCATTTGTTTTGAAACCAAAATATGTCCAAACATCAGATTTAAAAGCTGCTGGAGTCACTGTATCCTCTCGTCCTCAGTTATCGCCTGAATTTCACAGGATTTAATTGTTGCTTCAGCTGCGGCTGACATAGCGACTTCTACCATCTAGCGGCCGGAGGTTTATTTGCAACAGAGAACCATGAAAGAACTATGGTAAAACATATTATACATGTGCAAGCCAAAAAATGATCGATACAGTATCGTGGATAAACGTATCAATATTTTCTTACACTCCTATTATTCTCTTCAAAAGTAATTCTAAAGTATTCACATCTACGAGTAAACAATTTAAATTAGAGAAAAGTTTCTCTAGAGGAAAAAAATATTTGACCTTGAATGAAATAGTAAATTCTGTAATACAAGGACAGTCTTTAATAAACTTGTGGAATAAAAGGTGGTTTAAAAAGTTAAGACTCTCGGCGTGACCTTCGTCACAGAAGCAAAACAACAAAACAACAAGTGTACATTACCTTAGACACAGGCATCTGCACACCCAGTGGCTTTAAAAAAAAAATCAATGATTATTGTGGCGCCCGAGAACAGGCGAACACCCTGACGTCGCACGTGGTCAGCGAGGAAGAGCTTCGAGCTGCTAATCCAGAGTGACCAGATGTTTGGAGTAAGTGTGTGTTGTTGCTGCAGTCACAGTGCAGTATTAAAACATGTGAGCGGGTGAGAGAAGAGGGATGGATGGATGGAGAGAGAGAGAGGGAGAGAGAGAGAGCGAATGGGGTAACCAGGGATTTGGTGAAGGAGGAGCAAGTGTGGAACGAAGCTCCAGTGAAAGGAGGAATTGTTAAGTGTGATGGATTAATATTTAAAAAAGAAGCCGCCGGTTATTAAAAGATCAAATGCAGCAACTCTCACGGGACCAACAGCGGTGTCAGTGTCCTCTCTGGTTCTCGCTCTCACTGGCTTCTATTTTTAGAAGTTGCTCCGCCGCGAATCAAAGCCCGGAATCAAACCTATCCTGGAGGATGTTAAGGACTTTCGCACCTCACAGAAGGTGGCGAGTGTGTCCGTGGATAAGAGCTGAGGATGTGTGACGGACGAGGCAGCAAAACAACGAGGATGAAGAGGAAAATACAAGTTGTTATTTGGGATCATGACAGAGTGTGATCTATAGATGTAGAATATATAGGATATATATTTATAGACTAGATTCATTGTCAAAATGCTGGTTAGAAAATCACTGTCTGGTCCTCTGCAGATGATGTAGAATGTGCGGAGAATACAAATGCAAAAGAAAATAAGATTAAATAACTGGTTATTTCATTGTAACTGGGAAACTGTATTTTAAATGCATCAGGAAATAAAAATAAAAAACTCTGAAATATATAACAAACAAAACAAACAAACAAAAATATAATTATAATTTTACTTGTCATGGTATAACATTTTAAAATGTTGAAACTTTGATTTATTTTTAAATGTTTTCTTTAAGCATTGAATTATTTTATTTTTATAAATATTGGATGAATTTTCTTTTTTTTTAAATAATTCAATTAAGATATTTATATATTTAAAGGTTTAATTTGTTTTCATTGAATAATTTAATTATATTATTTTTATATAAAATAATTTGTAATTGTGTTTAATATATATATATATATATATATATATATATATATTAATAATCGTTTGGAATATTTTATATTTTATAATTCCAACATTCTAAAATAAATGTTCTGAATTCAATGATTTTACATTTGGATTTAAAAAATGTCGGTATAATAGTTCCAGACAGTACTAATAGAGTACGGAGCTACTTCAGCTACATTATTATTATTATATATTTATATTTATTTAATGTTGTTCAGTTTTTATGCATTCATTATCTTTTGAAATATTGCATTTATTTGTTTTTATTGAATAATTAGATTAAAATATTTTCTGTATTTAAATGTTTAATCGTTTTAATTGAATAACTTAACTATACAATTTGTATATTGTAAAGTGCAGTTTAAATAACAATTTTTTGATTTGTTTTTATTTTATTTTATCATTCCAACCATTTTAAAATGCAAATTCTATATAATTTTTTTTTTTAATCTTGAGCCTTTAAATTCAACATAAAAACATCATTATAATAGTTCCACCAGACAGTACTTATAGAGTACCGAGCTACCTTTAGCCAATCATGGTTTATTAAATGAATACAAATTCATCCTGTCTCTAAAGAAATTATTAAATAAAAAAATAGTCAATAAATATATATTATAAGCTTGAAAAAAAAAATAACAAAAACATTTCACTACAAAGAAGATGTAAGATTAGAAGATTAGAAATGTGAAATCGAACCATTCACTATTCCAAAGACGCTGATATACTTCATACTCGTGTGGCCCTCGCCCTGCAGTCGGACAGCTTTATTGATTTTAAATGTCAGCATCAATTACGTCCGAGCATTAGAGACGAATACAAAACCATTAAGAAAATGAAGTAACTCAAGCCGTACAGTTAATTAATTCAAATTGAATACTGATTCGTTTTTTGCCGAGTCAGGCCTCGTTCTTTTTTCTCCTTAAATTAGTTTTTAGAAACTTTACGTTAAAAAAATAAATACATCAGCAGTGATAGAAAATTAAACTCTTTTTTTCCAACTTCATTTCACGCTCTCGGAGCAAACATTCATTTTGCGACGAAAAGTGATTTCATGCTTTGCCGTGTGTTTCTCGTCGCACAACGTCGCCCTGAATAGTTAAAAGTCGAGCGACGACAACACACTCGTCAATGTTTAAACCTGAGACACGGAATCAAAACCTTCACAGCGAGCCTTCAATGAATAACAGTGTGTTAGTGCGACGCTGGAATGGAGGGATTATGAGTCTGTTTACTCGCTTAGAAGCAACTCATCTTCCTTTTTTGGGGAAAAAAAAGAGCGAGAGAATCATTTACGTTAGTGATGTTTGCGGTGGAACGACAAACTAACAACTGTGGCCATCAACATGAATACGTTGTGAGTCTGGCGGGGGGAAGATCGCACGCACATGATGTGGCTGAAGAATGAGGACAAAAAAGTGGAACTGAATATAAAAAGCAGGAAGCTGTGAATAAAAAGCGGAGAAAATACCCTTTTACCGACGTTCACACGAGAGAATGATCCGGATTTAAACCTCGTGTTTTTCTCATACCTTGATTTAGAGGAAGTCGAAAAAAAATGATTTATCGTCTCTTTCAAAGATGAAATGATTAAAGATGATGTGATTTAGTTCCATAAACATGACTGTAAAGTCTATTTTTGGGTGGAAGCTTTTACTATTTTGGTAGAAATCAAGGATATAAAGTTTATTTAAAGCATCATTTTAACCCCAGGCTAAAATAAGAACATTCAATGTGGCCATTTTTAAATTATTAAAACGTGTTTTTTTCTATTTTTGTCTGTTCCAATGGTTGCTGTTTTTTTCCCTTTCACATTATGATGTTCTCCTCCAAGTTTAGCACAAATATTGTTCCTCGTGAAATTACTATATACTGTTTATATACAGTATATTTATTTTAATGTAATGCATTTAGCAGATGCTTTTCTCACTGTTTTTATCAATTCACACTGTGATGGCAGTAGGCTGCGACGTAAGTACAAGAATAGATTATGTTCCACTTTCATGCGATAATTAAAAAGGAAAAAAAATCTTGAACTAAAGTCTCAACAAAAATGGATCTACAGTGGAAATCATATATTTTGGCAGAAATCAAGGATTAAAAGGTGATTTTAATCAATTTTTCAACCCACCTAAAAAAATACATTCAATGTGGTCATATATTTTTTTATTAATATATTTTTCTGTACAGAGGGTTGGTATTTTTCCCTTTTAATTATGATTTGCTTTTCTTAGCTTACAAAATGTTGTTCCTCGCGAAAACACTTTATATATATATATATAAATCAATAGTAACAAAAGTAAAATGTTTGGTTATGACTGTAGATCATTTTTTTTAAGTTAGAATTTATTTTTTTTATTTGAAAAAGCTTTGATTTTTTACTGTGTTAAAATAGAACAGAATCTATTATTGTACTTGCGTCGCGGTCTACTGCCATCACAGTGTGAATTGGTAAAAATGGTCACGTTAGAAAAAGAAGATCTACAGTGGTAACCAAACATTTGACTTTTGTTACGATTGATTTTTCCATAAATAAAAATAAAAATAATATATATTGACTATCGATTGTGTAAACTATTATATTATATACATTTTTAGAGCCTCTAGTATCACATAAATTGATTTATTATTGTATTTTATCCTACTTTTTATTTTATCTTCCGTTATCCCTTATTTTGATTCTTTTAAATCTTTATATTTATTGTATTCACATACCTTCACACACACACACACACACACACACACACACACACACACACACACACACACACACACACACACACACACACACACACACACACACACACACACACACACACACACACACACACACACACACACACACACACACACACACACACACAGAGAGATCTACTGTCCATTGTTTTTCTTCCACTCTTTTGTTTCATAAAGCAAGTTAAGATGCGTCTACATAAGCAAAGAGCTACATAAATATAGTCATTCATTAATGCTGCAGTGGGAAATAACCCATTATGGCCCTGAGAGAAAAACACATGCCTGCATTAAATCTTTAAGAGGGAAACGGTGGAGCAAAGATAAGTGCGAATCATCCGTGTCTAATTAGGAGGAATGAAGGGGAAGCGTTTGTTTTCTGCTTCAGGGAAACAGGAGACGAGTTAAACACATGATCAAGCAGCAAAAAATGCTGCTGCACTCCTTCTGTAAGTCACTGTCTCCAGTAAGATTGAGGCTGGAGTTACATAAAAAACAGATGCATATTCACCACATCCACACAAATAAGGAGAATCATTGTCTTCCTAAGATTCTTTTATTAAAGTTTCATCAATTATTTTTATAGTCCAGTCTCTCCAAAGTGAGCGTTCTCGACTGTATATGAGGAATAAAGATTTGTTTACGCGGTGATTCTTAAAAAAAACTGGATCTGGATCTGGATCTTTTCATGTATTTGCAACAATCTGTCAATACGGTACGTACCACGATACAGGGGCAACAAAACTATATATAGTGATACTACAGAACACAAGGATATATGTGTAGTATTGTTGAGTACTTGTTGAGTACTTGATTACTTAATTATCTTATCAGGTATGAAGCAAGATAAACAATCATAGTAGGCCACCCAAATTACCACATATATATATATATATATATATATGTTGTATATATATATATATACATTATAGTGTGTATATATATATATATATATATATATATATATATATATATATATATATATATATATATATATGAATAAGGGGGGTGTAGAATACGATACATATTCTCAATACAAGGGCATCGATACAATACATATTGTGATACAATATCTATCCTTCCACCCATCCATCCATAGTATATCTATAGGAACAAGTATATATTTGTAGTATTGTCGAGTACTTGACTCTGGTGTTGCAGAATTTACAGACCACATGACTCTCGACGAAGTCGTAACTGCTTTCATTTGTTTTGAAACCAAAATATGTCCAAAACGTCAGCTTTAAAAGCTGCCGGAGTC
Organism: Callionymus lyra; assembly: GCF_982586985.1. NCBI lineage: Eukaryota > Metazoa > Chordata > Actinopteri > Syngnathiformes > Callionymidae > Callionymus > Callionymus lyra. The sequence goes on from NC_141822.1 coordinate 10,409,104, forward strand.
ACTGCATCCTCTCATCCTCAGTAATTGACGGGATCTCACAGGATTTCATGTTGTTGACGTAATAACTGCTGCCATTTTGTGGCCACAAGTTGAATTGCAACCCAAAAATAAATATGGCGTGTACAAAGCGCTATATAAATAAATATTACTTACTTACTTACTTACATTTGAATTTTAACTGTAGATGAAAAAAATATATACACTTTGTTGAAGTGTTTCAACATCATGAGCAGTTTAAAAAAAACAGGAATGTTGTCCATTATTTTGAGCAATTGATCAGTGAATTTAGCCTCAAGCCAGTAATATATTTAATTTCATTTTTTTATTTAGTAGTTTATACTTCACAACTATGAAGTGTTAATGCTACCATGTTTCTGGAGGCTACTAGCAGCTTCTACAAGTTTAACTAGATGTTGTAAAACTCTCCCGAAAAGGGCCGGCAGCTCAAATCCTAACTTGTTGGGATGGAGTCGACTGGAGACCGTGAGAGTCGAACCAAGTCACTGAAGTAACGAAGGATTGAAAAGCCACAGAGCAGATGTTATAGTATGTTTCTGTATAAATGAAATAAAAATAAATAAAATGAGACAAATAAAATACTACAAAAAGGGACTCGTACATTAAAGTTGGTATGTCCATTTTAAATAACTTAAATTTTCCTTAAAAACATGAACTAGTTCATGAAATATCGTTGAATGAACTGGTTCATGTACAACACTGGGTTCAACACTTTGTTGTGTAAGAAGTTGTTTTAATGTCCTTGATTGTTGAGACCATTGTGATTATTACTAGTAGAACTAAACTTTGTCACTTTTGTCGTTATCTTTTTTTAAATCTCATGTTTCGCTGACTTTCACATCCTTCTTCTCCGACTCAAATGGGTCGGAAGGTTGTCAGTGAAAAAATCCACTGTCACCGTCTGCAGAAAGACACTTTACCCGACTAGCTTAATTATAGTTACACTTTGACACACATTTACAATCGCCCTTCTGACTCCCACAACTGTAGCTACATTCATAATTCACCACCACCTGCATGAATGTGTGAGGTATGAATAAAGGATGTGGGTATAATATAGAAATTCAAGTTAATTATTTTTTGTGGGCAGAACCCTACAATGTGGCTTGAAAGCCATATTGAACGGTTTTTCGAAAACAAAACCCACAAAAAACATTTATTTTGCGGCCCTTTATTTGTACGTACAGGGGAACGAACTCCATCTTCACCAGAGGGTTGAGAATTAAAGACTATTATAACAATTTAATAACTGTAATATGTATCCATAAAGGTCACTTGAGTCAACTTGGTTCACTCGCGGTGCTGCAGGGTCATACAGAAACACTGCAGCGAGAATTATGAGATGCTCTAGTAGAAGAACTCACATTTCTTCCCCCGATCCTTGAAACTGCATTGGCTGCCAGTTTCTTTCAGGATCAATTTAAAAATTCTGGTTCTTACTTTCAGATCTATTCATGGTCAGACTCCTCCTTCCATCAGTGATCTGATCCTGTGTTTATCTAAAATGTCTTGGCCTTTTAGTGTATTTAAATTTGTAGGTATTTTTAAATGTGTATTACTTTTAATTTGTTCAAGCGCTTTGTGACCCTGGTCTAGAAAGGCGCTTTACAAATAACTATTACTTACTTACTTACTTATTTGACTCAAAATGAACTGATCTGTATCTGGACTAGGATGAATTTTCCTTTTTTGGCCTTATTCATCCACAAAGGATGGCTAGTTGTGAGCTAACTATTATTGTTAGCGTGAATAGGCTAGTTCTCTTCTAGTCTCCTTCAAAAGACGTTAAGTTAAACTTAGCTACAGCTCAGTAGTTCAAATATTAAGCAAAACCTCTAACGCTAGGACCCTTTTGAGTCCTTGCAAGGATGTTAAATTGACAACAAATCCAATAAAATTCAAACTAAGCGACTTGCCTTTTGAATTTATGCTTAAAAATAGCTTTTGCGGTTTTGTATCTTGTGAAAATCCCTGGAGAACTTGAGTGAGTCATTTATAGAGCTTTGGTTACACAGTTAAGACGGAAGAGCAATCTAAAAATACATTGAATTTTAAAAAGTTTATATAACACAAATACCCAAGAAATATCCACGAAATATTAAACAACAAAATATTCATCATACTCTTGACCTCTGGTGGCCCCTGGGCCAGTTCAGTTCGAGACCCCTGGTTTCCTACTAATACAGACATTGACATTGAAAAAAACATTGATACAAATTTGTCGTTCCAGGAAATTCAAAGCTCAGGAATTCGGAGAAAATCGTCGACTAAGATCGTATTTGGGTCTGAAATAATGACGACACAAGATTGTGGCGGTGAAGCTGGTGTCGCGACGTCATGTTTCCTGTTTGTTATTTAGTGTCGGCCATTAAGATGCAGCGTCTGCTCGCTGCGAGATAGTCGATCCGCATCATGAATCTCTTTTTTTGTCCGAGCGAGCGAGGAGGTTTTTAGAAACAGGACCGAGGGAAGGAATAAGACCGCAGACCGACGATGATCTTAATCTTTCATGCCTCCTCCTCGAACTCAAGTCGTGTGTGATGAATATACAAGAAAAAAAAAAAAGTCTCCGGGGTCGGTTCCAGTTAAATTCACCATTTGTTGATTCTGTTGTCTGCGGACAAAACTATGTATTGAGACGCTTTGTTTTTCTGTCTCCATCAGATGCCGTGAATGAAACGGATGTTTCGCATGCCTCGAGGCTCACAGCAACCCTTTTGTTACAAACAAAAACAAGACTTTTCTAGATAACAAATATACTTTGTTCTGGTCGTCGCTCGGAGTTCCTGAATCCAGGCACACGTGGTTCGGATCAGGAACATCCGACGTGTTCGGGAGGTTCGACCCCGAAGCTTATCAGGGGTAACAACGATCTGTACTATTATGACACCAGTCCTGACATTAAAGTGATAGTTCAGCCAAAATTCAAACTTCACTTATCTTCTACTCACCCTCATGTCGCTTTAAGGTCGGGATTATTTTCATTGTAATCTGTTCTTTTTTAGAGTTATGGTAAAAACGTTTGTTCATTTTAATGTAACGACTGGAGCTCAGTTGTCTTCGTCTTCATTTTTGTCCAAAAAGACACTTAAAAACATCCAAATACCACCATACTGCTCGTCTGCAACGTCCATCTTGTATTGAAGCCTTGACATGAGACATTTTTGTTGAGAAAAAAATTAAAAACAAGTCTATATTTTAAGGTTGTTTTTAGTGGACAGTGCTAAACTAGCTGCTAAGCCAACACCCTTTACAGACAGGAAGTACTCTAGCTGTGTCCCAAATCGCATACTTCTGCACTTAAACTTTTGAGTGCGTCCAAAGTAGAAGTTTGTGAAAATTGTAGTGCAATTAAGTGTGGATCGATGGACACTTTCCACCCTCTTTGGAGCAGATACCGACGTAAATATCACGATAAAACACTCATTTTACCACAAAACAACACAACAACAATAATAACACAATTAAACAAAACTTAATAGCTTGTTTCAATTAGCAGAAAGTGCTGTCAAGTGTCAACGATAGTGTTCCAACTTCCGGTTGCAATCTGTGTTAAAAAGTAGTAGAAGAAGAAGTTGTCGAGTAAGTTCCAGTAAGTGTGTAGCAACAGTGTTTGATTTGAGACAGTACTTCCCTGTTCAAATTTCACCACTGGCCAAGTACGTGCATTATCTGAATGTGTACTTTAAACCAGTGCACTCGGAAGAAGTGCACGATTTGGGACACAGACTATGTGTAAATATAGTAAATGCTTCTACGTCTACTTTCTGAGCTCCAGTCGCTACATAAAAATTAACAAACATTTATGTCTATAACTCTAAAAAGGAACATAATAAATAATCAAAATAAAATAAATGTTACTTTATTTAATGAGCTGAGGCACACACGTTAACATATTAACCATTGTGTTATCTCACGGTCAAGGTAAGCCAAGGCCTGAAAACAAATGTATTTGAGGTATCCCTTGTGTTGTTTTTGGATCAAAGTGAAATACCTCCATGGCTTCCAGAAATACATATGCAGCGGTGGAGGTCGTTCATCTGAACCCAGAGACAACAAGGAATACCATGAACAATTTTTTTTTCGGGCCTCTGGGTCACCTTGACCCTGAGATAATCAGAGGGGGTTAATACACACAAAGTTCTTAAAGGGAAAAGAGAAAAGTTAAATTCAGCCCATATCTTACCTTAAAATTCTAATTATAGCAGATTTTCTACATAGAAATAACTGAATGTTTCAATTTAAGCTTCTCAGCAGGTTCCTGCAAAAATCTGCTACCGAATGAAATACAATTGGGTGTTTTTTTTTATATTGCACATGAATAAAAGGAACCAAAATAACAACAACCAAACACAAGAAAAGGTCAATTTTGCATAATATGAAGCAGGAACGGCACAAACAATCTCAACCTCATCTCACAATATATCAGTCCTGACCTATGCTCAACCTAAAAATCATCTCGCTTCTGAAGTTGCTTTGATTCCTGATGTCAGGATCATTCAGATTAACCAACTAGTAAACCTGGATTATCGTCCTAATCTCAGATTCTCAACATCTGGGTTGCCGTTGTATCGAAGAATCTCGAGTTGAGTTTATCTGAGGGCGCCGCTTCAAACCCTTCAACGTTTGTCTTTTGTGAAATTTTTGAATAAATTCAGAGGATTTACTAAAAACAGAGCTTTGACACGTCACTATTGTGTGATCCTCGAGGCACTGCTGCATTATGGGAGCTTGAATAGATCGAGAGAAGATAGTGTTTTCGGGGGGGGGGAGAGCAGGAATCGTGGCAGACTAGACCCATTTGCGAGCAGCCATGAATGAGGCCGCAATAGTGGATGTAATGCAGATTTATGTTTCCCACAAGAATGGACTCGCTTCACCGTGACTCTCAAGCAAAGCGAGTGCTTCAGCCGAGAGTGGATTTAAACGGCGTTGTGGGAGACAAATGTCGACTGCGGCGCGACAGAAGTGTGCAGTTCATTGGATAAATATTCTGAAGCTCTTTGGCTAAAACTGGCACGAAGGACACGGGGAACTTCAAAGATGCATTTTAGTCCATTCACCAGGCAGGGAAATGAGTCAATGCTGATCCAATTCTTTTTCTCTGGAGAGCAGAAGATCCGACCGAGCGGAGCGTAATGGGCGAAATGTCAGTCCATTTGTTGTATCAAAGACATCCATACGCAGAGTACATTTGTGCGAGTGATTCAACTCAACAGGGTTGAGCTGCAGTTGAAAGAAACATCATCGTCTGATCTTTTATTACCAGATAATAGCACGGAGAGAGAAATCTAGCATTCACACAAACTCAACACAAACGTGTTGCAACTTTGTGTTGGTAAGTGTGTAGCGACAGTGTTGGATTTGAGACAGTACTACCCTGTCGAAATTTGAGCACTGGCCAAGTACGTGCACTATCTGAATGTGTACTATAAACTAGTGCACTCTGAGAGAGAAGTGCGCAATTTGGGACACAGCCTATGTCTACTTTCTGATCTGCAGTCGCTACATTAAAATGAACAAACATTTTTGTCTATAACTCTAAAAAGGAACAGATTACTCTAAAAATAATCACAATAAAATAAAATGTTACTTTGTTTAATGAGCTCAGACATCTGAGGCACACCCGTGAACTTCTTAACCATTGTGTTATCTCACGGTAAGCCAAGGCCTGAAAACAAATGTGTTTGAGGTATCCCTTGTGTTGTTTTTGGATCAAGGTGAAATACCTCCCTGGTTTCCAGAAATACATATGCAGTGGTGGAGGTCGTTCATCTTAACCCAGCAAGGCAACAAGGAATACCATAAACACTTTTTTTTTCGGGCCTCTGGGTCACCTTGACCCTGAGATAAACAGAGGCGTTAATACACACTAAGTTCTAAAAGGGAAAAGAGAGAAAAGTTTAATTAATGTTGTGTTGGTTCAATACACTTTTCCTGTATCGGTTTCTGGTCCGAAACTTCTTATGAAAATCTTTAACTAAAGCAGCCGTCGTTCAGTATCTGATACCAACTTTGGAAACTCATTCGTATTAAAACCTGTCTGTAAAAGGTTCTCATTCATCGAGGTCATCGTTGTGGTTCGAAAGCAAGTCAACTGGAATGTGTAGCGTTCTCTGTTCCTGCCTCTAGAAGGACATTTACCAGCTCTTAACTCCAGCTCATGTGGAGCAGAAGAAACTTCTCGTACGACAGGTGAAACGTCTTCCTAGAACTCCACACAGTCCAGCTGCTTTTGAACCACTTGGATTAGTTTTAAAAAGTTTATTCCGAACTTTGTGTCAGTCAAAAGTGCATCTAATATATTCTAGTTTGTCAACGAGACGTCCAGCTGACTGGGGACGAGGTACTGAATACAATGACAACTCATTACAACCACTTACTTCTTTGCCGACTCACACCTGTCACTGCAAATGTTGTTAGAGCCGTTTTGCTGAATTCTTGTATCATTATGATCGTAGTGAAAATAAGTTTTTCCAGGTTTTAACCAGTAGTTGACATTGATTGATGAATTATTTTCCTCTTATCTTTCAATAAATCGATGCTTTGAAATGCGAATAGATGCTATGTCACTGCCTATATAAATAACGTTTTGTATTTGAAATACAAATGGTTCGCAGATTTCCCATATCGTGTACCAACCATACTGTATAGGCATCAGTACCGGACAAGTACTCTACTAGACTCAACTCCTCTCGGCTTGTGTTGCGGGAAAACCAGCTCGGTCCGTCAAGGCAGATTGAATTTTTAGTTCCTGATTTGCTTTGGTTCAACGTAAATTATGGGATGTCGACCTGACTTGCCGGCCACTCAATGGTTAGCGATGGACGACGCTAAGGAGTCATCGGCAAGACTCCCACTACAAGAAACAAACCTGACACTTTTTGCAAATAATTAGATTAGATTAGATTAGATAGACTTTATTAATCCCTCTGAAGGTTCCTTTTCGGGAAATTAGACGACATAAAAAAAAAGAACGAAGTGCAAATAAAAGAGCAAAGTGAAAATATAAAGAACATAGATCAAAGGAAGGAACACAAAGGAAAGTAAGTAAAAGGATACAAAGATTAACATGGAATAACATCATCATTTCTCTTCTTCAGAATTATACAGTCCAAGAAGGAGAACCAAAAAGTTGGACAGTGGTCCCTAGATAAGGTCCAGACCTTTTTGTGACAGGTAACTACACCACTGCCGCCAGAGTTTCGTGCAATGTTATGAAGGCCCGCCAACCGTGAGTAGTTTTCAGGGACTGGTCAAAACACGACAGAGTAGTGTCGGATCTAGTTGAGTGTAGTAGGGTTGTGCAGTGGAAAAGGGCCAATATTGAGCCATCCCTAATACGAACATCTTTCAGCATACATCTCTCATCCACTATTTGTGTTGCCGTAATGACAACCGAGGTGAAAGAACGTGAACGCATTGTCAGAAGATCGCGTCTCGACACCTGGTAAAGTTAGTTGCCGGATGGTTCTATCGCTATTTGGATATTTATTGGATTACTTTGATTCACCTGGCGTTGCCAGCGCTTTTTGTTACAGCCTTCTTCGTCTCTGATTTTTGGTTTTTGTATTTTTATATCGCCTGCCGTCTGGACTCCTACTTTGTTCTCCTTCCTGTTTTGGCTGTCCTGTTGGACGTTTACAAGTTTTGCCCCATCGGGGGAAATATTTGAGTTTGAAAGACTGATTAAAGAACTTGAACTTTTAAATAAGATCTTTATTTTCCGCACTTGGATCCAAGGATCTATGTCTACAACGTCATCTACTGACGTTGTAGACATACTATGACCTGGAGCTTGTAATCCATGCGTTTGTTTCTTCTCGTCTGGACTATTGTAACAGTTTGTTTTCATGTCTTAACAAGAAGGAGTTGTCTCGCCTGCAGTTGATTCAGAACTCTGCAGCGAGAATTCTGACCCGCTCTAGTAGAAGAACTCACATTTCTCCGATCCTTAAAACTCTTCACTGGCTGCCAGTTTCTTTCAGGATCAACTTTAAAAGTCTGGTTCTTACTTTCAGATCTATTCATGGTCAGGCTCCTCCTTACATCACTGATCTGATCCAGCCTTACAACCCAGCTCGGGCTCTGAGGTCTGTGGATCAGAATCTTCTGATGGTTCCTCGCACACGACTCAGGACCAGAGGAGAGAAATCTTTTCAGGCTGTTGCTCCTAAGCTTTGGAACGATCTTCCTCTCTCTTTGCGCTTGATGTCTTGAGTCTACTGACTCCTTTAAGAAACATCTTAAGACGTTTCTATTTGTTCAGGCTTTTCCATGATTTTCTGGAACTCCTGTGTTGTCCTCAGTATTATCTTGATCTTTAAAGTATATATATTTTTTGAGTATTGTTTTGATTGTTTAAGCGCTTTGTGACCCTGGTCTAGAAAAGCGCTATATTAATAAATATTACTTACTTACTTACTTACTTACTTAGTTACTGAAACGCTCTATGGGCAAAGACCCTTTTCAACACAGAACTTGTAGGTCAACCACATACCATACCATAGACTTTATATAATATGGACCTCGTATCTGGGACGTCACCCCTCTGTTGATGAATCACAGTTAAGAACCCCATCCGCAGTGGCAGCCATTTTGGACATTTATGTTTTGGACTTTTGGTTTAGCTAGACCCTAATCAGGAAGCAAAGTTTGGGCTGAAACATGAATGGACCACGAAACCACAGTCAAGTCAACCAATGCCCTTTATTATTCAAACACCGGGAAAACATTTAATTGAATATAAAATTAAAATGGACATTTTTGATTAAAAAAAACTCTGCCCTGTTCTTCACCTTTTAAAACCGGATATTTCCCATTCAATACCACCATCATGGCTTCACTGACACCGAGGACAACACCTGAGGGAACATATTGGCAGCATGCTGTGTTCTGGGCCAAACAGATTAAATTAGCTTCGATTCAACCATTTTTAGAACAAAGAGCGAACGTGTCTTTCCTAGAAGCATTTCTGGTGCCACTTACGGCGAACTTCATCTGGGTCAATCTGAGATGGAAGAAATTATTCAATAGCCATTCCCATGGTTTTCTTGAAGAAGCTGGTGTACGTATAATTAAACGTCGAAAGAATGCAAACTATTTGCCTCGGAGGTATTTGAGGGAAAAGGCAATCAAAAGTGAACTGGTTTTATCTAAATGTTTAATGTTGTGATTAAAATGTTTTCCTGCCTCCAGGACACCAGACTGATTGGTATTTAATAAGAATCTTTGGGAAATTTACCCTTTAATGGTTGGAAGGAAACGTCTACATTTATACCTCACAGGGAACAGATGGAGTTTTTGAACGAAAACACTATCGTACTACAGTAGAAGAAGTGTCATTTCTATTTATTAATCATAGCACAAGAAAACTAAGGAAGTATTTTAGGGCCATTGAAATATTGTATTGTTAAATGTAACATTTAAAATGTCGTAACATTGAATTTGAATAATTGATTTCAATCATTTGTATATTGAAAGCTTTAATTTATACTTATTTGAATAACTCCATTTTTTGCTTTTAAATAAGTATATTTATGTATGTTAACATATAAAATATAAGTATGTTATAACATAGAGATTGATTTTCTGATTCCAATAATTCAAAAATACATTTTCTACATTAAATATTGTTTAATTTGAACTCTTTGAAATTCAATATACATTTTTTTTTCAAGCATTTCACATTCAATATTAATGCTGGTGTAATACTGCCAAAACCAAAAAGAGTACAGAGCTACTTGAATTTTTTTTTATTTTATATTGAATTTAAAAGGCATTGCATGCCATGCATTTTGGAATTATTGGAATTAAAATATCAAACTCTATGTGAAAATAAATGTAATTAATTTTGAAAATATTAAATTGTCTAATTCAATTATTAAATCATAAAATAAATACAACCATTTAATATTTTAATTATTAATGCAATTATTAAAATTCAAAATATAATATTGAAATAAATGATCTTATTCCATAGAAAATGTAAATTAAACACAAGATAGTCTTGAGACGTAACAACTTTATTTATTACATTTATTTATTACAAAAGTGAACTTACTTTTTAGGGAATCTTTCAAAAGATGAAGTGAAGGTTGAGTTTGATTAAGTGGATGTAAAGTGTCTCAAGGGAATCAGGACAGGCTGGAATGTCCTTCGCAGAACCAATGATAACAAGAGGTTGTTTGGTTGGACGACCAGGACATAACAACACAACCAGGACATCCTAAGAGTGACGACGCCAAACTATTCTGGCAGCCGCTTCTCAAGTCAGGTACTGACGCAGCAATTTTGAGAAAACTTTTTGTTTAAAAACTTCCACTAACTCCAAAATGTGTTCTTCTGCGAGATCAAAAAAACGATCCATTCATGAGAGGTGGACCACAAGGTTCTTCTCAAGGCCATGGTAGAAGATACAAAATTCAATAAAAGTCAATTTTAAGTTTTGTTAGTTAGACGATGCATCAGAGGAGATGAATGAACCACATTCCTCCGGGAGTCAAAACGCTCAACAACAAAGCTATAAAAATGTTGACAGACTAACAAACCTATTGATTGTTTGGGAAAAGTGTTAAAAACTACCGTTGACCAATCTAGCATCTATTTCTGGGGTCTTCGGAGACTGTGTCTGCTGGGGTTCTTTGATTCAGGCTGAGACTTAAATTGACATCGAAAATTAAATATTTGTTAAAAAGATAAATATTGAATGTAAAACTTCATTAGGCTGTTACTAAAATATATTTATTTAATGTGTTATGTATTTTGGCTCATTTTTCATGCTTGTATTTATATATTATATTCTAGGAAATTTAACAAAAACAAAAATGTAGTATATTATGTATATATTTTAATTTAATTTAATTTTTTGTTTGTTTGTTTTTTCGAAATGTCTTTATTTCATTTTAAGTTAATTAAAAAAAAAGGCACTGGCAGCCAGTAAAGAGATTTAAGGATCGGGGAAATGTGAGTTCTTCTACTGGAGCGGCTCAGAATTCTCGCTGCAGAGTTTTACATCAACTCGAGACAGCTACTTCTTGTTTAGACACCAAAACAAACTGTTACAATAGTCTAAACGAGAAGACAAAAACTCATGGACTATAAGCTCCAGATCGTGTCGTGAGAATATTAAAGAGAATTTTGTCTCTTTGATCTTTGTCAAAAACAACACCCAGGTTTCTCAGGCTCAGTTTGACAGACTTGCCTAAGTCACCCAAAGTACTGACTCAGAATAAACATACAGTGAACATATTAAGAAATAATAATGTAAATATTCTATGATTTATTTCGTCATACATATCCAAGGCTGAAACTACGACGATATTCCGACACAGGTCAAGTTCTGGGTCACTCGCTCTCAATCGTCCGTCCTTTGAATGACCCGTGTGTGCATAAGAATAGACAAATATATAAAAGCAGCACAAGCACGCACACGCGTGACAAAGAGAACACGGGGATCAAAGAGTGTCGGCCTCTGCTCTAAGGGTCCGTCTTTAATGTGATGATGAAGTGAGATCCAAAATATACTCGACAGGTGTTCTAACCATACATATTCATCACCTTTCATTGAAGAGAGGTTTCTGCTAGATAAAGCGCATCACTGTGAAGAGAACCCTCAACCACCACTTTCCCAAAGCAAGACTGGACTAATGGCTACAGTCGGGAATCACGCCACAGCTTTTGATACAGACATTAACTCTGAAATCAAATTGGCTGATTTGGTTTTGCAATTAATTAGAAGATTGTAATCAGTATTTTTGGCGAGAAAAAAAAGACTAAGATTTCACAATTTTCATAAAGTTCATGACAAAAAACTACTTGTTGATAAATAGTTCCGACGAGTACTTTTCCTTCCAAGAAACAAAGACTGACTTTGACACAACATTCCTTATTATCAGGCACGTTGTGAAAATCCAGCTTATCACACGCTCTCCTGTTTAACTTCAGCTATTGAGCTTCTTGTGTAATTTTTTTGCGAAATTCTGATAAAAACTGCTTCGGAAAACAAGGAGCCGAAAAACGAGCATCGGAATGTTTTTTTTACTTGGTGCAGAGGAGAAGTTTTAAAAAGATAAAGTCGTGCTGAGATCAGGATGTGAGTGCGAAGAGGCAAACAACCGAACAAAAAAAGCTAACCATAACTAGTATGTGTTGAATATTGTAACTTCATAGGCATTTTCCTGTTTGTTTGCGCGACGTAAACGCAGAAACTTTTGTCCGACATATACGGCGATGACGCCGACGTGCCTCGTGGAGAATTTGAATCAATGTTTGTGTTTTTCCATTAAAGAAATGTATTTGTTAATTGATAAAACAAGCTAGCATAAGCATTAGCTAGCATTGTTCCCGGAGGCTCCATTCTTTTGGGACAACTGTGTCAGTGAGTGAAGGAAAATAACTGAGTTTAAAATCAATAAAGATAAATGAATCATGATAATGATCATGAAGAGTCAGGGCTGCTGCCAAGTGTCAGTTCACAACAAGAGTGATTTTTTTTTACGATGAACTCATGATGATTTATCAAGTCATGATGAGAGGTAGTTCTCAGCAATCGGATCTAAAACATGACATTTCTTTCAACTACACCATTAACCTTTATATTGCGTTCAAAAATAATGATGTGTTGATGGGGCTTCATGAAACAGTGTGTTATTTTGAAAGATCACTAGATGTCACTGAGTTTGGAAATAATGCCAGGTTGCATTGAATTGGTGGATGGATGGATGGATGGATGGATGGATGGATGGATGGATGGATGGATGGATGGATGGATGGATGGATGGATGGATGGATGGATGGATGGATGGATGGATGGATGGATGGATGGATGGATGGATGGATGGATGGATGGATGGATGGATGGATGGATGGATGGATGGATGGATGGATGGATGGATGGATGGATGGATGGATGGATGGATGGATGGATGGATGGATGGATGGATGGATGGATGGATGGATGGATGGATGGATGGATGGATGGATGGATGGATGGATGGATGGATGGATGGATGGATGGATGGATGGATGGATGGATGGATGGATGGATGGATGGATGGATGGATGGATGGATGGATGGATGGATGGATGGATGGATGGATGGATGGATGGATGGATGGATGGATGGATGGATGGATGGATGGATGGATGGATGGATGGATGGATGGATGGATGGATGGATGGATGGATGGATGGACTTTATTGATCGTCTCCTTTGGGGAAATAGTTTAGATTGCTAGATCAGAACCAAAGATGATAAATCAGAGAGTGACATCTAGTGGCCTTTCAAAGTGTAGACACTGTATCATATGTATAAACCTCATCATCTGTTTCATGAAGCCTCAACAACACATCACTATTTAATCACATTTCAATTACAAAAATTAGCCAATGGTGGCTATAAAAGGGTCACCTGAGCTCTTTCAGACGCGTTTTTTACAAAACTAATATATCCTCCACAGGTAACGTCGTAAATATTAGATTATATCATATATAAATTAACATGTTTGTCCAGTTGCTCCATGTTCTCGCACAAGAAGAAAAGTTAACTCGCTGCGTTCATGAGTGTCGACATGAGCATCCGCTATGAAGTTAAGTGAACCAGATATCTCTTAAAAATAAATAATAATAATAAAAAATCATACCTCGGCTGAGAGAAAAAAGGTTTTCCTACCTGGTCAAAATGTGGAAGCTCCCTCCTGTGAAGCTGGAGCTGCTTGTCAATGTTGTCCTTCAGGCACTGACACACTCGGTGCTTCTGGTCGGTGGAAAACGCTTCCAGACTGAGCAGGCAGTCGCACTTCTGCAGGAGAGAGAGCGACGAGTCAGACGAGCAAACACACAGAAGATGCTCAAGTGAAGGCAGTATGGAGATTTATACTATTTATACTCCGGTCCATGACATCACACCGGAGAAGATCTCTGTGATGACACACTTTTGAAAATGCTCTTGATACTGATTTTGATGAAGTATTAGTAGAAGGTCTACTTTTATAAAGTATGAACCTTCACATAGAAATCAACAGAATCAAAAGTTGTTTTTTTTCCATCATACGTCTGAAATATTGTTCTTTTTATCAAATGAATCATTATTTTTATCATTTTAATTAAAATTTGTATTCACAAATACATGTTTTATTATAAAATATATATATATAAAAAAAATCATTATGATTGTAATACATTTTTAAACCACCATATGTGCTACTGAAATATATTTGGAATTTGTTTTACTTTTCATGTATCAATGGGTGAATGTATATGTAAGGGGTGTTAGGTATAGATACTGTATCGATATTTAATTGAGTATCAATTTTAAAAATATATTTTTTTGGCTTGCAAATCATACTGTAGTTCCTTTGATGGTTTAAAGATAAATTAAGTGTTTATCAAATAATTAATTCGATTTATTTTTTTTGTTCTTCAATTTTATTTACAATAAACATGTACATATTCATGGTGTTTGTTTCATTTCTTTCTATTTAACTTTCAGCCACTAGATGGCAGCAGTCGTTATACCCTCCGCAGCACATAAGGCACATTAAAATCCCGCATGACCCTCTGTGATAACAGAGGACGAGAGGATACATCTGACTCCTGCAGCTTTTAAAGCTGATGTTTGGACATATTTCGGTTTGAAAAAGATGAAAGCAGTTACGGCTTCGTCAAGAGTCATGTGGTCTGTAAATACTGCAACACCAGAGTCGAGTACTCAACAATACTACACATATATACTTGTTCCTATAGATATCCTATGGATGGATGGATGGATGGATGGATGGATGGATAGATGGATGGATGGATGGATGGATGGATAGATGGTATCACAATATATATATCGTATCGATGCCCTTGTATTAAGAATATGTATCATATTCTACATCCCCTTATTCATATATATATATACTATACTGTATATATATATATATATATATATTTATATATGTATATACTGTATATACTGTATATATATACTATGTGGTAATTTGGGTGGCCTACTATGATTGTTTATCTTCTTTCATGCTTGATAAGATAATTAAACAATGGTTATTTTTCATTTGAAAACACTTTTTGTTTGCCCTAAAAAAAAAGTATATTTTGAGTAGAAACTAAAGTTTATTTTACTAACAAGGGTCACAATGAAGTTTCACTTTTGTTATCTTCCTGTTACCGAGTTAAAAAAAACATTCCTCTACTCTCGGCGTGGACCGAACCCTCCGTCTCAGTCATCGCGCTCCAGATTATCAAACCCGATAATCCGGCAAATCACGTCACGCATTGTTCGTGATGACATTCATACGCAGGGAGACGAGGAGGTGAAGAGGCTTCAGCTGCTGGTGACACGACGACCAGCTACACTTGAACTTACACACTCGTGTATAATCACTAGTTTTCAACTGATCAATTAAATATTTACTGATCAATGATCTTTCTCTACATGTTGAGCCCAGTATCTTCACCTCCTTCGATCTCTGGAAATTACTTTAATTGATGATTGACTGTTTTTTAAGACCTTCTTCCATAAGTTCATTGTTCATGTCTTTCATCATCTTCTCTCTACCCTTCCTCACCTTCTCCACCTCCTCTTGACTCCCTCCATACATAATCATCAGATCTATGGAAGTTTAATATTAATCCTTGTGGATTTGTGTTTCCATTTAGTATGAAAGTATTTACGTGTCATTAGACTAATGAAAATTGAATCAAGCGTTTAAAACATATTATTTATTTTAAGCATAAACATTTCGGGGCAGTCATTTAATCGAATAATAATAATAATAATGAATTAATTTCTAAATGAATGGGGTTTTTTTTACACATTAAGTTTGATATTCAAATAATTCAAAAATACATTTTCTGAATTCAATATTTTTTAAATCCTTTTTAAAACCATTTAAATTTAATATTAAATAGAAAAAAATAATTGGTATAATAATATTTTTTTATTATATTCAAAAGGTTAAATACAATACTTTATTTAAGTTAGTTAAGAACATTTTTTAAATAATTTGTAATTCTAATATAAAAATGTCTAAAAATAATAATCATTTTGACAATATTCCAAGTTTTTAATCTATTCATAAACATATAATAATTTCATTTAATTACTTTTTTAAATAGTCAATACTTGGAAATAAGTCTTTGAAATTAAATTAATTTAAAAAATGTCAATGTTAAATTCAATATTATGATGGCACTGATATATTCCATAATGAGAGAAAAATAAAGTTTTCCTGCAATTTGCAAAACATAAACGATCAAATCTTGTCAATTAAACTTTGTAATGTTCCCTCGATTAAGTCACACTTACGAAGTGAAACCACACGGTTGATATTTCTCTAGTTCTTCTTGACTCTCTGGCCTCCTTTAGACTAGTAGATATGTTTGGCTGTAACGTTGTAGACAAAAATTGTAAAATTACATTCATGAATAATCGTAATCATGACGTCATTCTCACAACAAAACTTGTTGAAATGTTGAGGAAACCATTTTGACCCGAGATGTAAAAACGTTCATAACGAGGAAGTCCTGGTTCAGCGTCTCTCGTTCAGACGTCGCTTGTGTTTCTTCAGTGATCTGGTTCCTCTGATAAACGCCAGCGTCTCTGAAATGAGATCTTCATCCAGACGACTGGCAGAATGTGATATGCTGACACGCTGGTCATGTGACCACGTTCAGAAGGCTGCCCAAAAGCTCAGGATCAATAAAAGCTCCTTCTGGGAAATACACGGGAATAAATATTTGATCAACCACAAGTTTGGGAAGATCAGTGACTAAATAATTGTACACCACCACAGATCTCAAAATATATTTGTATCATGCAGTAAATGTTGGACATAAAGGTATTTTACGAGTGTCAGAGTAACATTTAGATCAATACATGAACAAATACATGTTTTTTTATTGATGTTTTCTAGTCCCAGGAGTTGCTGTGACCTATAGTTTCTACAACAAGGTCAAATATTGAGTCTCAAATCAAACACCGGGTTAATAGAAAGTTAACGCGTCATAAAAGTATTATACGATCGACGTCATTGACACCGACCGACAACTCGAGCACGAGAAGACCAACAGAAATAAAATACAAAAGAAACTTGAAAACAGAAACAATTTAGTTAGAAAATTGATTATAAAATCTAACAATGTTAAAAGTAATCAAAAAAATTAAACTTGAATTTAACAATTTTGAACGGTAAACAACTGAATAATAACTGAAAATCAAACACATCTCAAGTATCATGAAACAATTTTTAACGTAAATCATTTTCAACTCTAATCAAACAATTTTCAACTATTATCAAACAGCTTTCAACTATGATCACACATTTTCAACTAGAACCAAACAATTTTTTAACTATAATCACACTATTTTCAACCACGCAATTTCCGCACTATTAGACGCACCGAACTGTTTTCATAAATGGGGCGCACCGGATTATAAGGCGCATAGAATAAAAGATACAGTCAAACGTTTGACCGGGGTTGTGTTATGCATCCACTACATAAAGCTGGGAATGTCAACAAAACAGTCAGATAAAGTCAAACTTTATTAAGCGTTCTGACAACTCCGTTCACTCCCATGGTAACGATGTATAAAAAGAAGTTAAAAAAGCTGGAAGCAGCAGCGCGTGAGACTGGTGTTGTGAACAGACAAATGTTGAGCAAGCAGCAGAGAAGTTGAGCTCATGTATGACAGCTAGAGCGTGTGTATGACATGTTGAACGCGCGTGTATGACTGGTTGAACGCACAGCAGAGTGATTTTGAGTGTACAACAACCAAGACACACTCACTGAAAACAGTGGCAGTAATATCACTCCATAGATGTCCGCCATGATGTGTCGTGCGTCATTAATCCAACCCCATGATGACACAATGACGCAATTCCGCCCACGGTGCAGAGTCATAAAAGTGTTTGTAAACAAGTCATCTACCAGGTAATGTTCATATATAAGACGCTCCAGATTATAAGGTGCACTGTCGTTTTTCGAGAAATTTAAAGGCTTTTAAGTGCGCCTTATAGTGCGGAAAATACGATATAATCAAACAAATTTCAACTGTAATCAAACAATTTTAAACTGAAATCAACAATTTTCAACTATAATCAAACAAATTTCAACTATTATCAAACAGCTTTGTGACCCTGGTCTCGAAAAGCGCTATATAAATAAATATTACTTACTTACTTACTTACTTACTATATTCAAACGATTTAAAACTGTAATCACTCAACTTTAAACTATAATCAAACAAATTTCAACTATAATCAAACGATTTTCAACTGTAACCAAACCATTTTCAACTATAATCAAACTATTTTCAACTGAAACCAAACCATTTTCAACTATAATCAAACTATTTTCAACTGAAACCAAACCATTTTCAACTATAATCAAACCATTTTCAACTATAATCAAACTATTTTCAACTGAAACCAAACCATTTTCAACTATAATCAAACCATTTTCAACTATAATCAAACCATTTTCAACTATAATCAAACTATTTTCAACTGAAACCAAACCATTTTCAACTATAATCAAACCATTTTCAACTATAATCAAACTATTTTCAACTATAATCAAACCATTTTCAACTATAATCAAACTATTTTCAACTATAATCAAACTATTTTCAACTATAATCAAACTATTTTCAACTATAATCAAACTATTTTCAACTGTAATCAAACTATTTTCAACTGTAATCAAACTATTTTCAAATAATTGTTATGATAATAGTCAAACAGCTGAGAAAAACAAACAAACACGAGTCGTGCCTTTTTTTTATCCAGAGTGAGTCTATAAATAGCATTTTTCTTTTCCATGTTGTGCACGTCTTGGGAGTGGAAGCCCTCGGGGAGGTTTCTCCGAACACTCAGGGATGAATCATGACGCTGCTCATACGAGCTCATCCTTCTCTCCTCGACTTCCTCTCGCTTCGACCTGGAGAAGCTTCTGCGACAGTCATCGCTGGCACCAGCTCCGTCTTCATTAGACACAGCAGTGCAGCGTGAAGGACGTCCTCGTCCTCGTCCTCGTCCACACCAGAGTCCAAGACAGAAGACAGATACGCTCCATCAAATACACAACAGTGTGTAGAGACGCACGACAACAGGTCGAACACCTGAAATCACCGGCAGATCGTTGGATGTCGATGTTCTCTGACATTTATCAACCGAGTCCAGACAAGCGTGTCCACTTCAATCTTTTTAAAGGACAATAAATACTTACACAAATTACAAAAGCCCTAAAACAAAACCCTGTGTAGCTGTATTTAAAGACTAGTAATGAATAATTGAAATAAATACTAAATAAAATAGTGTTTTTACGAGCGATAAAAATGTAATGAATATACTGTAGATGTATCTTTTTTAAGAGAGTAGTCGATTATACGTATACTTAGTTCTTCGTCTCACATTTATTTAAACCCAGTTTTTGTTTTTTTAATTAATATTTTTTCAAAGATTCAAGAGTAAAACTTTCTTTCAAAGCTTTTTTTTAATTCAAACAGAAATTTACGGTATTTAAGCCAAAAAAGAATGTTAAATCGCTATTGTTTTCCTCCACAATAAGTAGTTTGTTGTTATTATACACTGGATTGTACTGTATGTGTTTTCTTTAGTGGACCCCTGTGCTAAAGGCTACACACGAGAGATACACTCTACATAAAACTGTATTTTGGTTCAAATAAAACAAATGTGACCTTCATGACTTCAAAAGAAAATAACTTCAATCCTTCGTGTAATTTATAGCAAATGTTTGATTTGTTTAAAGTTTTATTTAAAGCTCTATCTTGATGGGTTTTTGTTTTCCGATGAAGTGCATGCTGGGAATGTTGTAACAATCAAGTTTACAACACGCAGCTTTCTTAGGTACTTGAAAGTTGTAACGCTAATATGATTTTATGTTGTACTTTTCATAAAATCATGTTTAATGTTGTTTTTTGCGGCTTTTTCAACTTCATTTTTTAAAAACGGGATGATTTTGATTCTAAACAGTAATGAAAATAACATACAACATTATCAATTATTTGTTATTTTTAACTTTTACATGATTTATTTATACTTTACATAAAAATGAACATCACATCTGATGATAAGGTTCCAGGGTTGAGTCAGTACTTGGGTGACTTAGGTCAGTCTGTCAAACTGAGCCTGAGAAACCTGGGTGTTGTATTTGACAAAGACATGTCTCTAGTTCAACACTGCAGAAAACTGACCAGAAACTGTTTCCTTCAACTGAGAAAAATCTCTAAACTTAGGAAAATGTTGTCACAACATGATCTTGAGCTTGTAATCCATGCGTTTGTATCTTCTCGTCTGGACTATTGTAACAGTTTGTTTTCATGTCTTAACAAGAAGGATCTGTCTCGCCTGCAGTTCATACAAAACTCTTCAGCGAGAGTTCTGAGCCGCTCTAGTAGAAGAACTCACATTTCCCCGATTTAAAACTCTTCATTGCCTGCCAGTTTCTTTCAGGATCATTTTAAAATTCTGGTTCTTACTTTCAGATCTATTCATGGTCAGACCTTCCATCAGTAGATTCTGATCCAGACTTACACCCCAGCTCAGGCTCTGAGGTCTGTGGATCAGAATCTACTGATGGTTCCTGAACACGGTTCAGGACCAGAGGAGAGAAATCCTTCCAGACTGTTGCTCCTAAGCTTTGGAACCATCTCTGTGTTTGATGATCTACTGACTCCTTCAAGAAACATCTGAAGACCTTCTTATTTGTGCTTTTCCCTGATTTTCTGGGACTCCTGTGTTTGTCTTATGTGTCTTGATCTTTTAAAGTATATATTTTAACTGTGTATCGTTTTAGATTGTTCAAGGGCTTAGTGACCCTGGTCTTGAAAGACAATTTACAAATAACCTTTACTAACTTACTTACATTTAAGCAGGTCCTCGAGCCAGGAGCCGACTTTAGGTTCAAGACTCGAGGATCAAACGGTTTTAAAACAGCAGCTTTAGTTCGACGTCCTACTGTGAAGTGTTTGGTCACGACAACAAAAACTTCTTCAATGTCAGCGAGCGAGAAACGCTGGCTCAGAGCGAAACACTTGCTGCAGGAGGAGGAAGAGAAGGATGAAGGTGAAACTAAATCACTGCATCATTTTCTGAGACTCAAACCCCGCATGGAAAAACATCGTGGGGTGTTAAACTTAGACTTTAACCTTGTTATTACTGGGAGTAAGAATGTTTTTCTTCTTCTCTTTTCAGTTCCTAAAAACTTTGTGTGTGCCTGCCTTCAAAGTCTCTATTTGGTTAAATTTGTTAAATTAAAAATAATTATAAAAATATTAAGTTGTCAGGAATAAAATAATAAGTCCTGAAACCAAAGGGTTTCACAGTTTTTGTTTAGTAATGAAATAGTAATAAGTAAGAAAAGTACAAACACAACTGGAAATTGTGACCCTGGTCTAGAAAGGCGATATATAAATAGAGATTATTATTATTAAAAAAAAACTGTGTGGTCTTAGTACATTTTTTATTCTTATCAAGAATTATACTACTTTTAAAAAAAGGTTGCATTACTGGGAAAAAAGACAATCAATAGTTAAAAAAAAAATCTTTGTCATCCTGATTTCAAATATTAATACTGCATTTTGTAAAATAAAACACTAACAAACACATTTTAAATATATATTTTTTTATTTATGATGCTGTAAGTTGGTTTTAATGATCCTAACTTAAATCATGCAATTTCTTTTTTTCCATCAGCAATCATTGTTGTTTTAAAGAGTAACTAATGTAGATTTAAGTGAGTCTTAAATAGATGTTGGACTCTATTGTATCATCAGAGTCTGTTTGTACAAAACTCTCTTTTCATTGATATGTAAGAAAATGATCTTAAACCCTGCCCACTGAAAACCTTCTTGAGTTTAAATCTTGTTAACAATGGCAACGCCCACTCTGTTGTGATTGGTCAAACGTCGAGGTTTGTCACCACGTGTCATCAATGCCGGAAGTCTCCACCTCCATGGGACTCGTTGTATTAACAAAGCGGGACATGCTTACAGCTGGCTGGAGGCGTGAAGCCATTATTACGCTCTCGTAACCTCTCGTTCGCCCAGATTTCAGACAAACTTTATAAAGTAAAAGTGATGAGGGACTTACTGCGTCTTGGAGAGAAAGACTTCAACGTTTGGAACATGTGAGTGAGTTTTTACATTTGTTAATCTTTAAGTCTATATTGTGTGAATCAAAAATGTAACTTTTATTGATAACTGTAAACTGGGAGATGTGATAGGAGGGGTTTTTTTTTATGGTGGCGGGAAAGCAGCCAAACTACTGTGTCAGCAGGGGTTGAGTATCAGCATTTTGAGTCGTGTCGACCCCATATATTTGTCAATAGATATGTTCTAGTTAAAGATAGATTAATGTATTCATCTTTTTCACTTTCACTACCAAAAGACCTTCTGTTGTGAAACATCATCACTCACTGGTGTCCAAGTGTTTCAGGGCAGATTATCAAAGACATGAATGAACAGATGGAGGAGGAGAAAGCGTGAATCCCGACCGTCGTAGAAGTTACAAGCAGTTTTCTGATTGTATAACTCAGAAAAAGTACTAAACTAGTTTGTGTTTAGCCACAACTGACAAGAGGTATTCTTAGGCCACTGTCTTTTCTTACATAATATCATAAAAAAAAGAAAAACGGCACAATCTTCCCAGAAAGCATTGCCCCATATGGAAAGGTTTTTCCAGGCAACTCCCCACTGTCCTCCATCACAAAAAAACAGCTGTGATGGGAGACATCAGCGTCCCAGAGGCATGTTTCACTTCCAGCACACAAACACACACTGGCCGGTCAGAACTAGTTCCGTGGCTCGAACACAATCAGAACTTAATAATCCATGGAAAGACACGATGATATTAAAAGAAAGACGAGCAGAAGGAAATCTGTGACTCACAGGGAGGAAAAGATCCACAATGTTTCAGAAGGTTTTAAAATCTCTGTATCAGGAGAGGAAGTGTGTGTTTACACTGCGTTTGCTGTCTAAACACAATATGTTCACTTCCATGTTTGTGGCCCACGACTGGGTTTTTTTTGGGGATTTCATCAAATTCTTCACAGGAATATCTGCCTTAAACCCAGTTGGTTAATTCAACTTGAAATACCTTCGCTTTTGGAAATATCGACAAAACCTCTACAGGGTTGTCAAACTCAATAACACAACGAGGACGAAAACATTTTTGCTCTCTTGTTCATGGGCAGAGCAATTTTTCATTTACAAAACTGTATCAGGAAGCGTTAAACTCGCATCAAACTTTATTTCCTTCAGCTTCAGTTTTTTCCTTCAACGGTTATTGTTACGTCTCTGTATTATTGTTCATAATCTCAGTTTTTTTTATCTTATCTTAAACTTTAATCTACTTTGATTTGGAGAAAACAATCCGACCACTCAATTGTATTAAAATGTATTATTTTCACGTTTTTATTTAAAATGTATTTGTAAACGGAAAATAGTTTTTTTAAAGTACCTCAAATATTTTTACAGAAAAAACAAGGGAAAAAGGAATCTTGAACTTTTGTGCACTGATTGAATTCCAGTTACACACATTTAAACTTGATTAGTTATTTTAAACTTTTTGCATTTGATGTGATTTACATCAGGGGGTCTAAAACTCAACTGGCCCGGGGGCCACCAGAGGGTCAACGGTTGTGGAGACTGGGTCCTTCATCGGTATTTTTTCGGAGCATTATTGACAAATATAGATTGATGGATCACCTTTATAAATCCCTCCGGAGATCTCCTTCGGGAAATTGGGTTTTCAGTTCGAAAAGACGATTGTTTATAGATTAAAACAAGAACAAGAACAAAGTGCAAATATAAAGAACACAGACAAAGGGAAAAACACAAAGAAAGGGTACGAAGATTAGCATACAATAGTATAATATTCAGTTCAGTTTATTTTAAAAGGACAAACTGAACTGAATATTATGCTATTCTATGTTAATCTTTGTACCCTTTCTTTGCGTTATTCCCTTTGCTCTGTGTTCTTTATATTTGCTCTTTGTTCTTTATCCTTTTGCAGAATTATAAAGTCTAATAGCACAAAAAATGAATGAGTCCCTGAGTCTATTAGTGTTGCATCATGGGAGAAGAATATATATATATATACAGTATATATGTGATATTTAATGTTAAATATATTTCAATTTAGTCATTTTAGAAAACTCTTCAATCTTAAGTACATAATCAAAGCTAAATAAATTATCTTTATTCTGGAATACAGAGAAGCGTCACATATTCTATGGAAGAAATTATAAGAAAATATATGTTTTAGTAAAAAATTATGATCACAGAAAAAGCGCTTTACGCCGGTGAAGTCGATGCGTTTCAAACGATGGCGTCCATCAAACAAACCTGTCCATCAATCAGAACATAACCAGCATAGTTCCTTCACTCCCGCCCTGATCCGAGCTTTCCTCTTGTTTATAAATCCACTTTTCCAAAAGAGATAAACACGGCGGCTAATGAAACAAAATTCAATGAATGGCCAGCGCTCTGCCATGGAGCGGCTAAAAATACAGACAGCATTTCCCCGTAATCCGATTGATTAAAGTGCTCCCTGGTTGAAGCCTTCCCCCCCTTGAGCCATCTGGCAGATGAGGTTTCAGCAGGTCTCGGGATCGCTGTCAACACAGCCCACCTTGGCGGCGTCAACGTCGACGACAGCATCTCCGCGCGACGCTTGTTCGGAATCGTCAATATTTCTATCATAGATATTCAGGTCTTGTTGCGTTGGATTGTTTCCTGTTTCGCCAAAACTCTCATGGGTCCGACTTGAAGGTGGGGCTTGATGAATGATTGATGAAAAGTATTTTTGTTTCATTTTTTATTTTTTATTTAATAAATTGAAAATTAAAAGTTAATACGATGACAAAACAGAGTTTTATAAAGTTACGGCAAAATTAAACTTGATTGATCTTTCGTCAAAAACTTTTTTTTCCGTGGTAAGTTTTCCTCATCCTATTTTCTTCATCCCTTCTTTCTTCGACATTGACGGCCCCTCATAGCTGTCATAGTATATGGCAGACCTGGTCAAACATGTGGCCCTCTACAGGCCAAAGTATGAATGCATGTGATGGCTTAGCAACAATTGTATTTATTACTTATTTTTCATATAACAACAACACGAAGTGTTTGTCTTCTATTTGTTTGTTTTGGGCCTTTTCCTCTTTTTTTTTGTGTGAGTATTTATTTTACCTGAAAAAATTGTATCTATCCATCCATCCATCCATTGATCCATCTATCTTTATTTATCTATCATCTATCTTGATCTATCCATCTATCCATGTATCTATTTATCTATCTTGATCTATTTATATATCTTGATCTATCTATCTATCTTGATCTATCCATCTATCTATGTATCTATTTATCTATCTTGATCTATTTATATATATTGATCTATCCATCTATCCATGTATCTATTTATCTATCTTGATCTATTTATATATCTTGATCTATCCATCTATCTATGTATCTATTTATCTATCTATGTATCTATTTATCCATCTTGATCCATTTATATATATTGAGTTATCCATTTATCTTGATCTATCCATCTATCTATGCATCTATTCATCTATCTTGATCTATTTATATATATTGATCTATCCATCTATCTAACAATCTATCCATCTATCATTGAAACTGTAGATCATTTAGCTTTAAGTTTAATAATGAAATGTTTTTCCCCCTTTTTTCTTCTTTTTAATCGGCTTGACGACCCCTTAAAACACTCACAGTATATAATGTGGCCCCTAAGGAAATGTAATTGACCGTCCCTGGTATAAAGTGTTTAATATATACATCTTTTTGAAAAGCTCATGAGATTTGGTTATAAAGTGAATCACGGTACGAAGCAACAAGTACGAATTAAAAGGGGATTTTAAAAAAAATAACAAATTGGCAAAAAAAAAAATTCAAACCCACTTAGTTCTTTTCGACTCCCAACATACACTATGACTTTGAAGAGATGTAATAGAAGAGATATTAAGGGGTGTATTATAAAAGCAGAAATGTCCTTCAGGGTGTAAAGTGGATTATTCTCTACACTTGATCAAAGCACGTTAGTCATAGTTGATATTCTACTGTTGAGATTATCTCTCTATTACTATTCACTCAGTTCCGCTCGGAGCCGCCGCCGTCCAGTTCTGTCTCATCTGGATCCGACCAATAATACTCTCAGGTATTCGTGCCCGGCCTCTCGCTGGGTCACCATAGTATTTAACGACTTTCCTTTGAAGCAAACTGGATGTTTAAGCGACATGTCAGCCGAGAGCAGGAAACTCTGACAAACATTTACAAACATCATCATTCCTCGACTCTCGCTCGTTGCACTTCGACAGACGAGCTGGACTCGTTGGGAGTCAAACATGTCGTCAAACGGGTTCGAATCCATTCTTAGCTCCCATGATTCCAGGAGACGACAACATGAGGCCGAGAAGCTCGCCTTGATAATCAAGTTAAAACACTTTTTAATATATATTTATATAAACATTTTTAGCAGCAAGTCACAAACTAAATATAAACTGACCTAACAGGAAGAGTCTGGTTTTGATATTGTCTTTTCATTCTTGGTACAATTATTTTGCCAAAAAATGTTTGCCGTACTGGTTCAAATAATGTGTCAAATCAATGAATTTAAATTTTCCTTAATCTTGTGGGTAACTAACAGTTTTATTTAATCCTAAAATTTTCTTTAAATGACTAAATTATGAAGTAAGGGAGAGTTAAGATGCTTATGGTTACAGTGGGTTTTATTTGCTTGGATTGTTATTTAATTTTAATTTTAATTAATTGTAATATATTATTTAATTGTATTATGTTATTTAATTTGTATATATACGCTTTTATTTACGTTTTTTTATATATATTTTTTATTATTAAATGTTATTCTTCTCATTATACTATTTATTTTTTTTAAATTCTATTTTATCCAAATATAACAAAGAATTTCTGTGTTGTTTTATGATACTGGGGATAAACGTCTTCCGATCCTACTTTTCATCGAGTACTTATATGTCGTCGTGATTCACTTCAAGACACCAACATGTGTTTATTCCTCACTCGCTGTGGTCTGTAATGGGCCGGCGACCTGCCTCTTGCCCCGGGAAGATCATTAATTAATGATGTTGCCGGTAAAGTGGACGAGCTTGTTCGTGGACACTTTTCAATACATTTACCTATTGATCGAGTAAACAGTCTCTGAAAACAAAAGAAATCTCCGGCGAAGAATCGACCCGTTGTCTTTCTCCATTAGTGTTGGTATGGATTCTTGTTGGATGACGTGCACCATCGCCCGCAACCACTCGACCTTTAGCAGCTATTTTGAATGGAAGTCACATGCTTTTATGTAAAAACAACCCCATTCAGGTCAAGATATGTGGCTGCTTATGCAAAATGTACTTAAGTGGGTTAAAGCAACATCAGCTCTTAAAGATCAGTAAAAAAAAATTAAAAATACAAACACCAAGTAGAGCAGTTAAGTGACCAAGTTAATTGCTAAAAGGTGAGACAATTTTGAAAATCCCAACTTTCACCCGCGACTTAAAGACTTTATTTTTGTATATTATATTATTTTGTAATTTTATAATTGCGTAAACAACTGAATCTTTTGCCCTTTGGCATTGAAACCGTTAGCATCACGCTACTGTAACCGTGACCTAACATCAGTCTGGAAAGTACCCGACATTTAAGACGAGACTTGGACTCTATTGTATCATCAGTATGTGTGTGTTTGTACAAAACTCTATTTTTAATTCAATATTGACATTATTATATGAATTATCTTAGGCCCCGCCCACTGAAAACACTTTGTTTCGTTTTGAAATCTTGTTGACCATAACCACACCTACTCTGCTTTGATTGGTCAAACATCAGGGTTTGTCACTGAATGTCATCAATCCCGGGAAGTCTCCACCTCCAAGGGACTCGTTGTGTAAATAAAGCAGGGGTGTGATTACAGCTGGCTGGAGGAGGAGTGAAGCCATTATTACATCATTATGGACTCTGCTCTCGTAACCTCTCATTCGCCCAGATTTCAGACGGGGGAGAACTTTATAAAGTAATAGGTTTAAAACTTGGTCATGATGAGAGACTTACTGCATCTTGGAGAGGAAGATTCAACATTTGAAACATGAGAGTCAGGAGAGTTAGTTGGTTAGTTAGTTGAACTTTTATAAAAATAAAAAATATATATTTTATGCTTGAGTATTGGTATCGAGTTGAACATTATAAAATTCCAGATTAGGAATAAATGTTTATATGTGTTACGGATGCGCCAATCTGGTTCACCAAGTCATTTTCTGTGGTTTTTAAAAAAAAAGTAGATTCATGTTGATGTTGATGTTGATACGCCAATTTATAAAGATGCCGGTGAATAATCGAAGGTAAAGAAAAGAGATGATGGATGTCAACATTCTATACTCCTGATGATAGACAGTTTGGTAAATGTATAATAAGTTTGATCGTGACCAAGAGTCACTTAAGGATTTTGGGGCCCCTGGTTTGATTAAGTTTCACACCCCTGTCATAAAGAAACAATCCAAGATGAATGTGGACTTGTTGGCCTATTGATGCCCACATCTGCAATATAGCTTTATGTCAATAGAAACAACACATTTCTGCAATAAGAACGTTGTGAACAGACATCGGGAAAAAACGCTCCACACAGATCAGACGCAACCAAGTCTTTCTCATCTTCCTCTGGACACCAATGTCCTTCCGATGTCCTCATATACAACCACTGTGAATCATGTATGTTTGAACATCCTCCTGGAACATTCATATACTAAACTTCGTCTTTCATCAACACAAGTTCTCCCTTTGACCTGGTCAAGCAACGAGTAACATCCTCAGTATCTTCAACTCTACTTCTTGTCTTCATGTTCGAGGATGTAAACCAGGTCTTAGTATTGTATACTGTATACAGGGGCAATTATAATTCTTCAAGGGGCCACATTAAATTCTGTGAATGTTGTTAGGGGCCGTCAAGCCAAAAGAAAGATTCGTAAATAGGCCGTGACTTTTATTAAGCTAAATAAGCTGCAATTTTATTCTTGTATACATGAGTTTTTTTCAAAACATTTCTTCAACTAACTTAAAAAAAAATGTTTAAGGGATTAATATATACTCTAAAAATTACACACAAAAAGGAGTGAAAGAGTAAGTAAGTGTTATGTGAAAATGTAAAATAATAATAAATACAAAATAGATTTGCTAATGCATTAGAACCATTTCTACATGATCATACTTTGACATTACGAGGGCCGCATAAATACAGTCAAATGGCCGCATGTGGCCCAGGTCTGCTGTATTCCTATGAAGCTTTATTTAAACTCTATAATTTTCTGCCGACACGACAAACGGAACAGCAACACTTATCATTAAATCATAATGACTCATAGTGTTGACTCATCACAATTTAAACTTCATGATTCACTCATAATAGTTCTGTGAATTGAATAAATGAAAATAGATGTGTTTAGATGGAAGTGTTTTGCGTCAGCAACCTAATCTGTTTTGGTTTTTAAATACATGGAATTCTGCTACTTTTATAGATGAATATTGTGACAGTACTTTCTCTATGGTGGTTTTCCCACAGAGTTATCTGCCATTTGTTTGTTTGTCTGGTAGAGAACATTTCTGTGGTCTAGTCAGGGGACAAAAGACCACGTTAACCTAACTTGATCGGAGCCCGAGGCTCTTCCTACTGTCGTCAGAGAGGACGACGAGCACAAGACGAGCTTCCTGAAGTCATCCACTGTTTATAAAAAAAATGTCTATCTTTAACTTCTCTCACAGGGAACAGAGGTTTCTTAGTGCGTTGTCACGGCAGTAACTCCATCATCGCTCAGAATCTCTCACATGCTCCGGCTGACGGTTGCGTAAGGATCACGACGTTTCACTGGATTTGTGACGCTGGAAATAATTTTAAACTCTCAGCTGTGCCAAGAGCGCAATCTAGTGGGCTCTGGGAATGAGGACGATGCTTCGTGAAGCTTCATCGATGCCCGTTTTTTGGGACGGTATTTCAAAAAAGATATATTGTATGTAGGACAAAACCAAGATAAAAGGGATTTCTGAGAGAGGATTGCAAGCCGAGTCATGTGACCAGTTACGTCAATTGACGTGTACCGTATTTTCCGCACTATAAGGCGCACTTATTTCTCAAAAAACAACAGTGCGCCTTATAATCCAGAGCGCCTTATATATGAACATTACCTGGTGGGTGACTTGTTTACAAACACTTTCATGACTTACGACGCAAGTGACATCATGCCGGAAGTCTATGGAGTAAGATTACTGCCATCGTTTTGAGCGAGCATGTCTTGGATGTTGTACACTCAAAACATTTTTTTATGTGCGTTAAACATGTCATACACACGCGCTCTAGCAGTCATACACACGCTCAACTTTCTGCTTGAAAACAGTTCTAAAATAGGCCATTCATTGAAGGTGCGCCTTATAATCCGATGCGTCTTATAGTGCGGAGAATACGGTAGTTGTCTTTTGCGATGTATAGTAACTCAATGTATCTGAAAAACTTTTCATCAAAGCATAAAAATGTCAACTGTACTCAAAAGTTTCATTTTCCAGACTCGACAAGTAGTTTTTTATTGCTTAAACTTTTACGCATTTCCGAGTGAATTGGTAATTCAGCTTATTTTATTACAAAGGATAACTTTTGCCCAATTAGAGGATCTATTCTCGGAACCATTACCGGGCCAGACCACACAAAAACAAAAATGATATAATTTCTGTTCTATTGATCACTACTGCCTGGAATTGTTTTTGTTTTTTTTAAGTAACGTTAGCCTTTGCCTGTTTCAGTCAAGTTTAATAAAAGAAATACCTGTAAACTGGAGAAAAAGTAACTAGTTGGGACCTCCTGGTAAACAACACATTTGACAAGTGTGTGTCCAGCTGGATGGTACATCGAAGAAGAATCATTCAGTTTATATTGTAACCTATAAAGATGTTTAAGATAAGTGACTTGAGATTATGGATGTAAACTATTACACAGAGAATTCCATTAAAGAGTAGATTAAAAGAGTAAGAGATAAAGGTTGAAGGGAAGATAACTTGAGATATAAACCACAATATCACAATCAGAGTTGTTGTTAATTGGCATTTTTTGCGGCCCGTGACTAAGACTGATAAAAAATGTTGGCCCCGGGTTTGATTGATTTTAACAGTCCTGGTATACATCGTTCTTTCTTAAGAAGATGCTCCCAAAGTGGTCCTTGCACATGACAAGTTTTTGTTTTGTTTTCGGGGGAGGATCAAAAACTACAAACAAAAAAATGAAGAAAAAGTATTTGCTACATGTAGCACAGCCAGCTAAACATACCTTGAAATAAACCATAATTCCTTCGCCATTTGCAAGATTTCTTGAAGACGTTTGGGGGCGCCATTTTTATGTGACACGAGGGGGCGGAGCCTATCACAACAAGTCATCGACAACGACCAATTCACGTCGGGAGAACGAATGTCTGATCATTTGCCAAGTAGCTACCACATCATTATGTAGTCGAGGATGGATTTTAAGATTAAATTTCAAGTGTTGCCTCTGAAAAAAAAAACTTCTCGAGTGCTGACGATGCATTTCTTGCTAATGATCCACTCACAGGAAATGCAAAACCTGCATCTCATCTTAAGCGAGTGTACACTTCCACTTAATCTCACCCGCGGGAGACTCCTGTTGCCGCCCCCCCACCCTCCTCATGTTATTAATGGCTACAATAAAATATAGGCTCTGCCGACAAGAGCCCCCGGGTGCATATCATTCACACCCCGCCTTCAGGCACCAGCCGGTGCATCATGCAGCCTGAGATCACTGAGAAACTGACGCACATTAAAAAAGGTATCTCAGGACACGAAAACCAGCCGTTCTTTCAAGGCCATTAAAAGATCTTAAAAACGTCTTTATCAGATGAGGAAACGCAGCGAGAGTGAGTCTGCCTGTCAAGTAATCCGATCAAAATCGAACCGTTATTTACGGCGTCTGCGATCGTCACGGCGACGTCACTCTGAAAAACCACCAACAATCCCAACCTTTTTACCGAACGGGCCGTTGAAAAGGAGTGTTTTGTGTTCGCAATACTGAACTGAATAAAACGCCACACTGTGATTTCACCCACTTCAACCACGTCCTGTTTTGCCCCTAATCCGGTTTCAATAATCTTATCTCGGCTCAGCGTCGCTTTCACGGCGAAAATATTGAAGCGTTTCTGCTGCTAAAGAGGCTCTTAGGAGGAAATGAGCAAAAGTCAAACTGTAAAAGGAGAAGAAAAGTGTTGTGAAGAAGATCCTTGGAGATTTCATTAGAGGCCATTTGCAAACTAATGGAGACTAGTGGAGCAACTCAGAAACAAACATAAATAACCTCAACAAATTAACATGCTCATGTCACCCCAATACACAAACAAACACAAACACAACCAAAACACACATGCCACCCCAACACAGAAACAAACATAAACAACTCCAATACACAAACACACTCATGCCACCCCAGCACAGAAACAAACATAAACAACTCCAATACACAAACACACTCATGCCACCCCAGCACAGAAACAAACATAAACAACTCCAATACACAAACACACTCATGCCACCCCAACACAGAAACAAACATAAACAACTCCAATACACAAAC
Source organism: Callionymus lyra (assembly GCF_982586985.1). Taxonomy (NCBI): domain Eukaryota; kingdom Metazoa; phylum Chordata; class Actinopteri; order Syngnathiformes; family Callionymidae; genus Callionymus; species Callionymus lyra. The sequence continues at coordinate 10,441,800 of NC_141822.1, forward strand.
ACACTCATGCCACCCCAGCACAGAAACAAACATAAACAACCCCAATACAAAAACACACTCATGCCACCCAAATACAGGAACAAATAAACACAAACCTAACAAAAACACACATGCCACCCCAGCACAGGAACAAACATAAACTATCACAACGCAAAAACATGCTCATGTCACCCCAACACAGAAACAAACATAAACAACCCCAATACAAAAACACACTCATGCCACCCAAATACAGGAACAAAAACACACATGCCACCCCAGCACAGGAACAAACATAAACTATCACAATACAAAAACATGCTCATGTCACCCCAATTCATAAACAAATAAACACAAACCAAACAAAAAACACAAATGCCACCCCAACACAGAAACTAACACAAAACCAAAAACATGCCACTACACACCCCAACACAAAACACACACACCCACCTCCCTTGAACAGAAACCAACAAAAAAAAAACACACTAATTCCACCCCAATACAGAAACATACACATATCACAACACAAAACACACATACTGTATACTCCCAAGACCAGAAAAAAGAATACACATAGACACCCACAAAACATAAAAGTTAAAGCGCTTTGTGACCCTGGTCTGGAAAAGCGCTATATAAATAAATATTACTTACTTACTTACTTACTAATCAGCCCAACACAAAATAAACGTATAACATTTTTAATCAGTGCAACACTAAAATAAATAAATTAAGTAAGTAAATTGTTCAGTAGAATCTGATATCATAAAAATCATAGATATCCTAAAAATGTTTTATGTAACCTAAAAAAAAAAGGAAAATAAAAGAATAAGCTGTGACGACACGAGGAGATGGTGAAGCAGCAGCACTTACATCTCCAGCGTCGGGCAGCAGGTGCTTCTGCAGGGAGTTCTTCCCCCTGACGAAGGTCCTCTTGGGCCCGACCCGGTCGGCTAAGTTGCCCATCACGCCTGGATGTCTTGATACTGACCTGGATGCAGCGGAGCAGCCACGAAATCTAACGAACCGTCGGCCTGTCTTCTGCTTTTCATTTACCTACGAAAACCTTTCTTTCTTTCTTTCCTGCGTCACTGACTCACTTCACACACTCTTTGTCTGTTTCCGACACACACACACACACACACACCACACACACTGCACATGTAAATCTGGGTTAGATCGACTCCTCTTTTAGAGCGAACGACCCACAGGGAGGACAAGGGCAGGAGAAGACGGAGATCGGGCCGTGCATGAAGTTTAAGAAACTCCATCCAGAGATATTGAAGTGAAGGTGAAAGAAAGACGCATCAAGGTCGTAGTGAGAGTGTGCGAGAGACCAGGCTGGTCACTGACGGAGCTTGTGTTCGAGTGAGAAGATCTGTTGACGATTGAGTCATTTGGGAGAACTGGGGCAGAAGGAGCCACATATGTGGTGTTGTGCTCCCTTGAGAGAGGAAGCATATTTCTATGTTATCACCACGAGCCTGGTCTGCATCACCGCGCTAATAAACGTTAGCGTGAGGCTCAAAACACAAGGTATTTTTAGACTTTTTCGGTTGTTTCGCGTCTCGTGTTCTGATGTTACGCAAACATCCTCACAACAGACACTTTATCACCAGGAACAGAAATTAACAATAATATTAAATTAGCTTATTATTGGCAGTAATTACACGTGTATTAAAGATGCACTGAAGCCATGTCTGTTTAACTGCTTGTGAATTAACACAAAACCCTCAAATCACCACCAATTAGATGGGGTTGCCTGTGTGTATTGTTGTGTTGCGGTGGTATTGTTTGTGTTATTCTGTGTTGGGCTGATGGTGAGTATTTTTCTGTTTTGTGGGTATCTTCGTTTCTAGTTTTGGGAGCATGTGTGTGTTTTGTGCTGGGATGTGTGTAGTTTATTTATTTCTGTACTAGGGTGGAATTTGTGTGTTTTAGTGTTGGGGTGCTGTGTGTGTGTCTTTCTGTCCTTGGGTCGTCTATGTGTGTTTCGTGTTGGTTTCTGTATTGGGGTGGCATGGGTGTGTTTTTGTGTTGGTGTAGTTTGTTATTCTTTCTGTACTTTGGTAGCATATGTTTGTTTTTTGCTGTTGGTGTGTTGGTTTCTGTGTTGGGATGGCATGTGTGTTTTTGTGTTAAGGTGGTGTGTATTTCTTTGTGTTGTGGTGGCATGTGCATGTTTTTGTGTTGGGGTGGTGTGTGTTTTTTTCTGTACTGGGGTGGCATGTGTTTGTTTTGGTGTTGGAGTGTGTTGTTTGAGTGTTGGAATGGCATGCGTATTGGGGTGGCATGTGTGTGTTTTGTGTTGGTGCGTGTTTCTTTGTGTATTGGGGTCATGTGTGTTTTGTGTTGGGGTGTGTAGTTTATTTGTTTCTGTTCTGGGTTGACATGAGTGTTTTTGTGTTGGGGTGGTTTGTGTTCATTTGTTTCTGTATTGGGGTGGCGTGTTTGTGTTTTTGTGTTGGGATGTATTTCTTTGCGTATTGGGGGACATGTGAGTTTTTATGTTGGGGTTGTGTTTATTTGTTTTTTGTATTGCGTTGGCATGTGTGTGTGTGTTTTTGTGTTGGGATTGTTTTTATTTTTTTCTATATTGGGGTGGGGTCTGTGTGGTTTTTTTGTGTTGGTTTCTGTGTTAGGATGAGATGTGTGGGTTTTTGTGTTGGGGAGGTGTGTGTTTCTTTTTTTATTGTTTTTGTGTGTGATGTTTTCGTTGCTGGGATGACAATTTGTTGTGTTGTTGGTTGTGTTTATTTCTTTCTTTTTTGGGCTGGCACGTATGTGTGTGTTTTTTTTTACTATTTTTCATGTGTGTGTGTTGTGTTGGGGTGTAGTGTGTGTATTTCTAATGTGTTGGTGTGTTTTTGTGTTTTTTCTTCTGACTGATGAATATAATGTCATTCATTGTTGAACGGGAGTAACAAGGTCGAATAAAGCACTGCAAGGTCAAAGAAAGAGTTGATCTTCACATGTTCTCATGTTACGTACAGACCAACATATAATAAAACACAATATAAACAACGGTTTAAGTCATAAATCTGTCAGATGTGACCCGAACAAGACAGGAAGTTGAATCAAAGTCTTGAACAAAGTTGAATAAAACCCAGAGGAGCTGAAGTAACAACATTCAGCATCGTTCTGGTGAAACATCATCGAGTCTCAGGCAACACTTTCTATTCATGAGCGATTATAACTGGACCGTGAACACGTTTCCTTTATGTTCGCAGCACAGAGAATATAGAAGCTCTTTAAAAGATTCATAAGCTGCTAATGAGGTTAGCAAACACTTCTCAAAGATGGAACTAGTGACAACTTGTGTGTGTGTGTGCGTGTGCGTGTGCGTGTGCGTGTGTGTGTGTGTGTGTGTGTGTGTGCATGTGCATGTGCATGTGCATGTGCATGTGCATGTGCATGTGTACATGTGTGTGTGTGTGCATGTGAGAGTGTCACTGCGTCATGTGGTGTTTAGAGAGTTGCTCAGTATGAAGATGAACCAGATGAGCAGACATTTGCAGCCAACATTCAGAGGCGCTGTTGTTTCAAACGGAAATATGTTCTTTGTGTGGAAATGACGTGAATCAGAAAGACTTTATTGGATCGATAAAGTCACTTCAGCTGTTCTAGAAAATTAAAAAATATGATATAAATAAGAACTTTTGATATTGTTGCCAAATACTGACATCTTTACTTTGTTACCATCTCCAAATAATACTTATTTTCTGAAAAACAGTTTTCTAAGATCAACTCTAACAAAAATAATGATATTAAAAATCTTGAGTTCAATTTTTAAGCTGGTAATTGTTTTCACTCCAAGCTGTTTTCTTACATAAAAATAAAGAAAAAAGAGGCAATTTTCTTCTTTCTTTTTTATGTAAAACGAAAAAATGTGAAGGTAATAAAATACAAATCCAGTTTGTTTTTAAGAATGAATCAGAATTACACTTTTTATGAATCTACATCCTAAAGCTGAGCCGCAAAACAATTCAATTAAAACGTTTACTAGTGCTCTCTAGTGGCTAAACTGAAGAACTACAGTTAGGATCATGAACTAAATAAAACACTTAATTGAAGTGAACTAGACTCAGTTAACTAAGTTAATCAAATGAACTGTTTTGTCCGTCACGCAACCCAAACAGAGACACATGTGAAAGTGTATATATATATATATATATATATATATATATATATATATATATATATATATTTTCCTACATGAGGAAATCACGTATGAGCCAATCACAAAGAGCATTATCCAGTCTTGTGATTTACCACTTGGCAACCAAAACTTGGCAACCAAATACAAGCATGTCTTGATACTCTGGTACAACCAAAGCATTTTGTTCAGTGTCAAAAAACAACCAAAAGTTGGGCCCAAACCAAGACAAGGTTCACCTGCACATGAGTCAACAGCAGGCGTCTCAGTAGAATAATAATGTTTCTGAATGCAGAAAATGACGTCTGGCACGATGATGACGGAGCTTCAGTGATGAGTTCAGTGTGAGGGAGTGAGAGGAAACAATATAGAGTTGTAGAGTCAGAAAGTGATTGAAAGTTCATCTCATTTAAAGTTGTTAATATGTTGTTGTTTTTTGGTCTTCATTTAAACCATGGATCTCAAACGTACGACTCAAAGGTTTAATTTATTTGCGGCTTAGATTAAATGCTGATAAGATTTGATGGAAAAAAGAAGGATGTATTTTTGTGCATAAAAAAAAAAGGTAAAATCATAAGCGATGTGTTGATGAGGCTTCATGAAACAGCTGGTGATGTATAGTGATACGGCGTATTCTTTTGAAAGGCCACTAGATGTCACTCTCCGATTTATAATCTTTGGCTCTGATCTACCGATTCTATCATCAAACTTAGAGCGCCACCTATTGGTCTTTCAAAGTAAAGACACGTGTGAAATGATACGTCATCAGCCCATCACTATAGATTGGTTTTAAAAGATCAGAGTTTTAATATCATCATTTCTAGACGTCTTTATGAAGATCAATCATGTTTCACCCTCAGTTTACGTTACAGGTCAACGTAAGAATCAAACTAGACGACCTTGATCGGGGGAAAAAATTTAATTCTAAAATCTCTCAAGTAAGAAAGTTGGAAACCAATCTTTTGATCGATCGCTGAACAAACTCAGAGAAAAAGATGTTTTCATTATATCCTATTGTTTATGTCTGACTCTTCCCTCTAATGCAATTTCCTCCACAAACAAACACTTCACAGCCGTTAAAAAGACGAAGCTCTTTTCATTAGAGGCTCCTTTTCTTTCTTCTTTTCAATGTTGTTCTACTTTCTTTCAACAGAAAATTTTTTCACACGTTTGTCTTCTTACCTCCGTCATGTGGATCAGGTAGAATCGGAGCTCTTCGGCGTAATCTGTGAAAAGGGAAGAAACAAAGCGTTAGCCTTTGATCACGTTTGTTTTTACGGAACATAAAGAGCGTCCGGTCGTCCACGTATTTCAATGTAAAGAGAGTTTTGTACAAACAGACACTGATGATACAATAGAGTCCAACATCTATTTAAGACACACTTAAATCAACACATTAGTGGAACTTTAAACACTGGCATCTTCACAGGGGACAATAATCCACATTGATTTTGTGTCAATCCTCCAATGAGTTCAACACGTCCTCTAAGCTGCAGATACTAATGAATAGAAACGTGCAAGACTTGATGTAACTAAAGTGATGAATTCAAACTTCACTCGTTTTCTACTCATCAACATGTCGACTAAGGGTTCGGATTATTTTCACAGTAATCTGTTCTTTTTTAGAGTTATAAACGAAAATGTTTGTTTATTTTAATATAGCGACTGGAGCTCAGTTGTCTCCGTCTTCATCCAAAAAGACATTAGAAATTGTTAAACAAGAATTAAAAAAAAATATATCATAACAAAAATGTTAAACAAGTCTTTATTTTAGGTTGTTTTTTGGATTATCTCAGACTATCCAAGTAAATCCTGCACACGACACTTGCAATGAGTTTCAATCTGGAGACATTTGTCACTGAAGCCGACAGCCTGAGATCCTTTGCTAAAAATATATACTTTTTTTTCCTTTATGTCGAGGCTTCAATACAAGAAGGACGTTACAGACGAGCAGTATAAGGAGGTATTTGGATGTTTTTAAGTGTCTTTTTGGACAAAGATGAAGATGAAGACAACTGAGCTCCAATCGCTATATTAAAATTAACAAACATTTTTGCCTATAAATATAAAAAGGAACAGATTACTATAAATAATAAATACTAAACTAATACAATAATAAATAATCCCAACACTTAGTCGGTGAGTAGAAAATGAATGATCACTATAGTATCACTTTAACAATTGAGATAATCAAAGTTTAATTCTGGATATTCAAGACACCTGTTGCTGTTTTTATAAAACTGTTCAGAGTCTGTTTCATTAAGTTGACAACGTAAGACGATGCTACACTTGGGAACTGGATGAACAAGCATGGAAAGGTTAAAGAAGAAGAATCTTGTGAGAACAGATGAAGAAAATCATGATTTAACAGAAAGCGTTTCTGGAGAAAAGGTCAAAGTATCAAACAGCTGTTGTTTGAATATTTCTTTTTTTTATTACCTGACAAAAATGATGCGCATATATTACAATAATATATTCCATCTAAAACATGTATGAATCAAGGGTATTTAGTACGTGCGTGACAGATTATATTGTCGATGATACTTTGTTCACCAAAGTATTTTAATAAACAGTCAAAGAAACTGCAACAGAAATGTATTTTTTTATCTTAATAATCCCTTGTTTTGTCTTTGTGAGGCAATTGCCACCTCCATGATTTATTTAACACCTCAGGGCACTTGAGAAAAATACTTTGCTCATTAAAAATTCTAATAAAGTGGGAAAAATGACTTTCTGTAATAATCTAATTCCTCTCTTGTATTTTTCCTAACAAAATATACATTATTTATGCGTCTTTGTGGGATTGGAATTATTATTTGACCTCAAGAAACTAAATCATTATTTTAAGTTGAAGAAAAGAAAAGAAACAGTTGATTATTAACAAGGATTTAAACATATTATTCTATAATTATATAACTTTGTAAGTGGTGTCTCTACATGATGAAAACAAAAATGGAGAGTTTACGTGAACTGAAGGGATCTATTATTATTTTTTCTTGTCATTTACAACATTTATTAAAAGTGAGTAAGTTTATCAAAGGTCAAAATTTAATTTATTCTGCACACATTTCTATACTTTAATTTGTTTACAGTAAATATGAATTAGACATTCTTACATTCTTTTCGCCACTGTTTTTAATTTAATAATATATTTAAATAAATAAATAAAATAGTTTTAGGAAGATAGGCATTATATTCATATCCATGTGTAGGTTTACAAATACTTTCATATACTTACATATTTCTGATGTATTTTATGTTCGCGTTGTTTCTTCTTCGATGCAAGAAAAAACGGCTTGCTGAACAACAGCACCCCCCAGTGGCACAAGAGTAACAACAAAACGTCAACTGATCTATAAAGTTATATTTAACGATCTTTCACTCGCACAATGAAAGATTAAATTAAAAATAAATCAAATAGAATACAATCTAAAATGCTGTTATTCAATGAATATAAGCGAACATAACATTAAATCAACCGGTTTGATCCGCGATTTCAATCATTTACGTGACAAATTAGATTTCATCTGATAAATAAAAACTACCGCAAGGATAAAATGTTATAAAACATCATAATTACAAATATAAATTACTTACTTACTTACATTATATAGTGCTTTAAAATGGCGCTTTAGGGTCTCAACTCAAATGTATGTGTGCAGCAATGCATGCTGGGAATGACGAGCTTATACATGATAGCGTGTCATGTTTATTTATTATTTAAATCATTTAAAATTATTATAATTAAATAAAAATTATCCTTTTTATAAACACAAAATGACCTTAGAGGGCTCAATAGTTAAACGTCAGATCACCACTTATTTTAAATTAATACGACAAACTATTGAATTATTTTTATTTTATTTATTTATTTTATCTCATTTTGACAAAAATGTTTGAACTTCAAGTATTCAAGTATCCTACTTATGCACCAGTCCCACAGGGGGCAGTAAACCCACGTTTTTCTAAATCTAATTTTCGTGAGAAAATACTTTTTTTTGCTACAACAATTTGCTACAACACTTTTAGTTAGCACATATTACATTATTTCTGAATTAATTAATTTCTATTATTTTAAATACATAGTAACATCAACCCAATATGATAAACTGTGATCTTATAACACAGAAATAATTTGTTTTTTCTAAAACTCCATATTAAATACATCTAAAACCTTTAAATTATTTAAATTATTTAATATATTGATGAAATGTAAGTAGTCACAGAAGTTCATAATAAATAAATACTAAATATTAATAAGTAAAATATTAAAACTTTTTTTTCCACTGGTACTGACTTTATGTAGTATATATATCTACATTTTTATCATAAAAATATATATTTCTGGATGTTTAAACATTGTTTCTACAGCGAAGAAACAAGATGGCAGATGTTTAATTTCAAAGCATCAATCATGTGAACAGAGAAGTGTTTGATTCTGCGGGCGTTTTATTCCAAATCTGTGATTCCCACGCTCGTGATCAGGATGACAGGAACACGGGGAAGCTGCTGTATTGAACTTAGGCCATTACACACACACACACACACACACACACACACACACACACACACACACACACGTTAAACACACCCTGACTGAAACAAACACAATCCCCCGGCGCCTCTTTCCTGAGAGAGACGCCGAGTCAAAATAACAATGACAGGCAGTGAGGTGGGGTGGAGTGTGTGTGTGTGTAGGTGTGTGTGTGTGTGTGTGTGTCATCTAAAGTCAAAAGCTGAGGCCTAAGTTTAAGTGGATAAAACCAGTGGGTGATCCCAGCGTGGAGATGTCACAGTGGGCATCCCACAGTGTCTGAATCGAGGGCTTCCTCTCTCTCGCTTGTTTGCCACATTTCGGGAATTTTTCGACTTCCTGTTTTCACTCGTTGTGTTTCTCCTGCGATAAATCCTGGGAGAGGGCGGGAGGTTTTTAGCTGCTGGCACAAGAAGCAATATTGACAGAAGAGCCATCTTGTGGATATTTTTAAACTCTCTCCAGACTAAATAAAACTGAAAAGTGTATTTTTGAGAAAATGTTGAATCAGAAGGATTTAAAATTTAGGTTAAACTGGATGTGAGTTGCAAGTTATAACCATAAAGAAATATGTATATATTTGACTGTATCTTGAAATAAACGTCTCTCATAGTGAGATTTTAATTCAGATTATTGTCTTGAATGTAATTATTTTTATAGATGTTATATTTATTATAATAGTTCTTACTTCTGTATGGAAAGGACGTAGTTTATTTTTTATAATTTATCCTTTAATTTGTAGTTTTATATTTAACAAATGCTTCTCTACATCTTACAACTTATTTTACCCATTCACACATACAATCACAAGCCGGTAGGAGTAGGCTGCAACGCAGCTACATTCAAGAGCAAAGGGCTTAGTGTCTTGCTCAGGGACACAACAACCGAATCGTATCTGGAGCTGGCGTTAAACCCTCAACTTCTTCAGGCCACAACCACTATACCTTCTTATTTATTTATTTTGAGAACTCACTTGCACAACACACAGCAAACAAAGAAGACAGTGTTGCTTCCACTAACGCTCCGTTTAAAGAGTGAAATATCCTTTAAAATAGTTGTGGATCCTGATGGTGATTTCTAGAAAAACACCATAGAGACTTCCTTCATTGAAATCCATTTATTTGTTTTTTTATTTTGCAGATTAAAGCTGACAATAACATCATCTTGTTCGTTTAAGTTCTTCTTATCAACTCTGTCATTTGCTTGAGACTCAGATCAGAGCAAATTCAATCAAAATCTTCTCACGTTGTCTCCATTAAAAACACATCTCGACTCTTTGACAGTCAATGTTCTTTGCTTTACTCAATCACAAAAGGGATCAAAATTTGAAATTTTATTTCTAAAAAAAATAAATTAAGAGATTAAACTGATCAGTGTGATTTTTAATTATTTCAGGCTAATTATTGAATTAATGTAACATCAATGCCAATCACCTTTTCATTGAATTATATGTTGTTTCTTTTGAACATTTTCTATCTTCTAGAATTCTATCTTAACAAGAAGTAACTGTGTGTTGTTATTGTTTGTTAAAGTGCTTTGTGACCCTGGTCTAGAAATATCTTTACAAATAACCTTTACTTACTTACTTACTATAGTTGCTCTAAAACAGGTTCAACTTTTAACAAGTGCACATGTCTCAGGTTGCTAGTAAATAAGTATTTTTATTATTTTAAAGCTATGTAGTCCAAATAAAATGAGCCTTAAGTTTTACGTATATATTTTACACTTTATGAGCAACATTAAAAGACTTAAGTGTTCTTTGTAAATGCTTTAATATACAGTATAAGGCCAAATTCTCTGCTGACATTATCACTTTTTTACCTACTTCTGCTGCTCTTTTATCAACATGTGTATTTTTCCATCGGCTGATTCAAATCTGTCGACATGTGTAAGACACACGTGACGCGGCCAGAAAGACGACGATAACAAACTCTACTTTATGATCCTGAACTTCAACAGGACCTCCAAGTTTTTGTTACGGCTCAACCTCGTCCTCTGCTAAAAACATTGTTATTAAATCGTATCCTTATTTATTTGACTGGGCAGTCGTTGCTATTCCTGCTGGAGGGATGATGTTTACACGTCGGCCAGATAAAGGGACAAAGCGATAGAAAAACTTGGGCAGAGTTTCCCCAAATATCCTCCGTCTGGTCACAGCGTGTTGTGCTTTCATTTTGAATCCTTTAAACTGGTGACGAAGCTTCGTGAAGCAGTGTCGTCAGTTTTAGGAGGCCAGTAGGGGGCGCTCATGGCTGTGACATTATTAGGTTTCATTAAAAAAAATAATATATATATACACAGCAAAGGACGCCACCTTGTGGACTGAAAATGAACGCTTCACGGAGCTTCATCGAAAAAAAATGTGTTTGTGGTATCCCTTGTGTTGTCTCTGGGTCAAGGTGAACGACCACCAGGTCACCTTGAGATAACATCAATAAAAATAATTAAGATTTGAATTAATTGATTGATAATTAAAGAATATAAAAACAAAAAGGGGGAAACAAAACTCTATTAAAGAAGAGAAGAGGCGGAAAATAAAGGAAATTGCACGTCAGACGCATAATAACAATAACAATAACAATAACAATAACAATAACAATAATAATAATAATAATAATAATAATAATTAAGGACTTATTTTGAAACAAATGAAAAACATTCCAGCAGCTTTTTCAATTCTGCTTTTCAATTCTGATTCTGGATGTTTTCCAAGTCCATAAAGGGGATTTTAAACACCATTATTTTACACTTAAAACGTATTGAAACATATTAGAATTAGTTCAAGTTACCCTCCATTCATTTAGCAGCAGTGAAATAGAAACGTCATGGTCTAAACAACCGGACACAATTATAAAAGGTTTTCCAGTTGATTGAAAAAAACATCAACAACTAATCTGTTTTCTCAGGAAGTTTTTGTGAATCTTTCACTTTTACATAAAGTTTTAAACAACAAATATGGAAGAAAAAGTGTTTCCAAAGGGGTTCGACAATTGTGATCCAGACTCATAAGTCGTTCACAGGTACCTCATGGCAGATGTCTTTAATTCAATTGGATACTGGTTTATTTCATATATCATCAGCTTTCTACACATACATTCAAAGTTTAAAAAATATGTGATTTAATTAATAATTTCTTGTGGAATTTATCGTAAAGTTTAGCGAGAACTATCTAGATTTAAGTTTGGATCAAGAAGGAAGAATCGCGAGCGACGCCTTTTGTTGCTTCCGATTGGTCAATATTGCCTTAAACCTTCCGTGATTGGTTAGATTTACGCAAAACAGGAACAATGTTTATTATGGTGAAAAAGTAAAATAATGAGTATTAAATGGGTCAATTTAAGCGTGAGGAAAACAAATAATATTTTATTTAAAGCCAAAAACTAGTTTTTAAATATTCTATTGTATATTTCTTAGTCTTATCCCTTTTTTTTTCTTTTTATGAGATTAGAATTAAAACCGTTTCTGGTCTTATTTTTATCTGTAGATAAAGTCTTTACGCTTTTCCTTCTCCACACAAACGTCCGCTACTTTGCTGTAAAAGTCCACGTTATTTACTTTAGTTTTAAAAGTCTCTCCGCCTTAATGGAGATGTGAAGTAGTTTGTGGAGGCTCATTAGTGTGTGCCTCAAGCTTTGCCTTTTTTTCGCGGTTGTATTTCGGATCAGCGAAACTAAATAAGACCCTTAAAAACATTAAACTTTAATGTTTAAACATCAGCCAGACTGTGGAAAACCAAGGCAAATAAACGTATCTGTGAACATTATATTGGCGACATTCAGAGATACGGCAACCAGTGCACGTCAATTGCACGTATCAAAGCAGGTTGTTATGGATTGCGCATTGAGAGGTGAGGCACTGCCTCACCTGCCTCCCCTGGTCCCTGGTTCTTTTCAGATGCTTTGGTTTACTGGATGGATCCATATTTAACATTCCGTTTTACTTCATCCTCATGTGAGTAAAGCGCACCTATAGAATAGATTCAAAAGCCACCTACCGTCTTGGAGACGCAGGTGTCGGAGGAACAAGGGACTCTGGAGGACGTTGCAGCGTCCGGGCTCGTCCTCGCGGGTCACCAGCATCAGGTCGCTGTACACGAACACCGTCACCTGACAGACAACACAGACTCAGGTGAGATCAAGAGAAGATGGTGAGTTACGAGGTCGGTCTGATCAAAGTTTATCACTGATAATCTCGTGAACTATTAAGATGTTTAAGTGTTTACGGTAAGCTACGGAACAAGAGACGCCCCATGACACTGAAAACTGAAGCTGAATTAAATACATTTAGTTGAAAATAGAATAGAATAGAATAGAATAGAAAACGTTTATTCATCCCCAGAGGGGAAACACACTTTTACAACAGCAGCAGCAGGACAATGAAAATAAAGTGCATGGAAAAAAAGAAATAGTAAGGAGATAATAAAATAAAATAAAATAAAACGATCTTAAAAATATACAAATTATTTACAGTATTAGAAAATTAGCACTATTAACAGAATAAAATAAAGTAAAAAATAAAATAAAATAAAATAAAATAAAATAAAATAACAATAACAATAACAATAACAATAACAATAACAATAACAATAAAAAACAATAAGAAACACAAAGAGATATTTAAGATAAACAAGAAGACGACATCTTAAGAGTCTACTATACTTCCTGTTAGAGTTTTGTAAATATTAAAAATAAATTGGCCTCTTTCGTCATTGAAAATACTAGTTTTTCTTTCACTGGAAATATTAATTATAATTATATAATTATTATTAATCTGGTATGCACATTGATATCATTACCCATGATGCTTTGCAGATTGCACTCAATGTCAGTTAGTGTCATTTCCAGACCATAAGATGCTACTTTTTTTTGTCCCACACATTATAAATAAATCAACCCTGAGGCTTATACGATGGTGCGGCTTATCTAAGGATTCTTACACGTCAATAGAATGACTCTTCTTGTAGGCTGGTTATTTTTTATTCTTTTATCAAGCAGTCTAACTACCGTGTTACTGCCGGGTTACGCACACTGCTGTTGAAAAAAATAAAGAAATGTTTATTTAATAATAAGAAATTTCCCTAAATTTCTGCTTTTATATCTAGTCAGTGAAGCCTATACATGTTCCGGGTGAAGTAAATATTCAGTTGAACTCTATAGCTTAGAAATTACAAATAAAGAATGAAGGGAAAATGGATTGAAAGAGTATCTTGTTGTGAAAGTGTTAACATTTTTCTGGGGAATATTAGATGCTTAATACATATAGAACTATATAAGTACCACCAGGATATTTACATGTATTTATTTTTTAATTTGATTATTTTCTAATCATGTCATTAAATAATTTATATTTCGAAAGGTTTGTTTTTGTTAATTACAATAATGTTCATATTGAAAGGTTATTGTTTTTTAATTTAATAAAAAAAAGTTTTCTTATTTCTTATTATCGTTTTTACACATAGTGTTTGATATTGTAATTACAAAAATGTAAATATACATTTTTCCAAATTCAATATTTTTTAATTGGTAGCCTTTAAAATTCAACATAAAAACGTGGGTGTTATAGTGACACCAGACAATAATGAATTAATAATGTAATAAATAAATAAAAATATTAAATTTATAAGATGTATTTTTGATGTATTGGATAAACATTTTTCTCTAATAATTCAATGTTAAAACATATATACTTTATCATTTCAGGCCCTTGCAGGATGTCTTATGTAAGTGTTTGAATCTGACTGATGAAATGTTTTTATCATATTTTGCAAAAAAAACTCTCCATTAAAACTAAAAAATGACTCATTCGATGCAAGTCTTGCAACATTGATCGACTTCATCTTCTCTTGTTAAGAAATAATAAGAACATCGGCTCCCGAGCGAATCAAATTCAGACAGAAAAGCTTCTGAAAAACTTTGATTCCGCCGAACAAAGGAGTTTTTCCTTTTCTTTCCCCTTCAATGACTAACAAGTTTCCTGAGGAAAAACAATCATTAGAGAGAGATTTTTCATGTTTGAAAAAGCACATTCGGTGACACACACAACAATGCAGCGATGAATGCTGGTCTCGGCCGGAGGAGACCGAGTCATGGACGGCTTTGAGTCTCTGAGACACAATGTGTCCCTCGTTCATGTGCCGTCAATTATTGTGACGCCATTGTGTCGAGTCATGCTTTCATGATCAAACGTTTAGGTTTATTTTTTTAACTAAATGTGTGTCGCGGGGTAAGAAATGAACAAGAATATATAGAATGTGATACATATGGATGTCTTAGTTTACATGATTATTACACGTTTGTCAGGTGGTTTTGAGTTTGAGATTCAGACGCACACACACAAACAGAGAGACACACAAATGGACAGAGATACAAACAGAGAGACACACAAATGGAAAGACACAATAATAGACAGACACACAAACAGAGAGACACAAACAGACAGACACACAAACAGAGTGACACACAAACATATAGAGACACAAACGTAAAGACACAATAATAGACAGACACACAAACAGAGAGACACACAAATGGACAGACATACAAACAGAGAGACACACAAATGGAAAGACACAATAATAGACAGACACACAAACAGAGAGACACAAACAGACAGACACACAAACAGAGTGACACACAAACATATAGAGACACAAACGTAAAGACACAATAATAGACAGACACACAAACAGAGAGACACACAAATGGACAGACATACAAACAGAGAGACACACAAATGGAAAGACACAATAATAGACAGACACACAAACAGAGAGACACAAACAGACAGACACACAAACAGAGTGACAGACAAACATAGAGAGACACAAACGGACAGACACAATAATAAACAGACACACAAACAGAAGGAAACACAAACAGACAGACACACAAACAAACAGAATGAAAGACAGACACAAAAACAGAGAGACACACAAAAGGAAAGACATACAAACAGAGAGAGACACAAATGGACAGACACACAAACAGAGAGACACAAACAGACAGACACACAAACAGAGAGACACAAACAGATAGACACACAAACAGAGTGACACACAAACATATAGAGACACAAACGGAAAGACACAATAATAGACAGAGACACAAACAGAGTGACAGACAAACATAGAGAGACACAAACGGAAAGACACAATAATAAACAGACACACAAACAGAAGGAAACACAAACATAGAGAGACACAAACAGACAGACACACAAACAAACAGACCGAAAGACAGACACACAAACAGAGTGACACAATAATATACAGACACACAAACAGAGTGACACAATAATAGACAGACACACAAACAAACAGACCGAAAGACAGACACACAAACAGAGTGATACAATAATAGACAGACACACAAACAGAGACACAAACGGACAGACACAATAACAGACAGACACACAAACAGAGTGACACACAAGCAGACAGAGACACAAATGGACAGACACAATAATAGACAGACACACAAACAGAGTGACACACAAACATACAGAGACACAAACGGACGGACACAATAATAAACAGACACACAAACAGAAGGAAACACAAACATAGAGAGACACAAACGGACGGACACAATAATAGACAGACACACAAACAGACACACTATAGTTCAACACACAATAGTTCAACACACTAAAAGTGTGTCACAATATAGTTCAACACACAATAGTTCAACACACTAAAAGTGTGTCACAATATAGTTCAACACAAAATAGTTCAACACACTAAAAGTGTGTCACAATATAGTTCAACACAAAATAGTTCAACACACTAAAAGTGTGTCACAATATAGTTCAAAACACAATAGTTCAACACACTAAAAGTGTGTCACAATATAGTTCAACACACAATAGTTCAACACACTAAAAGTGTGTCACAATATAGTTCAACACACAATAGTTCAACACACTAAAAGTGTGTCACAATATAGTTCAACACACAATAGTTCAACACACTCGTGACACTGACCTTCAGGGAGTGATGTTTGCTCTCATGTAGAATCATTTCCTCCGACAGGATCAAATTCCTGCTGCAAAGATCCAGAGGCTTGAGCAGGAAACACAAGAGTGTCAGTTACTTGTCAGTTACTCGTCAGTTACTCGTCAGTTACTCGTCAGTTACTCGTCAGTTACTTGTCATTACTTGTCAGTTACTCGTCAGTTACTCGTCAGTTACTCGTCATTACTTGTCAGTTACTTGTCAGTTACTCGTCAGTTACTCGTCAGTTACTTGTCATTACTTGTCAGTTACTTGTCAGTTACTTGTCAGTTACTTGTCAGTTACTTGTCAGTTACTCGTCAGTTACTTGTCATTACTTGTCAGTTACTTGTCATTACTTGTCATTACTTGTCAGTTACTTGTCAGTTACTTGTCAGTTACTCGTCAGTTACTTGTCAGTTACTCGTCAGTTACTTGTCATTACTTGTCAGTTACTTGTCAGTTACTTGTCAGTTACTTGTCAGTTACTTGTCATTACTTGTCAGTTATTTGTCATTACTTGTCAGTTACTTGTCAGTTACTTGTCAGTTACTTGTCAGTTACTCGTCAGTTACTTGTCAGTTACTCGTCAGTTACTCGTCAGTTACTTGTCATTACTTGTCAGTTACTCGTCAGTTACTTGTCAGTTACTCGTCAGTTACTCGTCAGTTACTCGTCAGTTACTCGTCAGTTACTCGTAACACAACAGTAACAACGTGTTCAGATCACACACACAATACAATCACACAGGTAAACCCGCTGCAGTCAAAACTTTCCTTTAATTAAATATATTTTATAATAATATTACTTAAATTGTATTGTCATTGTGTCCTTGTATGTAAAGTGATCTATACTTTTATATCTTATATTTTATTATTATTTTGATGGATAGTTTTGCAAATAATAACAAATAAAGAACATTAAAGCTTCAATGATTTGAATCTCGATGCTATCTTTTTTATTCACATTTTCTAGGTCAACTTGAAAAAACAACTTCTAAAACTTCTAAAAGTACTTTGATGTTTTCTTGTCGATCCAAGTCCATTAAGAGAAGAAAAAAAGTCAAAATCAAAAGGTTTAGTAGTTCAAACACAGACAGACACACAATATGATAGGCACACAAACAGACAGTCACACAAACCGACATTCACACAAACAGACAGACACACAAACAGACAGACACACAAACGGACAGACACACAAACGGACAGACACGCAAATGGACAGACACACAAATGGTCAGACACAGAAACAGACAGACACACAAACAGACAGACACACAAACAGACAGACACACAAAAATGAACAGACACAAAAATGAACAGACACACAAATGGACTGACAAACTAATGAATAGACACACAAACAGACAGATACACAAATAGATATATATACAAATAGACACACAAAAGAACAGACACATAATCAGACAGACACACAAATTGAGAGACACATGGAAGGACAGACACACAAAGGCACACATACAAACACACAATCAGACTCACACACACAAATTGACAGGAAAAAAATTAAATTTGTCACATCCATGCTCTTCTTTTTTGTCTAGTTTGGACTAAAAGTCACGACATTTAAGTTTTATTTAGTCTTGTTTTAAACCTTGAAACTGTTGATATAACATGTTTGTATTATTATAATTATCAGGACGACTTGTATTTTAGTCTATTTAACACTATTTACACAAGTGAACAACTTTTCCTCCTTTGTTCTCTCCAAAAATGTAAAAATATAAAACCAAAGTAGCTGATAAGTCACATCCAGACGCTCCAAACCCTCCAGACACTGACCTGGACAAAGATGGGGAAGATCAGGATCTTCGGCGCCACTTTGACGTATCCATAGTTGGCGTGAGGCGTGTGCGAGCGAACGATCGTGCAGTTCTGGTAGTTCGCGAAGTTGGCGTTTTGTTGCTGGTAGTTGTTCGCCGAGGGGTTGCTGGACGAGGTCTTGGTGGTCTTGGCGTTGTTGGAGCGTCTCAAGAAGGCGGTGCGGTTCGGAAGACCTCCGCCGACACCTCCTCCTCCTTCACCTCCTCCTCCTCTATCACCTCCTCTATCACCTCCTCCTCCTCCTCCTCCTCCTCCGACGCTCATCCCTGAGGCGTAGTTCCCGCTGCCGCCGCTCTGGTTCTGACTTCCTGTCGCCTGACGGGTTGGATACAGTCGAGCTGCTCCAGAAGATCAGAGAGCGACATGTTATCACTGATCAGAGACAACGTTCTAGAGATTTTAAAGAAAATAAAAACAGTAAAAACTCCAGTAATTCTCTGGTTTCCTTGAGAATAAAACACAGGATTTAATTTAAGAGTTGAAGGATCATCTCACATCTGCAGATGCTCCTCCCATGATGCAACACTAATAGACTCAGGGACTCATTCCTCCTGCTTAAGACGTTTTTATTTGTTCAGGCTTTTCCTTGATTTTCTGGAACTCCTGTTGTGTTGTCAGTTTTATCTTGATCTTTAAAGTATATACTTTATTGAATATTGTTTTGATTGTTTAAGCGCTTTGTGACCCTGGTCTGGAAAAGCGCTGTATAAATAAATATTACTTACTTACTTACTATTAGACTGTTGAATTCTGAATTCATCCATCCATGGTTTAAGTGAATTAAATAAATATAATAAAAGTAAAAATTTGATGAATAAAATACATTAAAATTGAAATAAAAGTGGACATGCAAAAATGTGTAATGAAATACATTAAAATAATTAATTAGTTAAAATAAAACTAATAATTAATCAATTAAATACATACAAAACTATTAAGGATTATAGAGAATCTTATTACCTTTTAATATATGCTATATTATTTGCTTGTATTATACTTTTTTATATTTTTACATGTCAAGTTTCAGGGATAGACAATAGATTGTATTTTTTTTTACAAGCGCCAAGTTTAATTTAATTAATTGACATTTATTCAGTAACATTTTATGTCAAATATAAATGTTGAATGTAAAGTAAAAATAAATGAAGGAATTAAATGTATTTTCTTATCACCTGTCACACAGATATGAACATCTCATTGGTTGTCATTGTTTAAAGAATATATAATGTATATTGAAGTTACATAAAAGTTACAATGAACACAAATGTAAAAAAAAAGGAATGACATTTTTTTTAAAATGTTTTTTGTTTTTTTTCCAGTTATGTAAATATCTATCAGGAAGCATTATTTAATACAGAAGAATAAATATAAAGAATATATAAATAAATATACATAAATATAAATAAATGTATGAATAAATATAGACATAATAATAATAACAATAACAATAATAACAATATCATTAATGCAAATATCTATAAAACATTTTATTTTCATTCAACTATGTATAAATATACAGTTTACTGGTGCTAATGATGCTTCCAGGGCCGGAAAAAAATCTTCTTTTCCTTATTTTATTTTAAAATAGAGTGCATTTAAATCATTATTTTTTTTATCAATTGTTCCCTTGTCGGAATAATGGATCACAGGGAAACTGGCACCTGTCCCAGCTACTTAGGGCGAGAGGCGAGGCACACACTGAACAGAACACACGAAAAAATAAAACCTCTCAATTTATTTTTCATTCAACTACTCACTAATGTACTGTGGGAGGAAACCAGAGAACCCGGAGTTTTGATTTATTCATTTTATATGCTGCTGCTGCTGGTTATCTTTTGGGGATCGCAAGGGGGCTGGAGCCTGTCCCAGCTACTTAGGGCGACAGGCGGGGGACACCATGACCAGGATGCCAGTCATTCGCAGAGAACATAAGACACACAAACACTCGCACCTGACAGACTCACAATCTCACAATTCACAAAACCGTTTGTTTTTTTGGACTGCGGGAGGAAACCGGAGTGTCTGGAGTAAACCACGCAACGCGAGGAACTGAGAGGAAGTGAAAACACACGTCTTACCCAGAGTAGCCTGATTATCTTGGTAAACTGGCCTCAAGATCTGAAAGCAGAGTGACGTGAGATTGTGTTACAAGCCTAACAAAAAGACATCGTAAAATAAAATACATTTGTAAATAAAGTTTTTTTGCGCCGTCGGACCGACATGACACGTCAGAGGTCACGTCAGAGGTCACGTGACGAACGCTCCGAGCTCCCGTCATAAGTGATGACGGTCAGTGACGGAGGGACGGCGTCGCTTCATAGGTCGGAGTTCAAACATGTCACACGCGTGTGTTCACCGGCTCGTCGGATTTAAATCCCTCCGCCGACCATGTGACGTTTCACCAAACTGACCCATTTCCAAGAGACTCCTTGGTATTTTTAGCCAAACCACCAGCGGCACCGAAAATTCACGAAAATGTATGACTCAGGGGTGGATTTTTGACAGTTTTGTCTTGACCTATTTTTTTTAAAAAACACAATTTTTTCAACGAAAATACTTCGGTGTATTGAAGTATCTCGTCTAGAAAAATGTCACATTTTTGGTTAGTTTAGTTAGTTTGGTTAGTTTGGTGCTTTAACTAAAGTGTGAAAAAAAACTCGCTCTCACGACATGTTGAAACATCGGTGACTTTTCGGGTTAATTTGTTTAGTAAGTTTGTCACGTCAACACTAATGAGCCTTTGAGTCTGTGGATGGATTCATACGACTTTATTTTATGTACATTACGAGGCGATGCATTCAGGAGCACACGTCTAAGTACACGTCT
Organism: Callionymus lyra; assembly: GCF_982586985.1. NCBI lineage: Eukaryota > Metazoa > Chordata > Actinopteri > Syngnathiformes > Callionymidae > Callionymus > Callionymus lyra. The sequence continues at coordinate 10,463,135 of NC_141822.1, forward strand.
AAGTACACACATGTTTCGAGCGCTTGTAACCAAGTATTTGGTCAGTGCAGATATTTGTAAGAAAAACAAAAAAAAAGTCTGGATATAACGTGAGGTGCGTTCAGGAAACATGGAGTGAGGAGGTGATGAATACACGAGTGCTTAAGAAAAGAACTAAAATGATATTTGGTAACAAATACACGTCAATACTTTGACAGAAACAGCTTGAATTGTGGGTCTTGTTAGCGTTAGCATTAGCACACCTGTGGTCACTTCTTACTTCTCTACACAGTTGAGGCAAAAATATAATTTGAAACTTTAAATCCTTAAATAAACTCTATTTGTAATAAACCATCATGAATTATTATGGGTTTTATAATTCATTTTCAGGTTTTTTTTGTTTAGCAATGTTTTCATCGAGCGCTCATGCTAACAGAATAATGCTAACTTAGCATCTCAACTTGATAATGTAGTTGAAAACCAGAACATTTTTTAATTTTTAAGGTACGTTTGTGTTACAAATATATGAATCATTATCTGAAAATATTTGGTAATCAATTCACAAAACAAGAATGTTTTTTGATAAAAGTAAACTAGATTACATTGTGTATATTATTTAATGTATGGAAGTATGTGTGTGTCATCACTATATTGAATTTAACATTTTAAATGTTGAATTTAAAATAAATATATAAACATGTAGTTTTTGTTTTTTAAGCATTTCGTTTTTTTTAATTAACATAACCAGCAGACATTACCAACAGAGTACACAGCTATTCGATCAAACTATTTTATACCCTAATTTTATATTGAATTTAAAAGGCAATGAAATAAAAATAAATATATATATATTTTAAATTGTACTTAATTTAGAAAATGTATTTTTTAATTATTGAAATGAAAGTAACAAAATCTGTGACTAAGTGACTTTAATATTATAATGTATTAATTGAATAATTGTAAAAACAAAGAAGTTCAAAAATTCAATATACTAATAATTGAATTAAATTATTCAATAAAAACAAATTAAACTTTTCAATAAAGAAAATGTTGAATTAAATTAATTTAAAAAAAAAAGTAATTCAATGCATTTGTTTGAAATGTAAAATTCAACCAATTAGTTTTTTGATGACACTAATCTATAGTGATGAGTTTATGAAGCTTCATGAAACAGTGTCATGTTGTTCAGAGGTCAGTAGGTGACGCCATCAGTTTAAAAATGATGTTTCATAAGAACAGTTGTTCAAAACAAATAAAAATAAGTGAGTAAGTAATATTTGTAGAGCGCTTTTGTAGACCAGGGTCACAAAGCGCTTAAACAATAAATACAATACCGAATAAAAATGCAGAGACCGCCATCTAGTGGACTCTGAACATTATGACACTGAAGCTCCATCACTACTGATCTACTTCCATAAATGTGTATCTTTCACGACAATTTCGTGTCTTTAATTCAATCTCTTGATAGTTTTAAGTATCAGATGTTTGACGAGCGACGGTGAAACGCTCCAGACAGTCAGTCCTTCTATCTACCGGCGGCAGGGATGTACGGTAAGGACACGTATCTAGGATGAGCCACCACGTGAGTCAGGTGAGGATGAGGAGGGCGGAGCAGGTGATGAAGATGCAGCCCGTCACCAGTCTGTGGTACCTGGCTTCCGGGGTTGATGGGGGCCAGGATGATGTAGTTGTCCCCGTTGGAGGCCTTGACCCGGGTGCCCTTCAGGGTGGCGGTGTGCGGGTGGTGGAGGTGGCGCGCCTTCCCGTCCAGCTCCTCGGCCGACCCCCCCTGAGCCCCCCACCTCATGGTCCCCAGGCCGCCTCCGGCGTCGGAGCCGTTGACCAGCAGGCGGCGGCTGGCGGTGGCGCGGTGGTGGGCGGGCAGCGGCGGCACGGCCGGCGGCGTCTTGCTGGCGCCGAGGTCCGGCGCCCGTCTGCGGGTGGGCGGCGAGGGGGCATCGTAGTTGGAGGTGGAGGGCTTGTAGGAGGGTCTGTGGATCAGGCCCTCGAAGTTGGGCTTGGCTGAGGGACCCGTGCGCCAGACGACCAGCGTGATCTCATTGGCACTGTTTCTGTGAGACGACAGAGACGGACGTGTGAGAAACTAACACAATAACCAATGATAGATACTAGGATCAATATTTTACTTCATGTTTAAAACAAATAACCAATGATAGATACTAGGATCAATATTTTACTTCATGTTTAAAACAAATAACCAATGATAGATACTAGGATAAATATTTTACTTCATGTTTAAAACAAATAACCAATGATAGATACTAGGATCAATATTTGACTGTATGTTTAAAACAATAACCAATGATAGAAAACTAGGATCAATATTTGACTGTATGTTTAAAACTAATAACCAATGATAGATACTAGGATCAATATTTGACTGTATGTTTAAAACTAATAACCAATGATAGATACTAGGATCAATATTTGACTGTATGTTTAAAACTAATAACCAATGATAGATACTAGGATCAATATTTGACTGTATGTTTAAAACAATAACCAATGATAGAAAACTAGGATCAATATTTGACTGTATGTTTAAAACTAATAACCAATGATAGATACTAGGATCAATATTTGACTGTATGTTTAAAACAATAACCAATGATAGATACTAGGATCAATATTTGACTGTATGTTTAAAACAATAACCAATGATAGAAAACTAGGATCAATATTTTACTTCATGTTTAAAACAAATAACCAATGATAGATACTAGGATCAATATTTTACTTCATGTTTAAAACAAATAACCAATGATAGATACTAGGATCAATATTTTACTTCATGTTTAAAACAATAACCAATGATAGATACTAGGATCAATATTTGACTGTATGTTTAAAACTAATAACCAATTATAGATACTAGGATCAATATTTTACTGTATGTTTAAAACAATAACCAATGATAGATACTAGGATCAATATTTGACAGTATGTTTAAAACTAATAACCAATGATAGATACTAGGATCAATATTTTACTGTATGTTTAAAACAAATAACCAATGATAGATACTAGGATCAATATTTGACAGTATGTTTATACACAAATAACCAATGATAGATACTAGGATCAATATTTTACTACACACAAAGAAAAGATCATTGATATAATGAAGAAATATTGTTGATAACTAAAAATAAACACACATGTCTATCTATATATATATATATATATATATATATATATATATCTCTTCTTCATTCTTTCTCATTCTTTCTCTTTGTTCTTGTCCTTAATTTATTTTTATCAATAATTGCTGTATTGCTGTGTCTAATTGGGAAAAAAAAACGATTTCCTGAAGGAGACCTCCTGAGGTATCAATAAAGTTCTACCTTCTACTTATATATATATATATATATATATATATATATTGAAAATACAGACAATAGTATACAAATAAAAATCGACATAATACTATAAGAAAATAATATATATCTTAGCAGGTTTACACACCGTTGAAAGATCGTCAATATGAATAAAAAGATATTCTTGATTATAAATATAAACACACAAATAAAATGTGTCCCTAATAATAATAATAACTTTAAAAAACGAAAATTTACAAGTTTACAAATAAATAATATTTATTCTTATAACATATTTCTTCTTACAGTATGTTTACACACTGTTGAATGATCATCAATATAAATAAGCAAATATTGTGATTCATGTAAATGCTAAAAAATAAAAAATAAACGTGAAAAATGTTTTTGTATAATATTTAGAAAAAAATTTAAAGTTAAACTGAAGCCACGATAAATTTTGCCACATAGTTAATCCTTAGAAATATAGAAAACAGTCATTTTCCTGCACTTAACATAAAGAAATAATGTGATTAAAAATGTTTTAAGGAAAGTTAAACCTCATGCGAACTGTGAAATAAAGAAATAATTGTTTTAAGGTAATACAAAATGAATATATTGGAGTATTGAAGTAGAAAAAATGTTTAAAAATCGATATAAAACAATTGAAATACATTCATAAATAAAATAAAGTCAAATAAAATAACACACTTGACTCCATAGTGATCATATCAATGCATCTTGTGCGTCATACGGTGAAAATTTTGGACATTTTCCTTTCAGTCCACATCATGTCAGTCGTCACCTGATGGCGTGAGCCAAGTCCACACACTTCCACTGCTCCACAGGCTGACCGTTGAGCTGCAGGAGGGTGTCCAGCTGCTGCAGACCCGCCTGATCCGCCGGACCCCCTGTGGACACCACCACAGGGTTTACAAAAAAAACACAAATAACATTTTCTTTTTAAAGTCAAGAACGAGAGAAAAAAGCATCAAACTCTAAAAGCTCATTTAAAAAAAGGTATTTAACATTGTTTATTTATATCTAATGTGGGGAAGTTAAATGATTTATCAACTTTTAAAACTAATGCATCAAACTCTGCTCTCTCATAATTTTTTAATGGTTTTTATTTTGGATTCTAATTATTACTTCGTCACAGATGCAGATAAGACTTGACTCGACCTCGTGGGAGGAAATCACGGATCGAGTCACATTATTAATGTCAAGGAAATACAGTATTTATAGGTTGACGTCATGTGTTAGCTTAGCTTCGAGTTAAGCTAACACAGCAATTTACACATTCATTTGCCTGGAAGCTTTAATGCTGCCTTAAATATTCCCTAAATAAGGTTTTAATAAGAAATTATGAAGTTTTATACTTCAGACGTAATGAATATACTTACATTGAGTTGATAGATTTATTTTTTATGATGATTAAAAAATGTATTTTGAAACTAATACAAGATAAAATATGGAAACATAAGTGAAAAAGTGAGTGGAAACTTATTCGAGAGTAACGTGCACGAAAAAAGAAGAAAAAAAAGGGAATAACTCCCTCCACTCTAATCAAAACTAATCATTGTGATTTTGTTTTTTGATTCAATACTACTTTAAATTGATGTATACATTGTTGCAAGTATTTTCATTTGTCTCTTTTAGTACTTTGGCTATTTCTTGTCGCTGTAAACTACAGATCTGAAAAAGAAGGGAAAAATAATTTGTTTTGTTTAATTTGTTTTGAGATTATTTTTCAAACCAGTTTTTTTTTCAGTTTTTCATGTTATTGTTTTTCCGGCCCTGTTTTGTCAAATTATTTTTTCTGAATTATCGAGAATCGTGCGTGAACCTCCAACAAGTATGCGACTCTTATGCAGATCTTGGAAAAGTGCGGTCCAGGGGCCACATGCGGCCCTTTGACAGTGTTTGTGGGGCCATTGGGAAGTCAAAGTATGTTAGCTAGCATCTGACAGCTAACTTACAATGTTGTTTTGTATTCATTTGTATTCATAATTTCAATATATTACAAAACCACACACAAACACAAGTGTTTTGCTTTGACTTTTCCTCTTTTATTTGTCCTTTATCTTCCTTCAAAACTTTTTCAAGTAAATTGAAGAAATGCCCTTTTATCATATTTTGTTTTAAAGTACCTTGCTTAGCTTTATTTTAAAATGTCATGGCATCTTTTTCCTTTTTAAAAAAGCTTATTTAGCTTTTAGCTTCATTTTTAAAATGTCAAAACATCAGTTGCAGGATATAATTTGGCCACTGAGGAAATGTAATTACCCTCAGTTCTATTGAATGACAAATACATTCAAAAGATTATCTTGGTTCGACCCAAAATAAAAATAATAATTCAAGTGCAATACATTTTTCAAATGCAATACGAATGAAAGACAATATTACTATATTATTGGCATTAAATTCCAAAAATATATATTTGTTTATTTGCATATTTTTGTTTCATATTGGATTTATAATTAGTTGTTTAATAATTAGTGGATTTTTAGAGTATTAACTTTTAATTTATTTGAATTGTTATGTGTTATTTAATCATTGTCATCATCTATTCAAATGATTGTATTTGATGCTGAGCCCCTTGACACAAATAAACTAAGACATCCAATGAAAACATAATAAATATTTGAAATATTAACTTTTGAATTGCGTTAATTTGATAGTGTTATCAAATTTGCATGGGATTGTTAAAAAAAGGACACATCATGGGTTTAATCAGATAAACCATCAGGAAAAACACTAAGCTTTACTTCATTTAAGACCATCTTTACTTCATTCTAGTCGTTTTCATTTGGTTCTTGTCACTCGGATAATCAATAACTTAGGATGCAGTATAAAGATGCAACCGAAACAGTTCTTACTTCAATAACTTAGGATGCAGTATAAAGATGCAACCGAAACAGTTCTTACTTCAATAACTTAAGATGGAGTATAAAGATGAAACCAAAACAGTTCTTACTTCAATAACTTAAGATGGAGTATAAAGATGAAACCAAAACAGTTCTTACTTCAATAACTTAAGATGGAGTATAAAGATGAAACCAAAACAGTTCTTACTTCAATAACTTACGATGCAGTATAAAGATGCAACCAAAACAGTTCTTACTTCAATAATTTACGATTCAGTATAAAGATCCAACCGCAACTGTTCTTACTTCAATAACTTAGGATGGAGTATAAAGATGAAACCGCCACAGTTCTTACTTCAATAACTTAAGATGCAGTATAAAGATGCAACCAAAACAGTTCTTACTTCAATAACTTAGGATGGAGTATAAAGATGAAACCGAAACAGTTCTTACTTCAATAACTTAAGATGCAGTATAAAGATGCAACCAAAACAGTTCTTACTTCAATAACTTACGATGCAGTATAAAGATGCAACCAAAACAGTTCTTACTTCGATAATTTACGATTCAGTATAAAGATCCAACCGCAACTGTTCTTACTTCAATAACTTAGGATGGAGTATAAAGATGAAACCGAAACAGTTCTTACTTCAATAACTTAAGATGCAGTATAAAGATGCAACCAAAAGAGTTCTTACTTCAATAATTTACGATTCAGTATAAAGATCCAACCGCAACTGTTATTACTTCAATAACTTAGGATGGAGTATAAAGATGAAACCGCAACAGTTCTTACTTCAATAACTTAGGATGGAGTATAAAGATGAAACCGCAACAGTTCTTACTTCAATAACTTAGGATGGAGTATAAAGATGCAACCGAAACAGTTCTTACTTCAATAACTTAGGATGGAGTATAAAGATGCAACCGAAACAGTTCTTACTTCAATAACTTAGGATAGAGTATAAAGATTCAACCGAAACAGTTCTTACTTCAATAACTTAAGATGGAGTATAAAGATGCAACCGAAACAGTTCTTACTTCAATAACTTAGGATAGAGTATAAAGATTCAACCGAAACAGTTCTTACTTCAATAACTTAAGATAAGGTATAAAGATGCAACCGAAACAGTTCTTACTTCAATAACTTAAGATGGAGTATAAAGATGAAACCAAAACAGTTCTTACTTCAATAACTTAGGATGGAGTATAAAGATGCAACCGAAACAGTTCTTACTTCAATAACTTACGATGCAGTATAAAGATGCAACCAAAACAGTTCTTACTTCAATAACTTACGATGCAGTATAAAGATGCAACCGAAACAGTTCTTACTTCAATAACTTACGATGCAGTATAAAGATGCAACCGAAACAGTTCTTACTTCAATAACTTACGATGCAGTATAAAGATGCAACCGAAACAGTTCTTACTTCAATAACTTACGATGAATTATAAAGATGCAACCGAAACAGTTCTTTCTTCAATAACTTACGATGGAGTATAAAGATGCAACCGAAACAGTTCTTACTTCAGAGTGAAACTAAGTAAGTACTCTCATTGTACAAGTAAAATTGTTGTGACTTAAACCCAATCCTGGTCTCTGTTATCTTTTGAGTTTTAGTACTAATCAGTTTCCTAACCTGACACCATTAATGACGGAGAGATAACCTGACAGAAAGTTGGGTAAATCTCAAAACTTGCCTGGATCAACACCCTGGACCCTCACCGGGGAATCTGAGCAGATGGTGAAGCCGTATCCATCCTTTCCTCGAAGGATAGTCACCTGCGGAACAAAAACAAAAAAGGAGGGTAAGTCGTGAAAGTGCAGTCACCTCAACGCTCCGGCTTTTGTTCTCCTCCCAGTGAAAGCAGAAGAAGCTAAATAATCAACTTCCCTCCTGCAGGGATGATTAAGTATTCTGTCCTCCACTTCCTATTAGGACCGTCCTGGCGACGGTTTCCCAGGGAAGCCAATTAGCTGACTCAGTGGGAAAAACAACCGGAGCAAAAGTCTCTCTTTGTTCAAAGGTCTGGGGAAACATGTACTTTACGTTTACTCGTGTGTGTGTGTGTTGGATTGATGTCTTTCGCAAGAAACGTTATGTTGAAATCCTTAGGAAGATATTGAGGTTAAAAAAAAAGGACGTTTCTTTTCATTAGTCGTATTTACTTCCGTCCGCCTCCACCTTATCCATCCATCCAAACCCGGCCAAAGTTAATAAACATGGTGGAAGCATCACTATCTAATCTCGTAACAACCAGGGGTTTTAGTAAAAGCTTTTTCTGTCCCTTGTCGACTTCCTCCTGGATCCGGAGAACATAATGTATATTTGGGCTCGACGGCCGAAGTCGAAACACAAGAAAAGAGAGGAAGAGAAATTATTCCGGAGCCCGAAGCCGGCGACGACCCTGAAATGTCAAGAACGATCGCAGTTTTTCATAGTCGGCCGATTTCTAGCGGCCCGTGTCAACGTAGCTTGTGGTGGCCGTATTTATATTTACCCTTTTCATGGTAGAATATCAGGAGGTTGAGAGTTTGAGATCCGGAGAGAGTCAGAAGAGACAAAACAAGTTCTCAATCCTTTGACTCGTTCTCTTGACCGAGCGTTCGTATACAAAGATACACTTTGACAGTTAGCGTTCCAAGAGATTTGCTTTGAATAGAAATGATGATTGTTATATAGTTCTGTCATTATTTGAGGCTCAATTCATCTGAATTATCTCCGCTTGTCCGCCTTCACACTGGCGTCTTTAAAGGTCACAATATCAATATAAACATGAATCTTTGATTTAAAGTCAACCATCCAGTGGGTCATATTAAATGACTTAAAGAAAAAATGAATGTGTTATGTTCGATTAAAGCTACAGTGACTTCAGATCATAAAATAATGTTGTGGTTTTTTTTAAATGTTCAATCACTTTTGTTTTTGTTCTGTCCAGGATATAACTTGTAGTACTTGAGGGGTTTAAAATGAGCAAAATGCTTCATGAAATTCATAAATACTTTTACTTCACATGTTGCAGAAGTTATTATTACTTTAACATCAACCTATTCAATCAAATACAGTATGAAACATGTCTTTAAATCCAAAGTTTTAAGGGAAAAAAATATATATTTTTGATACTTTTTCAAACACAGTTTAAAGATTGTTATTGTAAACTCTATCTATCCATCCATCCATCCATCCATCTATCCATCCATCCATCTATCCACTTTTAAAGAGAAATGCTTCTCCCCTGTCTAAAATCTTGGCGAACGAGAGGTTACGAGAGCAAACAATGGCTTCACTCCTCCTCCAGCCAGCTGTAATCACACGCCGCTTTGTTTTTACAACGAGTCCCTTGGAGGAGGAGACTTCTGGGATTGATGACGCGTGGTGACCAATCTCTGCAGAGTGGGCGTGGTTATGGTAAACAAGATTTAATCTCCAAAAAAATAACGTTTTTTCAGTGGGCGGGGCTTAAGATCATTTTCTAATGTCAATATTTCAATGAAAAGAGAGTTTTGTACAAACAGACACTGATGATACAATAGAGTCCAACATCTATTTAAGACACACTTAAATCAACACATTACTTTAACTTTAATATTCATTCTCACTAGAAAACAGTTCAAATAAATCTCCAGGGGCCTTATGTGGTCAAGACGGAACTACAAGATATCAGTCCACTGTTGTAGATCCGGTCCTCGAGAGAGGCTGAGGTAGCAACAGGTTTACTCTGTATCCTAATCTTTTAGTTATGAGGACACACACCCACGCACACACACACACACACACACACCACCCACCCCCAAACCAGAAAAGTCATTTTCCTCTTCCTTCATAAGACAATGTTATCTGGGTCAGTATGTTCAGAGACTGGGGCAGCACACACCATCCACACGCACACACACACACACACACACACCACACACACGCACACACAACCCAGTGTCATGTTGTATTTTTGTCACGAAGGATTGCTCTTCAAATACTCCGAGCTACGAGCGCAGCTGTGTTTCTCATTAGAGCTTCTCGTCTACAGGAACTCCTGCTCCGGAACTGAGGCTTCAATTCTTTCAAAACTATTCAAAGATACAGTATTACCTGGACTGTACAGCTATGATAGCGGATCAGTGCCATCAGAATATTGTATAGAAGTATATTTTACTTTGAAATGCAAGTTTTTTTTAAAACGTTCCTTTTTTTATTTAAAATATTGGTAAATTGAAAGGTTGTTTTTCCATTTCATTTTTCATGTTTTTATGTCTTTATTTATATTTTTCAAACATATAGTTTGTCATTCTAATTCTATAATTAAAAAATAAACTTTATAAAATCTTTTTTTTTTTTTTAATTCATAGCCAATTAATTTAAGGATGTTTTTATAATAAAAACTGCTGACAACGCAAATATCAGAAAACCTTTTTTTTTCCAAACTTGGAAACATTTTTATCTAGAAAACAAAGATACCAATCATGATGGAAACGTTAGAATATAAAAAAACACAAGCACGGTAGTTTGGTGACAAGAAAGTCCCTCGTTCTTCAAAAAAACGAATGTGAAAAAAAACATGATCAGCACTTTTTAAATGATGTTTACTTTAGTCGTGGTTGGTCTTCAAATGTACAAGCTAACGCTCACTTAGCTTATTTAAAGAGAAAACAAAAGAAAATTTCCATCATCATCCACAGCCAATAAGAGATAGTTTTGGTGCTACCTCCACGACCTAAGACCTCAAGGTGTTCCCAGATTCATATGAAATATAGACATAACCTCAAAACTTAGTTGAGAAGCGCCCACCTTTACTTAAGGTGCCAACTAGACTCCCATGATGCCTTTCAAACTGCTCTATTTAGTGACTCAAACTAAACTAAACAAGAAGCATCTGTCTCGCCTGCAGTTAATACAAAAGTCTGCAGCAAGAATTCTGACCTGCTCTAGTAGAAGAACTCACATTTTTCTCCGATCCTTAAAACTCTTCACTGGCTGCCAGTTTCTTTCAGGATTTTAAAAATTTTGGCTCTTACTTTCAGATCTATTCATGGTCAGACCTTCCATCAGTATATTCTGATCCAGACTTACACCCCAGCCCGGGCTCTGAGGTCTGTGGATCAGAATCTACTGATGGTTCCTGAACACGCTTCAGGACCAGAGGAGAGAAATCCTTCCAGACTGTTGCTCCTAAGCTTTGGAACGATCTCTGTGTTTGATGATCTACTGACTCCTTCAAGAAACATCTTCAAGAAGACCTTCTTATTTGAGCTTTTCACTGATTTTCTGGAACTCCTGTGTTTGTCTTATGTGTCTTGACCTTTTAGAGTTTTTAATTTTGTAGATATTTTTGTAGATACTGTGTATTTCTTTTGATGGTTCAAACGTTTTGCGACCCTGGACTGGAAGGGCGATCGCCAGCTGCGATAGGTTAGCTGGGCGGCAAAGCATTATGGTCACCGTTACTGAGAGGGATGGAAATTCTTATGCAATTTGAATTTACGAGTTCAAATAAATGATGTAGGTTTAACTGTGAGAGAAGAGAAAAATGTTAATAGAAGTTTGGGAGATGTTTTTAAAGAACAGAACAGAGTACAGGGAAGGAATAATTACTATTTGAATTGAACGATGTATCTCTACTTGGCAGGTTCACAATAAACTATGGACCACCGTTTATCAATAACTAAATATGTGCAGCAAACCTCTTGTTTGTACAAAGTTAGAAACCCATAGAAGGTCCGATGGTGAGAGTCAACATCTCACACACACACACCTGTGGGAGCCTACATCCGATGCAGTGGTGGCACAGACCGTGGATGGTGTGCATCACACCTTCTCGTCCTCCCGCCCGAGAGTTGAGGTCGGCCGAGAGAACGCAGACGCTGTGACGCCGACCCTCCGCCTGGACGGCGCTCCTGCAGCCGGCGCTCCTCCACAGACGCCTCCTGGCGGGCGAGTAGCCGCCCCTCGGTTCTGACGACTGCGTGGTCTTCAGGGTGTTATGGATCATCTCCGCCAGGGTGTCTGCTGAAGTCACTTCTCTAGCTCACAGACTTATGGATCTCCGAGACCCCGGGGGGGGGGGGCTTCAAGTCAAAAATGGAGGATTTCGTCCAAAAATAATCTCTTGTCTCGTCTTTAAATGTGTCGACGATCCATTGTTGTTGTTGTCGTCGTACCTCGTCCTTCTTCTACAGCTTCAATCCCATATTCCTCCAGGAGTCCTGTCCTCCGAACATCTGTGTTGACGACTAGTATCAGACGTATATCGGTGTGTAGTTTTTGTTTTCTTGGACGGCGTCACGCTGACTGGCGCGATCTCTCGGACCCGCTCAGGCCAAACTGTGGCTCCTGGCAGGGTCGCTCATGGGAACGCTTCGGCAGCAGAAGAATGGAAGGAAGTGCCTCCCACCACCAGCATCCCCGCCGGCCACTCACACACACAGCGGCAGTAAAGTCATGTACTTATGCATACCTCGCCATCTCACGGCCAGGACCGCTTTTGTGTGTGTGTGTGTGTCCGCCACCGATAAGACCCGTTGGCTTCCTGAGTCCACACTGTTGGGGCTCCGAGAGGTGCCGTCGCTCGCAGCGATCACACACTTGTTTCCAGCGATGGAAGAGTTAAAAACGTGTGAAGGAATGTCATGGAAGTGATTACCTTTAATCACGAAAAATAAAAAATCATCATCGGGGTTAAAACAGATCCTCGATCCTTTCTCGACTTAAGTTTAACATTTGATTTTGTGCTTCAAATGTCTTTATATCCGTACGTTCCTCATCCAAATATAAGAAATTGACGTAGGCTGCAAGTTTAGCCTTTGACCCAGTCTCAAGAGAGGCCTCTATATTTGGGTTGTGATGTCATTTGTCCATTTTTGGAAAATAACTAAGAAAATGAATGAAAGTATTACAATAAGTTTTGTTAACACCACACTGAGGCACATGAATTGATTCATACGTTCTTACATTCTACTTATACAGGGTTTAGTTTTTTCGCAAAGAAGAAAATATATATAAAGTGCCGCTTTTTAGTGATTTTGTATTTATCGCAGTTACCTTGAGGCCACGATAAACAAACGAAAACTGCAATACATTGATAATGAATTAATGACAACAAGTTTGAACCTTTTTTTCAAGCTTTTACTTTTCTATATAACGTACATTTTCTTGTCCGTCAAAATTTTAAACTTATTTTAATTTCTGTCATAAGTGAGCATTAACATGTTAAGTAAAGTTTTGCGATATATCCATTATGTTGGCTATAACTTGGTACACATTTGAAGTGGGATGACAAGAATACATTTTTGTCTGATTACTACTGGAATGGCTTTGATTTAATGGGTTGAAGAGATGTTTGAATGGAGATGGATCCCTCTAGTGGTTGTATAGCGCAACTGCAATAGAAATAAATGATAAATCTCTGACGTGTTATGGGGTACAGGTCAGTTAGAAGCGCTGTTTACAAGTGTAGAAAAACATAATAACAATTATAGCCCTAAATACAGTTAATCGCATCTGGGTCTAGAAAGATTTTGAAGGTTTCTTCATTCACTTGTATGGGTTCTGTACTAAAAAATACATCCTATAATTGCATAACAGAAACCAGACCTACAACAAATCAATGTAATTACCTGCACAATACTGTGAAAATCTTTTTTTTTTTTAAATACTTAAAGACGTTTTAATTTAGATTAACATATTACACGTTAACAACAACATCATGAGCTGGATTTTTGGTCGATAATATTCATGGTCACATGACTAGCATTTAAGTTTTGGCCTCGTCATCAATAAATAATCAACTTCCAAGTTACTAGAGTCAACAAATGAGTTGGTTTTGGTCATTTTTAGAGATATAATTGCTGAATGAATGTAAAACTACCTGCTGGTTCAGTGGGTAAGACCAGGGGTCTCCACCGCGGACCAGGTTAATATTGGTCTTATATTTAGGGACTGTCCACGAGATAGAAACATGAAAAAAAAAAAAATCATATAAAGTTTGTGTTTCACTTTCAAGTTCAACTTTTTGAGTAAAGTTGACTGAAAACAAGTGTTGTGACGTGTCAAGAGTCACTGGAGTGCTCTGTTTTTTCAAAATAAAAGCCCCTTTCAAATAGCAATGTGCTGATGAAGCTTCATGAAGCAGTTAGAGGTCAGTAGGTGGCGCCATCAGTTCAAAACAAAGGAAAAATAGTGCCATAGAGACCGCCATCTAGTGGACTCTAAAAATAATGACACTGCCTCATGAAGCTTCATCAGACCATCACTAGTCTCAGACTTGAAACTGTTGTTTCTTTCTGAGATTGTTGTTCGTTCTCCTTATGACTCAACTTTTTTGTTTGTGTCAAGAGGTTTTTTTTTGTTTTTTTTTATCTTAACTTTTTTGTAGTCAAATGTTATTTGACTTGCATATGTTCGTCCAACATTCTGTGCCTTTTTTTATCGTAAATGCTGCTGGTTATAAAGTCCTGTACGCGACGGAATAGGAGTGAACTCTGATTCCTGCACCAGCGGAAACATCTGATTGATAATGACAAATTCTACTGAGCACATTTCCCGAGCAGGGAAGTTTTTTTTTTGATTATCCCGTTCTCTGGGAACAACTGCCTTCTCTCTCCGAACCTCGGCCTGGAGCTCGGGCGCAAGCGTCACCTCGTCAGCGTCTCACCTCAAGCTCCCACAGGCTGCCCAGACATGACGCTTGTTTGTTATGTTTGCAGCTTCCATATTTCCTCTGCTTTTCCTTTTCGGCCCCGAAAAAACCCCCCCTCATGACCACATGTTACGGAAACTCACGGGGTCCGCGAGCGTCGACACAAATCCCTCCTCCTCGTCCGACTTGTCCAAACAGAACTTTTATTTGTGTTTGTCAGAGCCTGGGAATGGGGGGGTCGATCCGTGAGAACGTTTGGACCGACCACCTCATCTGCATGACGGCGAGCAGCCCGTCAAGTCCGTGATTGACTCGTTGAATTAGCGTCTCGTCTCGCAAACACGGCGGTTAACTAACCAAAGCGAAGATGCCGCTCTCCAACTCCGAAAAACCGGACGACACAAACGAGAGAAAAGGTCATTGTTTTTAAAAGCCCGTCCTGCCAATCGAAATGGCAGCTTCACCCTGTTCGCCTTTTGTAAAGGTCGAGGGTTACCCATCAAGCACACAAAAACACTTTCTCCCCCCCTTTTCACGCTGAGCTGTTCGCCTCCAAACAGGCAGAAGGATTAGAGGGAGAGAAGTAAACTAAAAAAAGGTAAAAAAGAAGTGAGTGAAAGGCTTGAGAGCAGAGGCCAGTTCACTCCCCATCTCTTGATTTCTGACCTGAATAAAAGAGCTATCAAAGGAGGAGGCGGCGGCCAAAGACTCTGGACTCTGAAGCCAGAACCCGGTCAAAGACCAACTGCCTATCGAGTGAACTGGAAGGAGATCAAGTCCAACACACACCATGTGTCGACACACTGCTTGCAGCTCCTGCTTCCATTAAAAGTGACATTTGTATTCCAGCCTCGACGGCGGATCCTCATTAAAGTTACAAGAAAACACGTGATGAAGATGAAGAGATGGATAAATAGTTCGGGCGAGAGTAAATGTGGAGGCTGCGATATATCAATTCACACAAAAGGTCAGAACAATAAATGAAATTCAAAAACGTATAACTAATTTATTTTGAGTCTCAACAGGCGATTCTTGCCCGATTTATTTCCCCATAGAAACTAAAACACACAAGTGACTCGCACTTCATTTTCCAATCGATAAAAAAACTATTAAATAAAAACAATACAATTAATCGGAAAATTAAAACGGAGGAAACTAACAAACAATACGTCAAAGTGTTAAATTAAATACAAAACGATGTAACCTAAACAAAAAAAAAAAAAATTCTTTCTTAAAGTCTGACAAACAGAAAGTTAACGTGTTTTTTGTTTGTTAATGTGATACATGATAATTAATTAATGAAGTTTAAAAGCATGGTTTATCCGTTATGTTGGCTATAACTTAATACTCATTTGAAGTGGGTTTAAAATAATAAATTGTGACGGATAACTACTGGAATGGCTTTGATCTAATGGGTTTAAGAGACGTTTGAATAGACACAGATCCCTCTAGTGGTTATAAAGCGCAACTGCAATATATATAAATGATGAATCTGACATGCTAAGGGTTACAGGAGAGTTAGAAGCCATGTTTACAAGTGTTGGAAAAAAAATGTCAAAGTTGATATTCTGAATAAATTAAAATTGAACTCAAGTTTGAGGTAGTTCCATCTGGATCCAGGAAGGTTTTGGAAGGTTTCTTCATTCACTTGTACAGGTGCGGTACTCGTGTTTCAGTGAAACAGTGTCAGTTACGTTTCGAGTCTAGTTTTTAAAATATCCCATTGTCATTGAATGCATCGTTGACGTCAAAGAGGTGGAAAGAAAGTTAACAGACGTGTTTGTTTGAGTCTTTACTTCATCATGCATTGATTGTTCATTTATTTTAAAAGACTAATAACTAATAGTGTCTATTTCTCATTGTGTAGGAATAAAACCTCATGTAAAGAACAAAACATAAATCAACACAAAGCGTCAAACCTTCACTCGACACAGTTGCTCCGCTAAGTGATCTAGTTTAACTGAAGGACCACAAGTGAAGTAACTAACCTGTTAAAACCACAGTTATAATTGACGTGTCACGGTTTTTGACTCAGTAACTAGTTATAGGACTTTTTACCAAAACCAACATAGTTACCGTGACGCATTACTTAACACGTTACTCCCAACACGGTAACAACGCGGCAACTTTTCAAAGACCCCATTAGAGCAGGGGTTCAAACTGAAACACACAAGGGCCTGATCTTTTAGAAGTCAAAGTCAGGGGCCAAACTAAATGTAAACGTATGAAACAGGAAGTACAAGTCTGATTTTCATACTGCATTTTCATTCTCTATTTAACTTGAGTATCTTTGTTTGCTTTTCCTCAAACAAATTCCTTTTTCTTCAACATAAGTTGATCTTTAATTGTTGAAATCGAAAATCTATGTTCCTTATATTATCTTGAACATTTATATTGTCATAGTCACCACATCAACATTAATCCATTCGGAGCGATCCATCCAGTGGGGCACATTAAGTGTCTTGGCGGGGGGGCCCCTGGCCTTGATGTTGGCACATGTGACATAGCGGAAAGGGGGGAGAGGGCGGGACATGGCAGTTGATTTTGATTGACATGTCAGCATCTAATCATTTTAATGGATCGCTTAAAATTATTGGATGATATCATTAGAGTATTAAAGTGTTATATTATATACATTGGTGGCTCCCAATTATATGATCTTTCTACGTGAACGATAACGTTATAAAACCACAATTAAATTAAATGTTATGATTAACTAATTAAACTTTTATTTCACCATTATTTAAGCATAAACAGTTGATATCTATAGTAATAAAATGAATAAATCAATCATCATAGCCACAGCCGCAAGTACACGAGAAAAATATCACTTATAATGCTTAGTTTCGCGGGACTGAGCGACATCAGAGAGGAGCCGCCGCCGCGTCGTGATATCACCAAATCAATAATAAATCCACCTCCTTGTACACATAACAGTTTATAGATGACCAGATGCTAATTAGCATACTGTTCAGTATTGAGGCGTTGTTTATATTTTCGTTTAAGTCAGATTAATCTAAATTATTTTCAGAAACGGGTTAACTATACATGAGAAATAAACGATTTTTGTTTGGCCATTATTTATATGATTGATTGATGAAGTCATACTGAAGATTTCTTGGACTTGAAAAGAGATTTTACATTGTATTCTGTAAAAATAAATCTTTATATTTATAAAGAACTATTAGAGCCAAAAAATAAATTTGGGGGCTGATAATCTTGTTGTGTAATAATATAGATCAGTTATTAGCCGCAAAATGGTTTTCCAAAATGGTATCATTTTTTTGTGGGAGGGTGGATGTAATAACATAAAGATAAAAATACACATAATAATATTTTAAATGTTAAAACTCGTTAAGTTTAAAAGGATATTAAACATTTTCTAATATTCTTTTCATTATATTGTTTTTCCTTCGAGTATTATACATGGGACAAGGAAATGAGAATTATTATGTATTGCGTATTATAATGTCTTCGTATTTATGGGGCCGGAGTCGGACCGCAAAGGTTTTTGAGACTTTAAAGTGGGCCCTGAGTTGGAAAAGGTTGGGGAAACTGCTATAGATCCATGAATACATCTCTTACAAAGACACCTTGTTTCTCTCACAGGTGCACGAGAATCCTACAGAGATCTTCTTGAACTGCTCTGTATCTGGAATAGGATGATTATTCCTTTTGGCCTCATTCGTCCACAAAGGCCAAAAAGGCCGAAAACAGTTGTGCGCCCACTACTCCTTTATCATGAGTAAAAAGGCCTTTCATTCTAAGGAAGGTTTTAAACAAATTTAGAGTCTGTAACTTAAATATTAAGCCAAGCTAAGGTTTGAAGTTCCAGCCTTTCAAAAGTCATAAGTCTTCTTCTTCTTTTTGTGCTATCCCTTGTGTTCTCTCTGGGTCAAGGTGACCTAAAGGCCCCAAAAAAAATCGTTTGTGGTATCCCTTGTGTTGTCTCAGGGTCAAGGTGACCAGAAGGTCTGAAAACAAATGTGTTTGTAGTATCCTTTGTGTTATCCCAGGGTCAAGTTGACCCAAAGGCCCAAAAACAAGTGTGTTTGAGGTATCCCTTGTGTTATCTCAGGGTCAAGGTGACCGAAACGCCTGAAAACAAATGCGTTTGAGGTATCCCTTGTGCTGTCCCCGGGTCAAGGTGAACCACAAACACAATTGTTTTAGGGCCTTTGGGTCACCTTGACCTTGAGATAACACAAAGGATACCAAAAACAGATTTGTTTTAGGGCCTTCGGGTCACCTTGACCCTGAGATAGAGAGTCCATGCAAGCATGTTGAAGGGACTATAACAAACATGACTTTTGCATTTAGAAAATTTGAGGTTTTGTATCTCATCAACATCCTCAGGCAACACTTTTGCTACTTGTTTACCAAGTAACTTTGTGTTATGTTGTATAAAAAGTGACTTTTGAGGTATTTATTATATGTTTTTAAATGAGTAGGTAAAAAGCCAACCCCCTAAAATATAAGATTTTGCAACTTCTTCAACACACCGTCTTCTTTTTGTACATTTAGGATACGGTCACCCTTCGTTAACATACATAAATGCACTTCCCGTCCATTGTCCTCTCATCGCTCTCTTCTCCCGAGCGTTGACAACAGACCGGGTCTGGTACTCATTGTCAGAGCGACGCTGAGAAGCTAACGCTAACCAACCAACGCTGTTTGAAGTCAAACATGTCCAGGGTGAGGCTTTTGTCCATATTCATGAGCTCCGTCTCGGTGACATTTACTTAAGTGTACACCTCGCTGACCTCGGAACAGCGGGGTGAGCGTTGTGGGGAGAAGAAAAAAAAAACAACCCAACATGGTTCCCATCTTCATACCTGCAAATTTCTACCACTAAAAACCCAATTTCCAGTCTGGAGGAGCCACTCTCGCCCGGCCTGGAGAAACCACTTTCCTTCAGAACGGTCGTTACAAAACTGCGCCAATATTGAAAGAGGCTGGAGACCTTCGGAAAAAAAAAGCCTCCCGTAAATTACCGAAATCATTCTTCTTAAAGCCCAAAAAAAAAAGCGGGCAGGTCATGAAACAAAAAGAGCGTCGGTGTCGTCGGGGTGATGACCGTGGGGTTACAAAAGGAGAGAAAGTGTGCAGGAGGAGGAGGAGGAGGAGGAAGAGGAGGAGGAGGAGGCTATAATCGTACGGCGGAAAAAACACACAGCGGTCTCGGACGGAACAAGGCCTCGGCAATCAAAGAAGAGGGTAAAGAAAAGAAGAGCGAGTCTAAAAGGTTTTCCTTTCTCCCTTAATCTAGTCCATGAATGTGCATTCAGCCTCCCTCGACTCTCCCCCGAGACCACCCTTACAAACCGCACAATCATCCGTTACTGCGATTCACCCGCGGATAAAGAGGACGACAAAGTAGGAGCAGAGAAGGCCAGCGGAGAAGAAAAAAAAAGTGAACCGAACGACTCAATCCTAAATCAAAGTGTTTCACTGTCGATAAAATTTCATCTTCTAAAGACGGCGCTTTAAACTTAAAAAGTGCGTTAAAGAGTGTGTGTGTGGTCTGGTGACACATGGATTATTAGCTACGCTGACTTCCACACGAGCGGCTTTTCAAGAATCACCGTCGACGACACCTGGATCCGCTCAAACTAACAAGAGACAGAAGTGATTTTATTTACGGGTGAAGCTGAGTTTTTGTTCCGAGAATTACCTCCTGGAATTGAGTTCTATAGAGACAAAGTTCAACTTCATTGTTTGGTGGCTTTTTTTCTTCTTTTTTTTGAAAGAGGGAACAGGACGAGCCAGCCGTAATTAGCTGGAGACACCTGGACACTTCAAGAAGTTGACAAACTGACAAACCAACCAAGTTATTACACAAAAGGTTGTGTTTCTTTCTGGTTCAAACATGAATGAGATTTTTGTCTTGAACTTATTTTGGATTTTTTTTTTTAAAGCAGCACTTTATAGTATTTTTCACTTTTAATTTAGCTGATTTTTGTTTTATTTTCAGTTTTCAGTTTTCAGGTATTCACCTGCAGGTTTGACTGGACGACCACATGACCACCAAACTTTAACCAAGTGGGCAATTGTATCCATTTCCATAAGAATTAAGAAAGTTACAAATATGAACTGACCCAACAAGATCTAATTGTGTAAAA
The DNA here is from genome assembly GCF_982586985.1 of Callionymus lyra. Taxonomy (NCBI): domain Eukaryota; kingdom Metazoa; phylum Chordata; class Actinopteri; order Syngnathiformes; family Callionymidae; genus Callionymus; species Callionymus lyra. The sequence continues at coordinate 10,484,072 of NC_141822.1, forward strand.
AACAAAACAAGAAAAACAGTTTTCCCAACATTGAAATGTCACTGTTTTAACACTGGGGGGAGCCAGAAACAAATTTCAATCTTACTTACTGCTGCTTTAAGGTTTCTACAAGTTAAAAAAGTTTGTTTTTTAAAATCAATTTAACTTTTTTTACCGTGATAGGACAGTATGGTGATGAAGATGTTTTTTTCTTTTATGCTTTCAGTAACTGAAATAACAGAGAAATCCAATCTGGTGGTAAATCGCTTGATTAAATGAGAATTCAGTACAAATTATTATGTTTGATTGACACCCTGTGACTGCTTTAATGACTGAGTCTCTTCAGTGAGTATTAAAGTTCAACTAATGTAAAAACTCTGTTTCAAATGTTGAATCTTCCTCTGCAAGATGCAGTAAGTCCCTCATCATGACCACGTTTTGAAATTATTACTTTATAAAGTTCGTCTGAAATCTGGGCGAAAGAGAGGTTACGAGAGTGGAGTCCATTACGACGTAATAATGGCTTCACTCCTCCTCCATCCAGCTGTAATCACGCCCTGCTTTGTTTATACAACGAGTCCCTTGGAGGCGTAGACTTCCATGTGTTTTCAGTGGGCGGGGCTTAATAAATCTTGAAATGACAAAAATAACAGTAAATAATTTGAAGGTTAAAGCAACAGAAAGGTTTTAGTCGTAGATAATCACACATGGTGTAAGATAACACAGTCAAAATAAGGCTTAAAATAAAGGGAGCTTGTGTTTAAAAGGATAAGATAGTGAATGCAGTGAAACATAAACATAGAAAGTTTCCCTTCGATGAATCAGGACCAGAAGGTCTCGCTGCGACGGTCCTTATCGCCGACCCGAGTAAACAGCAGAGTTTCTGTGCAGAGACCGAAGCTGGTGTTTCTTTACCGTCGACCACCTTGACTTTTGACCAGCGAGTCATCGCGTGCAGAGTCCAGGACTCACGCTGGGTCTCCTCAGACTCGGGTCAGGGCAGGAAAATGACTCAACGGTTGGTAAACATGGTCGTTTTTTTAGTGTTTCTAGAAAAACTTAGGTTGTAAAGTGTGACTCCAACTTTCCTTTCTACTAAACTAGTAATATACAAGTTTATTTTTTGGAACTTGTCAAAAAAAATGAGAGCCGCAATAGATTAAAGTAAGTAAGTAAGTAATTTGTATTTATAGAGCGCTTTTCCAGACCAGGGTCACAAAGCGCTTAAACAATCAAAACAATATTCAATAAAGTAAATACTTTAAAGATCAAGATAAAACTGAGAACAACACAGGAGTTCCAGAAAATCAAGGACAAGCCTGAACAAATAAAAATGTCTTAAGATGTTTCTTAAAGAGTCAGTAGGTTTAACACTGACGGAATATTCAAAGGATTTGAACTGAAGACGAATGTTCTGATGCTTAAGGTCAAGAACATAATAACAATAATTTAACCAGAATTATTTAAAGTGTCTATTTTTGGGTCAGCACGAGTCCAGTGACGAATGAATTCGGAATTATTCAGATGCAAATAAGCATTTAAATCACATTCGGCGGTAAATGCCAGGATCTGAATTGAAAGACGACGGATGTTCTTGTGCTTCTGTCTTGACCTCGGTCGCTCGTGAAGAACCTCTCAGGCTCGAGTCATTATGGTGTTATAACCGCCAACGTGGTTGTGATCAACTTCCTGTTTCATGGCTTGACCGTTAGATGTACGAGTTCAAATGTGAATTCACTTACATTTACAGAATAGTTTCTTTTAAGTCAGATTAATAAGGTTGAGTAGCAACTAAACATTTAACAACAAATTCAACTTACATTTTATTGCGAATATATATAAAAACAATTTTTTTTTACACTAGAAAATGTTGTTTTTTTCAGACAAATTATTTTCTTTTTTAATCTGTAAAGCTAAATAAATGCTCACAAGTATCCCTGCAGGCCGGAAGTTAAAATACTAAACAATGTTAAGCTCAATACTGATCATTAACAATTGATTCTAGCAAAGGCTTGTTTGCATATTTTATGACAGAGATGTTATTTTTATAATCTTACTTTGAATCAACTTGTCAAATCTAATCATCCTAACACACGGACGGAACATTTACGAAATATAAATCACTATTCTGCTTATATTTGAAGGGTTTTTCTGCAGTATCCAGGCACTTAAGAAACATCTTAAGACGTTTCTATTTGTTCAGGCTTTTCCTTGATTTTCTGGAACTCCTGTTGTGTTATCAGTTTTATCTTGATCTTTAAAGTATATACTTTATTGAATATTGTTTTGATTGTTTAAGCGCTTTGTGACCCTGGTCTGGAAAAGCACTATACAAATAAAAATTACTTACTTACTTACTTAAATGCGTCTGTAACCTTTGACTAGTTTTACATACATTTAATAATTTACATTTAAATTAAAATAATTCGAGAAATTACAACAAATAACTGATATAATTCAGGTGACATCAGTTTCCAAAACTTATGCTTAACTTTTTGTTGGCAACTTTTGAATGTAAATGTCATTTATTTGTAAACGTTATGTATTTATTTACATGTATTTATTCATGGATGGATGTGTTATTGCTGCTGTACAACAGAATTTCTCCTTCAAGGATCAATAAAGTATCTGTTCATCCATCTATCTAAAAAAAAGTTTTCTAGAGTTGACAAGCGTAACCAGAATGAGTGCACGAATGCTTCTACCCAGGTGCAAAACAAATAGACTCAGGGACTCATTCATTCCTCGGGCTATTAAATTGTACAATTCTGAGTTCGGGGGCAGGAGTGGATTGAGAGTATCTGGATGTTCTGTTCTATGTTAGTCTTTGTATCCTTTGTCTTTGTTGTTTTTCTTTGACCTATGTTCTTTATCTTTATCTTTAGACTTAGATTGTGTCATCTTGTTCTTCCTCTTTTTGTTCTTCTTCTTATTTTATTTTTTAGGTATTATTTTTTATTGTTTATGAAAAATTGCTGGCTATTGGTAAAAAAAACAATTTCCCGAAGGAGACCTCCTGAGGGATCAATAAAGTTTTACCTTACCTTACCTTAACTTAACCACAAGTTCCTTACAACATAAAAGAAAATGGTAACTTTTTAAAGATTTCTAGACTATTTTATTGCATTAACACTTGATCAAGTCGTATTTTAAAAACGATATCCGACGATACGAGTCGAGCGTTTCATCACGTCAGTCGACCCGAGTGGCACGAGAGAAAAAAAACAACAACCGATAAGCGACTTCACGTCTGGCAGCACAATTTTCCTCCCGAAGCCGTGTCCATGACAAGCCGTCCTCCCGCTCCACATGTGACTCACATGCGACTACCCTGGGACCAATATTGTCTTTCCAGAAAGATAAAAAAAAACCGGCATGTTGCTTCGTTCGCCGCTCAGAGCTCAGAGACGTGATTCAATTAGTCGCGTCGCAGGGAATTCCTGCAGAAGAAATATCGTTGTGATCGTCTGAACGTTCACGCATGACGGGCTCCACGATGTCACGAATCGACGATCGCTTTCGGGCCAACATGCGTGTCGTGAGAGAGAAAAACAAAAAGTTTTTTTCTCCGATAAGATGATTGAAGTCACAATACAAGCAGAGATGCGAGGGTTACTTTCAAAAAGACAGCACAGGTGAACTCACCGTTAAGCATTGCATATTCTCGGGGCGATGGGTCTCGGGGGCAGCACCATGGTTTGACAGCACAGCCTCTGAAATATAGACAAAAGAATCACGGGCTGAGACGGTTCCTCTCGAACACATTTCTCCGCCGGCGCCGACACCAAACTGTTCAACATGAAGTCCGGCGGCGGTCGCCGGGAAAGTCAGTGAAAAAAGTGAGTCGAGCGGCGGCGGCGGCTCCACTTGGTGAGGGTCTCAACTTCGCCAGATGCATGTGGCGGAGGGAAAAACAAAGCTGACGGACTCGAGGAAAATCCCATAATATGTGAAGATCCGAACCAACTGTCCAAGAGAAGGAGTGGAAGTGAGAACAAGGGAGGGAAAGCGAAGAGGGAGGGTTCAAAAAAAAAAAAAAGAAAGAGAGAAAAGAAAGTCCTCTCTCACTCCATTATCCATCCGTCACAGGGCTCCTGGGATGTCGCCATGGTTACGGAGACTCACGCCTCAGTGTTCTTTTAGCGATCGCTCATGAAGGCTCAGCTCTGGGTCACAACTTGAGATCTCCCTCTGTTTGGACTCTTCTCCGTCTGACCCCGGAGATGCTTCCTGACACTTTCTTCTGTCGGGCTTAGATTTCAAAGTATTGCTGGAGAAAACCGGGTCCGGAGCCCGCATCAGAACCAACAAGAACTTACTACGTCAGATAAAAGTTTTACTCATAATGTCATGACATGATACACACTGGAGTTACTATCTTATCGCTTTGCTACGGTGAAAGCTCACGTTAAATTCAAACAGAACTAGAGAAATCTATTTGTTCAGGCTTTTTCTGGATTTTCTGGAACTCCTGTGTTGTTCTCAGTATTATCTTGATCTTTAAAGTATATATTTTATTGAGTATTGTTTTGATTGTTTAAGCGCTTTGTGACCCTGGTCTGGAAAAGCGCTCTATAAATATAAATTACTTACTTACTTACTATAAATATAAATTACTTACTTACAAACACAATAAAAGTAACCAGACTTTGAGTCTTGGGATTTATGTAAGTATTTTAAAATGTACCTCAGGTACGAAAAACCTACGGAGAACCGGACATGACATGGTAAAAAAATAATAGTAATTTGTGGTCATGACTTATTATCAGCAGCCAGTATATCTCATGGTTGCACTATACGGCACTTCAACTAAAGATGCTGGGTTCGAGACCCTTATAGTTATTTTCATCGTCAGTTATAAATAACATCATTTATGTTAAACGAAACCATAACTAAAGTGTCTGTTTCAAAGTTGGTTCTGTACAAATATTCCGATTTTTTAAAAAATACAATGCAATACCTCTCATCTAGTCTTACAAAGGGTAGTAAAATAACGTCTAAACAAAAAGAAGAAAACCAGAGTTAGCTTATTCATCAGTGTTTAGTTATTACTCAAATCCGTTATTTAGACTAACACCTAAATATTTAATTCTTTACGTCACAATAAGTTTTTAAAAACAATAACTAGACGTATAACTGGAGTTTTGAGCTATGCTTTGATGAATTAAAAGACTGAAATTAATTTTTAACAACAAATTATTTATTTTTATGGAAATTGGAAATGTTTGGGATGTGTGGGACTCTATAAGACATTAAGATCAATCTATGACTTAATATAGACATATGTCAGAGTACAGATTGGAATCCAGTAGGATCTGGAATCCTACTAGTACAGATTGGAATCCTTCTACTGAACTGGGATCTTTATATTGGAATTCCTATCTGTCCGAGGACAAATGGGAATTCTACCAGGACAATCTACAATTCTAATAGGAGAAATTCAGATTCATCAAAATGTTTTGGAAAATAGACTAAATCAATGAATTCCAATTTGTACTAGTAAGATTCAAGACACATGTCTACATTTAAATTTCTAAATAAATATACCTCAAATAACTGTGTAACGAAAGATGTTGTTGATTATGAAGATTTGACTTTTGCTGACTAAAGAAGAAAACTAGAGAAAACTCTTAGTGACACAAACCCATTTAAAAAAAAAGTGTTACATCTTGTGTAGCTGTTCGAAAAAAATAAAATTATATACATATATATATATATATATATATATATATATATAACGTAAACCTAAAAGGAACCTTCTACCCGATTTATGTGGTTGAAGCCCTAATTTTATCACTGTTGGAAGAAATAGAAAAACCTCTCAAAACCCTTAAAATAGGTAACAGTCTCATCTGTGATTGGCTCGGAAATTCAGCGTTCTGATTGGATGCCTTTCCTTCGACATCAGTTTACCCTGATTAGAATTCTCTGAACAACTGTTGACATCTCCATGTCTTATCTTATACATGGAACATCTTCTTGGTTCAACATTATTCTACTTTGATTTGATCCACTTTTTAACCCGGAATACAAACATTAGCAACAGCCTACAGACAGACAGTAGCAGTCACCACAGCAGCCAGAGGGCTTTTTAAAAACGTGTCACTCGCTCGATCCAGAGCTCCAGGGGGTCCAGGAGAGGAGAAAGGGTAACCTGGCTGGCGTCAAGCCCGGTCGACGAGGGCTTTTGTCTGCTTAAGACATCGGGAAACAAGAGGGCATGAGAGGAGCGGCGTGAAGCAGCTGGCAGCGTGAAACCTTCGGCTTGACGGAGGTTAAAAAACAAAAAAAAGGGGGAAAGTTGAGAAAGATGGCAGCAGTGGGCAGTGGACAGTGGACAGTGGGAAAAGTATACAAGGACGAAATCAAGGGCTGAGAAAAGAAGTGTTTGATCAAGGGGGCGGTGAGACGATACAGAGCTGGCAGCACTTTGACAAGTGAACCCTTTTTTTTTTTTAATCAAACCTGTCTCTGCATCTAACTAGGTTTAAAACTTGTAAGCAAATTAACTTGTGGTTTATCTGACTTACAAGATAGATAGTGATTTAAATGTCAACTAAACCCAACTCTCCTGACTCACTCGCATGTTTCCAATGTTGAATCTTCCTCTCCAAGATGCAGTAAGTCCTTCATCATGACCATGTTTTCAACGTATTACTTGTAGTTCCTCTGAAATCTGTGCGAACGAGAGGTTACGAGAGTCCATTACGACGTAATAATAGCTCCTCCAGCCAGCTGTGGTTACGCCCCGTTTTATTTATACAACGAGTCCCTTGGAGTTGGAGACTTCCGGGATTGATGACGCGTGACGACAAACCTTGATGTTTGACCAATGACAGCGGAGTGGGCGTGGTTATGGTAAACAAGATTTAATCTCCAGAAAGTGTTTTCAGTGGGCGGAGCTTAAGATAATTTTCTAATGTAAATATTTCAGTTAAAAGAGAGTTTTGTACACACTGATGATACAATAGAGTCCAACATTATTTAAGACTCACTTAAATCTAGACATTAGTTGAAGTTTAAACAATAATGACCTCAAAGTTGCGAGTTTGACTCCTGTTCCTGAACTTACATGTTGCCATGAGCCAATACAGGCTCCTACAGCATCAAGACCCAACTTTTAGACCAACTCGACAAAATTGGAAAAATAAAAGAGACTTTGAAAAAAAGGATTATTGCACAAAGTACAACCATGTAGACGTTTGTGGAATGATTGACCATTACACGATGTTCCTCAAAGCTAACGCCTCTTTCCGAAGTTGCTACATGAGCCGCGTTAAACTAAAACTGTAAAGTTCATCTGCTGTTAAAACTTTGATTTATCTTTTTTTAATAAATACATTTCACCATATTTTGAGAAGAGATACTCTTTTTTATGAAATTTTCAGTCATTTTAAGATTCATAAATTGAAGACATTTTAATACTTGAAGGATCACAGCGAAAACTCTAAGATACGATTCTCAATCATAGAAGTTGTTTTCTAGTTTAATATGCTATTTATTTAAAGCGATTCTATGCGATTTGAAGTCGAGCGACGCCAGTGGACTGAAGTGCTAGTGTTTAGCCCGACGGGACTACATTTCCCATGAGCACTCGCTAAACGTCACAAAAGTTGCCATGTCCCGGTTTGTAGCAGTTGAACGAACTTTCTGTTTCCAGACTTCCATTGTTGGATGAAGGATGGATGAGGTAATGAATCAGATTGTGGATAATTAAATATGGCTTTATAACAACATAACTTTAACTTTGTTTTTGTACCATAATGAGTTTTCATGCTTCTGACAGAGAAATGTTGACAGTCATGGATAAAACTATCAAGAAACATGTGACTAACACAGAGAATACAATGTCATATCTATCCATGTAAGAACTCATTGTAAGGTTATTATGAATAAACATGGAAATATTCTCATGGTTTTTATCCAGTTACTGAAACAACTGCACGGTTATTTTGATCATTAGAAGCAGGAAAAGATGAAACAGAAAAACAAAAGTCGTCTTCCATAAATGAAGAGGTTCTGTCAGCACTGAGGATCCGAGACAGTCGGGAAAACAAAAAGCTTCTCCATCCGTCAAAGCACTTCTCGCTCATTCGACTCGACTCTCCATCCAACTCTCACCGCCGGTCGTCCACAAACAAACACTCTTGATGAGAGAAACAAAGCTTGAGCTGCAGAAACATCTCAACTGATCCACGACTGCCTACGATACGTTGAATCTAAGCTATGATTCATCAGGTGAAAGTATTGTTCATCGTTCCTGATCCTACATTTGATTGTGATTTTATACGGAAATCCCTACATGGAATTTGACGGTTTATCCAAAGTGTTTACAGTTACTTTATACTTTATATGGATGGATCAGAAAGATGTATTTAATATAAACACAAAGTACTAAAAGGTTTTCTTTTCAGGCAGTGACTGGAAAGTTTTTTTTTTTCTGAAGACAATAATACAAAATATTTGCAGAAAACTTAATTTATTTTTTTAAATCATTACGTAAGAAAAACATTTTTTAAATGTGTTTAATTGGTACGTTGGTCGTTTATCTATCTATCCATTTATCTAACAATCCATCCATTTATCTAACAATCCATCCATTTATCTAACAATCCATCCATTTATCTATATATCCATCCATCCATCCATCCATCTATATATCCATCCATCCATCCATCAATCTATATATCTATCCATCTATCTATATATCCATCCATCCATCCATCTATCCATCCATCCATCCATCTATATATCTATCCATTTATATATCCATCCATCCATCTATATATCCATCCATTTATATATCCATCCATCCATCTATATATCCATCCATCCATCCATCAATCTATATATCTATCCATCTATCTATATATCCATCCATCCATCTATATATCCATCCATCCATCCATCTATCCATCCATCTATATATCCATCCATCCATCCATCTATCCATCTATCCATCCATCCATCCATCTATCCATCCATCCATCTATATATCCATCCATCCATCCATCTATCCATCCATCTATATACCCATCCATCCATCCATCTATATATCCATCCATCTATATATCTATCCATCCATCTATCTTTCCATCCATCTATCTATCCATCCATCTATCCAACTATCTATCTTTCCATCCATCTATCTATCCATCCATCCATCTATCTATCCATCCATCCATCCATCCATCTATCTATCCATCCATCTATCCATCCATCTATCTTTCCATCCATCTATCTTTCCATCCATCTATCTTTCCATCCATCTATCTATCCATCCATCAATCTATCCATCCATCCATCTATCCATCCATCTTATGACAAAAGATATTTTTTATTCGTTTTTTTATGTAGTGACAAATCAAGTAAATAGTATATATGAATGTATAGGATATCTCGCAATTATTTGTAAAAATATTTTCTTAAATTTTTCTATTTTTTTTCCCTAAAAATTAAAATAAGTAGTAAAAAAACGTATATTTCTTCTTAATGTATATTAACACATACATTTTTATATACAGTATTTGTTAAAGTTGAAGGTCATAGCTATACTAGTAACATGAATACATAAATAAGTACTTGTTGTTCACCCTCTGATAACAAGACTCTGTGACCAAGACATGCAAAGAGGGAAGAAAGCTAAAGGTTACAAAAGCCCTCCGATGCTGTCAGTCTGTCTGATGCTTGGAACAAAAAAAAAGCCCCTCGACTCCAGCCGTCACTGAAGCACTCGTTCATTTGACTTGACGCTCAGTCCCTCGTTTCACCTCCAGTCACTAACAAACCATCTCTGGTTGGATGGAATTAAAAGAAAGAAGGAAGAGCCTTCAGTACCTCCAGCATAAGAATGTATTCTGGTGAGCAGACACCAGAGGAGAGTTGTTTTCTGACACCCTTGACACGCGATAAACCCATTTATCACTGACTTATATTGTTTCCAAGAGCACGGAATTCACTGAATTAATCAAGTATCCATGATGCAACACTAATAGACTCAGGGACTCGTTCATTCCTCGTGCTATTAGATTGTTTAATTCTAAGTTTGGGGGCAGGATTGGAGTGAAAAGATGATATTCTATGTTAATCTTTGTATCATTTTTCTTTGATCTATGTTCTTTATCTTTACATTTGGATTGTATCATCTTTTTATTGAACTTTGTTCTTGTTTCATGAATCTATCGTCTGTGTTGCTGTGTCCTCGAAAAACTATTTCCAGAAGGAAACCTCTAGAGGGATCAATGAAGTTTATCTATCCATCCATCTATCTATAGTATCTATATAGCTATCTATAGTACCTATCTATCTTTCTATCTAAGTATCTATCCATCTATACATAGTATCTATCTATATATATATAGTATCCATCTATAGTATCTATCTATCTAGCTATCTATATATAGCATATATCTATAGTATCCATCTATATATCTATATATAGTATCTATCTATAGTATCTATCTTTCTATCTAAGTATCTATCCATCCATCTATAGTATCCATCTATCCATCTATATATAGTATCTATCTATAGCATCTATCGTTCTATCTATACGTCTATAGTATCTATCTATAGTATCTATCTTTCTATCTATTGTATCTATCTGTAGTATCCATCTTTCTCATAGTATCTATCTATAGTATCTATCTATAGTATCTATATTTCTATAGTATCTATCTATAGTATCTGTATTTCTATAGTATCTATCTATAGTATCTATCTTTCTATAGTATCTATCTACCTGTCTAAGTATTTGCTACGTTCTGCTTCTGAAATACTGATGATAATTCATGAGTTACAATGATTTATCTCACTCGCCGCTGATCCTTCCATGTCTGGACTCATCATCAAATAATCATAGACGAGTTGCTTTGGCGCGTCTGCTTCCAACATTCACTTCCTTCTCAGCACACGCTAGAACTGACCCAAAATTCAGGGGAGATGGTGAACATGTCTTGCAACATCCTGTAGATGTCAATTCAGATCACAAATGAAAACCCAACGACTCATAAGTCTATAAAAAATGCTCCAGAAGTTTTTCAAAAATTGCACTAGATTTGACAATTTTGTTACATTTAAACTTCAAAAATAAACTAGAAAAGCATTGAGACGGCACATACCTCTGCCAAGGAGATTTTTTTTATGATTTAAGAAGTGTGTTGGATCAGGGCAAAGACCTCTTGTGGAATAAGACAGAGCAAAAGTTACCACTTTCATATGAAAGTGGATTTTAGTGATTTGACTTGTATTTGTTCTGAACTAAACTACTCTAAATTATCTTAAGCCCCGCCCATTTAAAAATACTGAAGATGAAAATCTTGTTGACCATAACCACACCCACTCTGCTGTGATTGGTCAAACATTGGTGTCCGTCACCATTCCTCATCAATCCCAGAAGTCTCCACCTCCAAGGGAGTCGTTGTATAAACAAAGTGGAGCGTGATTACAGCTGGCTGGAGTGTACACAAACTGGTGTGTTTTAAACAGGTAAAGAGTTCAAACAGGTGGGTTTAAAACAGGTAACGAGTTCAAACAGGTGTGTTTTATACAGTTAACGAATTCAAACAGGTGTGTTTTATACAGTTAACGAGTTCAAACAGGTGTGTTTTTTACAGTTAACGAGTTCAAACAGGTGTGTTTGAAATGGGTAACAAGTTCAAACAGGTGTGTTTTATACAGTTAATGAGTTAAAACAGGTATGTTTTAAACCGGTAACGAGTTCAAACAGGTGTGTTTTATACAGTTAACGAGTTCAAACAGGTGTTTTATACAGTTAACGACTTCAAACAGGTGTGTTTTATACAGTTAACGACTTCAAACAGGTGTGTTTTAAACAGGTAAAGAGTTCAAACAGGTGTGTTTTATACAGTTAACGAGTATATATATATATATATATATATATACAATATTTATATACAGGGCTGATAATTGGGTTATTTAAAGATAAGAAGATTCCTTTACTACTTGACAAGGTTTCAATAAAAAAAAATATTTTTAAATACATATATTAAATATTAACCAGTTAATCCCCTCTAATTTGGGTAAATTAAGTCCATGACAAAAAAAGTTAAAGTTAGATAAACAAAACTAATTTCTTCCTGTGAGAAATAAGATGAACTCGAGGAAAATAACGTGTCCAGAAACAATTGCTAAAAAACTCATATTCACACATTTTAGGATTTTTGTTCAACAAATGAACCCAAAGCGATGCATTCTTGAGGAAACAGGCCAGCAAACAAAAGAAAACAAAACAAAGCCTGAGTGTTCGTGTGATGTCAACATAAATTCATGCTCTCTGACAGCATCACAGTTATTATGGGCTGCAGAGACGACCACAGTCCACAGACATTCAAAACAAATGTGATCATTCTGGAAGTGGGATCTGCTGTAAATAACTCAAATCATGACATATCAATTATTTATGAATTACATTTTTGAAAATGTAACGTCAAGGGATAATAGCACGATCCAGCAGAGGGCAGCATAATAGATACCACACATGTAAATATATCATCTAAAGTCAAATAAACACACAGAAATGTGTAAATATAACTTAAAAAAGCTAAAAGAATGTGATTTTATTTGATGCTGACTTTTGTTACGAAAATATTTCGACGTGTCAACAATATGCCAGCCCCGATGTGGGAAGAATGAAGGTTTTTAAGTCATCAATACTGTTTATAAACAGAAAATATTTGTTTGAAATGCTGACAAACTGCCAAATACACTGTTAGTTTACTGTTCCACGTTTTTTTCCGATCAAGCAGAAATTAGCAGCATTAAAGTCAAAATAGGCAGAAATACTCCAAACTGCGGCAAAATAAAACATATTTTTTTAATGGTATTTCTTTAAAAATGAACAAGACTGAAAAACTCTTTCTTTCCAAACGCTATCAGAATCCTCAACAGTTAAAACCACATCTACCTCATGCACTACTTGTACTTTTGTTGCTCTGTTTTTTTTTTAGATTTGTATTCTTTCAAATGTATATATAGCTTTTATATATGTATGTATATATATATATAGATATATATATATCTATATATATATATGTTTATTTTTACTGTGCACTTTTGTTGGGGGTACAAATTAAGAATTTCATGGTACGTAGTACCTATGATAATAAACGCTTTGAATCTTGAATCGTGAAAATGAAAGTTGAACAATAATGTGTATAAAGTGAAGGCTTGGGTCCTATATTAAGAATAAACCATCCCTGGATTATATTTTCCACTGAACCAAAGATACTTTCGCCAACACATCCCCTTCTAGCTGCTTCAGTTTTTTATTAATTTTATTTTGTTTAGGCTTGCAAAGTAAAGCAACAATAAATACGTTTATAAGACTGTTTTTGCACCTCCCAGTGTTTTATTTATAATAAAGACTCTTATAGTGTCAGTTTCTGACTTTATTTTCCAGGCAACTTCAAAAAGTCTCTCAGTTCTTCATATGAAAATGCTGGTTGTGCTGTAGAGACAGCAACGGATTTTAAAATGTTACTTATTGCTGCTTTAAGGTTTGCTAAATAGTTAAATAAGCTTAAACTTGTTTTTAAAACAACTGTGGTTTCCCTTCCACTCTATTACAAACAGCTGGTTTATTTGAACAGCAGACAAACTTCAACACAACCACACAACTTACTTATGGTGCGACCTAAACAGTTAACTCCCATGATGCATTTCTACACACTGCTCTATTTAATGACGGATGATTTGTCGCTAAATTACTGTATAAAAATGTGTCCAAAGTGATCAACAGCTGTCATTGGTTGACTGGGCGGCAAAGCATAAATGTGGCTGTTCAGGTCACCGTTACTGAGAAGGTTAAAGAGTGATCAAAATACACTAAATAAATGTGTACTGTCACTCTCCCCTGCTACTACCAAGAGAGTAAAAAAACAACAAACAACGCCAAAATATAGGAGAAAAATCATGGTTCTTTCTAGACTGTGAACGAGTCTTTTACCATTAGTGAGTCATGTGATGCTTGAGATGATGAACACATTCTCAGATATGATCACACAAATAAGTGAACATAGTAGATGTTCACTTATCTCGTCTGCTCCAATAACTCTTGTAATCACTTACTTTCTCTTTAATGAGCATTTATTATGTAAAGTCTGCTCGTCGGTGCTGTTCAAGTGTAGCCATTAGCTTCTCCGTGCTCTTGCAAACAAGCCGATCCGTATTGCATTCAAATAAATTAAACACAATCAGGCTCATGTGAGATTAGACACAGATTCATGATATTGATCAGAGGATACAACTTTTGATACACGTGGAAGCAAATATGAGCCACAAGAGGGCGTTTTCTTTCAAAAGTGCATTAAATAATCACGAGAAACAACAGTTTTTCCTCCTATTATCACTGAGAGAAGTAAATAAATGAGGCTATTTTTTAAATAATTATGCATTTGTTATATAAATGCTAATATTTAAATATATATATATATATATATATATATATATATATATATATATACATATGTACACATTTCATTTTCAATCTGAAGTGAAAGAGAGATTAGATAAAACCTAAAAAATATTGACATAGCTATATATTGCAATATTGTTTTTCACGATACTTTAACAGCACTGTATCGATTTTTTTTTCAAAATTATATTTATTTTATGTTTTATATTTAAATAAAGTGTGTGCTACATAAAATAATACGATTTATTCATAACGTCCTCTGCAGCTAGGGGAAGAATGAAATCCAGTGAGATCTCTGCAATAACTGAGGACGAGAGGATACAGTCGACTCCTGCAGCTTTTAAAAATGATGTTTGGACATATTTTGGTTTCAAAACAAATTAAAGCAGTTACGACTTCGACAAGAGTCATGTGGTCTGTAAATTCTGCAACACCAGAGTCAAGTACTCGACAATACTACAAATATATACTTGTTACAGTATCACTATATATCATATTGTTTCCCCTGTAGCGTGATACATATCTTATCTCCAGATTCTTGCCGATACACAGCACTATGTGTAAAAGTTATGTGTTAACAGAACAAAGTAACAACTACAAGATGAATATTGTTTATAAGGAAGAAAGAGCTGACGGAGGGAAAACCACAAATCAGTTTAATCTGTGTAACAACATGAGAAGTAAAGCACTGAGAAAACACAGAGTTCTGACACAAAGCTTATTTTCACCCATAATGTGTTTTTCTGCTGCAGTTATGTTCCTACATTTAAAGCTTATTCTTAATATTCTGTCCATAATAGGCATCAATACATTGTCTCACGTAGCCGATGTCTAATTAACGCATTCGATGGTCGTAACCAGAACAAAAACTAACACAGATTTCTGTTAATTATGGTTTAAATTATACCATTTAAAAACCATTATGTTATGTCATATCCTACCTAAACATTATTAGCCTCAAATAAGACTTACAGAACACAGCACATTTTTATAATAAAATAATGTGTGAAATATAATACTTTATAATAATATTAATAAATATAATAATAATAATTCTAGACACAGATTGCCTGCCCATTGATTCTTTCAACAGTTTAAAATACTTTAAACTTTCTATAACCCAGGGGTCTCAATCTCCACTTGCCCGGGGGCCGGTAAATTCTTGTGGAGCGGGTTCTTTTAGAAGTTGTTTTTTTTTTTAAATTTAATTTTCTATATTCATATTCTTTGGAATAATATGGTACGGATTCTTGTGTGGTTTCACTGTGAATTTAGGCCATCATTGTCTAGTTAAATTTGTTATTTAATTTAAGAAATCTGTTCCATCTTAAATATTCAATTAAAGCTACTTAAATTATAAAATATATATATTATATTTAGTCATCAAGTCCTTCGCAACTAAAGTAACAAAGAAATACCGCAAGATCCAGGCGATGACTGAGGACAAGAGGGATCTTCCTCTTTCTTTGCGCTTGATGGATCTACTGACTCCTTTAAGAAACATCTTAAGACGTTTCTATTTGTTCAGGCTTTTCCTTGAATTTCTGGAACTCCTGTGTTGTTCTCAGTATTATCTTGATCTTTAAAGTATGTACTTTTTTGAGTATTGTTTTGATTGTTTAAGCGCTTTGTGACCATGGTCTCGAAAAGCGCTATATAAATAAATATTACTTACTTACTTACTTACAATGGATACCAGCAGCTTTTAAAGCTGATGTTCGGACATATTTTGGTTTGAAAACGAATGAAAGCAGTTACGACTTTGTTCTTTAACCAATCCGACAATAAAGGACAATGGAGTACACTCATAAAAAAAGCAATAAATGGTAGGGCCGAGAATAACATGCCACGGGCCGCAAATAGCCAAAATGCCACTCATTGTTTAGTCAAATCTGCCAAACTAAAAAGTACAATTTACACATCAGCACATTCCTAATGGATATTTGTGATGTTTCCATTGTAAGTAGTTGCTAGCGGTGCATCGTTGAGGCTGAAAAACAACTCTAATTACACTGTCACTCTTTATTGCACAAGTGCTGTTTGTCTGCCACTCACGCTTCATTTGCACGGCAGCCTCGCCGCTCATGTTAACACAAGTTTAGACGACAGGCCTTTTATTGCAGCCGCCGGTAATTAGACATCGGCTTTAGCAGACGGGCTTTGTTGCCGAGGCAGAACCAAACGTTCGGCGCAGCACGACGAGCAGAGACTTAACGCTAAATGTCTGGGTTTTCGATAAAAAAAGTAGCTTTTTGTGGAGGTTTTACAGTGAAGATAAATTAGAGTTGATTTGATCCAAATGTTTAAACAGATGCCCAGTAAAAGCCTTATCTTCACTCACTCCTAACGCTTTTGAAGACTCAATTAAAAATAATCCACATTACCCATTTTTAAAAGAAGAGAAACACAATTCAAATCTAATACATACAAAAAATTTACAAAATAATCACCAGTTTGGATTAAAAGTTCACTTTAAATCCAATAAACCGATTGTCGAGAGCAAAAATTGTGAAATGTTTTATTTTTATTAAAGGCACACTTTTTAACTCATGATGAGAAACCGAATAATAGTTACAATGTAACTAACAAACTAACTAATAAATATATTTAAGACAATTTAACAACCAATCTAAATACAATAAACTTACTGCCAATGGTAAGGAAAACTGGTGGTCAAAAAATCTATTTTTGGTCTGTTAAATCAAGAATTGTAGTAAAAAGAAATGTTAAAATTAATAAATGAAATATTTTAAAAATAATAATTATAACAATAAAAAATAAAGCATACTATTCTGTTGACTTAAAGCAATTTATAATACAAAAAAATAATAGTAAGAACAATAAAAAACAGTAGCAGTAAAAAATGAACGTTTCTAATCTTTGTGAAAATTATATTGAAAGTCAACAAGCGATGCAAAGTTGAGTAAGTCATCTTCAGGAATTGTTCCAGTTATTAACTTTGACTAGTCAATCTAAGAATTACCACAACGTATCTATACCGGGGAGGGGTCGGTCCATAGGAACAAAAACCCCAACAAATTGGTGCCGAAACCCGGCAAAAGAAGGTTTTTCCTCGTATGAAAGCGGATCAAAAAGCTGCCGAAAAGAGTCTGATTATATAACGGCCTGAGATGAGATGAATTGCTGAACTTCTAATACACGTAATTGAACATGTTAGCAAAGAGCATCGACGTGAATTACATCCGTCTTACATAACAACAAAGGTCGATTTCACGATTAAATAAGCAGCTAATTATATTGACTTGAAATTATGTCATTCTGTTTTTTCCGGCCTGTTGGTCGGGGTACGCCTGCACCAGGCGCCTGGAAATGGGCCACTGGCCTCTTAGGCCGGCTCCGGTCGAAGAGTTTCTCCGGCGACTCTGACCTGGAACAAGTGTCCGAGTCAGAGATTAGGATGACACACTGAACTAGATAGTAAAACTACGAGTACTATCTGGTGCTTGGTCTCGTCACAACTAACACTTTTTTTTCATTCTCCGGTGAAAGAGAGGTTTGATAAAACTGCGGCTAAATATAGGTGTAAGAAAATATCTATACAGCGACATATGTACGATATTAATGTTGATATTTATATATATATTTATATGTTGACATTTGAAGCGGCTTTTGAACATGCTAAGCTAGGAATAGAGTTTAAGGACTTTAACAAAAATGCAGAGACTTCAAATAACAGTGAGTTTCATGGGAATTTGATACTCCTAGGTAAGTATAAAATGTGTCCAGCACATGACTAAGAGTACTAAAAGATTAAAGCAGCATGTGTGGTTGAGTTTGACACGTCTGCTCTATGGTTTAGTACTGTGAGAGGAAACCAGAGCAAAGAGGATACATACATAATACAAGCATGGAGAGAAGGTACAAATTCAAACTGGAATCGAACCCATGACCTTTCTAGAAGCGCCGAAGTCTCATATAAGATTCATGAATTACTATTGAACGAAACACTTTGTGCCTTACACAAATATTGACAAATACTTTGCTAACAATTAGCGTGTTGACTCGCTAAACAAATTAAGATGGCGGGATATCTTATGAACCTCACAGTCAGCTCAAACTGGTTCTGACCTGAATTTGAGCGTTCCGTGTTAAACCTGCAGCCGTACTTCGCTCATTTTCGTCTCCGATAAATCGATTTCGCTCATTTACTAGACAAGCTCTTCCTTGTTTTCGTGAGAGTTCCTGGGTTTAACTTTAGCTTCCATCACATGATACGCATTTAAGCTAACGTTGATTATTTAAAACTTTAAATAAATTAAAATTTGTTTTTTCTAAAAGTGCCGTTTACTCCACAACCTTTGAAACAAGTTTAATGGATGTTTATGGGTTTTAATTAAATTAAAAAACGAGAAAAGTTGGTTCATCTCGATTAGCAGAAAATAGATTAACAATTAAAATCAGCAACAACAACAACAAAATAATTGACTATGTAAAGCTGTATCGCAGCAGAAATTATGTTGTAAAAATAGAACTCATGTCCACATTTAACTCTTAAAAAAGGCATCATCTGTCAGTCATTATGAAATGACAAAATTATACTAAAACCTTTCCAGATAGAATAATTTAAATGAGTGAAGTTTAATGGTAATTGCAACCATTTATTCATTTATTTCATTCTTACTAGCAATATAGTATCTGATTTATACTTCTTAAATAGTCTTTAATAAAACTACCATTTCATTATTTGGTTGTTTTATTCCAACATTGGGTCCTACCATGTTTTAGTTTCATATATTTCCAGGGTCCAATCGTCCACCTTCACGACCACGAATGTGTTATAACCATCAAAAACCCTCTCAAAAACATACTTTTATAAGGCTCTATGTTGACATAATTCTGTTGCGCTCTGGCTCAGACAACTTAAAGCGACATCAAGGACCAAACACTTGTCTTAAACAGTTTAAACTCCAGCCTCACAATCTGACATACGACGCTGAAATTTGAATCGAGGAGTTGTTTTTTTTGACGGACGAGGATGTGACCACGTTGTGCTGAATGGGATTTCATTATACGTGTGTTAGTGCATGTCATTGTGCAGCGGTGCCGCTGTGGCCTACATTCTGCCAGCTGGCCCGGCAACACATAAGTGCATCCATGAATATGCCCCCCCCCTCCACTCACCCACCCAACCCCCTACAAACCGACGAAAAACATGGAAGAACATTCGAGTCCCACAAGAGGTGGACCTTCTTCAAACTTCTACCTCACTTCTGCCGAGCGGATCGTCTCCTCGTCGCGAACTTTCCCGCTTCGTCGTGTCTCTTCCGATCGGATAAACCCTCGTCCCAAATAAAATTAAAGTTGTATGAGGCGGATTAGCCGAGGCTACAGTAAGTCTTGAGACATTACCGTCATCGACCCGTGTGAGGACCCGGTGGAGGACGGGGTGTGAGGTCGCAGAAAGGGGGGGCGCACGTGCGAGGATGTTGCACATGCAGGAGTGGACGCACAAAGATGGACCCGGATATTTTGTCGGTAATCCAGCGAATGGGGTAAGCACAGTAAGCTTCTTAAAATACGTTGGCATGGGAAACAAAAGAGAACAATTTTGGCTCAGAACAACAAAAAAAGACTTGATGAAAGGTCTTGAATTGGAGTTGAGAAGTTGACAAACATGGAGGACGTGTCTGAGGAGAAAGTCAACTCACCTAGTTCAAGCTGCCGCTAGCATAACTCCAACAAACACGCGTCAAAGCCACCGAAGGAAGGTTCGGTGCAAACATAAGTAGCTCTTAAAAAAGAAGAAGGCGGACGCCCGGCTCAAGATCCCCAAACAAGAGTGTTTAAAAAAGACAGCGGGGGGGTGGTGGTGGTGGAGGGGGGGATCCAGTCCAGCAGCGACCAGTACCGGAGAGCTCCGTCTCTCTTGGTAACTGTGACGCGGCAGGGTTTTTTTTTTTGCCAGAGAACCTCCCCTCCCTTTCTTTTTTTTCTCCGGCGCTCTTTCTTTCCCTCGTTCGCTCTCCCAAACCACACTCTCTCTGCCTCCGTTAATCCCTCGCTTTCTGATTCGCCCCCACCTCCCCGACACACTAATAATGACTTAGGGCTGCGGGACCGTCGCACCGGGGGCACGTCCTCGCTCATCCCAGCATTAAACAGTCGCTAACTTCACGTCCGATGTGGACTGGACCGGAAAACTTTTTTTTTTTGCAGGCGGCCCTGTCGGACCGAACCGGGCTTCAGCCCCTTCGATGAATTACCTCAACAAACAGTCTATGTACTTAACTTTTTATCGTACACTCATCTGTCTCTATACCTTTCACATGACGTGCAATTCTAATCTGTTCATCCACACGTCCGTCGACGAGTCAATCCATCCTCTAGACAAACATCCTTCTCCACCATCGACATCCCACTGTAATCCCATCATTACTTCGGCCAAGGTTTAGCAAAAATTCTAAAGGTTTTAAGGCGCGTTTTAATCTTTTTTTTCTTTTTTTTTTCCATTTGACTGGGTCCAGATTATGTGTTGGTGGTGTTCCATCTGGATCCAGGAAGGTTTCTAAGGATTTGTCACAGACTCAAATGGCTTTTTCGAGAACTACCAGAAAAAGAAAATACTATTGTTCTTTGTAACAAAATAAACACCCATCCCCTCCTACTTGTTCCCAGCAAGAGGCCGTTAACACAGAGTCTGGTTCTGCTCGAGGTTTCTGCCTTCTGAAAGAAAGTTTTTCCATGTGACTGTCACTCATTGTTGATTCGCTGGGATCTGTAGTTCTTTTCTCCAATATATTCTTACTTAAACTGTCAATTTTCTTTATAACTTGATTATGATTTGACACTTTTAATAAAATTGAATTAAAATTGAATCGATACTAGTCCCATCACTAGCATCAATTCAATGCAATTTTATTTTAGGAGGGAAAAATAAGGAGAAATCTCGAAGATGATGAGAAGAAATGGAAAATTACTTAAGCCTTGTGTTATCTCAGGGTCAAAGTTGTCAAGTGATACCACAAATACATTTGTTTTCAGGCCACCGGGTCACCTTGACCCAGAGACGACACAAGGGTTATAGCTACACTACGTAGGATCTGAATGTTCCTTTCAGGCTCCTTTGAACAATGTAATTGCAGTTGTGAAAATCTTTCCATTTTTTTTTGTATTTAAAACCAGAGAAATTGCTTTTCTTGGGTACATTTGCCATTTTATCTTCCTGGAAACTCAAGAGAGTCTTTTCCGTTCTGCAGCCATTATGGAAAAGTGAGAACTTGAACAGATTACATCTAGAGTTGACACGGTGAAACTGGAGAATACAAACTAAATGTTTTCTTCAATAGTTTTCGCTGAAATCAGATTAAAAACAAGCCAAAGGGTCATATTTGGTTCCCTGGCTTCACTTTAGCCCACATCTTTGGTTGTTATTATAATTATTATTGTATCGGGACTAGCTTGGAAAACACTGTGTGGAAAACAACGTTCAAATCTTGGAAGTCAGAAGAGCCCCTTGGCAGAGGTATGCTCTCTCAGGGTTCTTTTTAAAGAGTTCTTTGTTTTTGTTCAAAAAAAGTGATACATAAGATGTAAAAACCCAAGAATTAAAGTGGAGAAGAACACATTGTCGTACATTATTATGTATTTAAGTCCCTAAATAAGAAAGAAATGACAAAAAATCATTCCTACCATTAGGATGAAAGTTGTGACGTTCAGGCACTTTGAGATGTTTCTTCCTCCCCATCACTTCTCCTAGCAAGTAGTACCATCCTTGAACTTCCTACAGAACACAAACAAGAGTAAAGAAAAGCTGAAGAAAAGCAGATCTCATCATATCTAGTTTTATGATCTTATAAACTTTTCATTTTCCCCTTAAGGAAACAAACATTTCTCATACGCCCACCGCTCGAGTGATTTAGATCAGTCCGGTTGCTCTTGTCTCTGAGCCAGATGGTGAGTGTGTGTGTGAGTGTGTGTAACTACTGTACATGTGTTATATAAAGCTCTGGCAGAGGGCGTTTGATAAGTAATCTGAATGACCAAACATTAACACAATTGCAGGCGGTGTCATTTCACTACAGGACGCACACCATCATCAACCGACATCATATTCTCGTGCGCTCGATAACGTGGACGTTGACAATAATCTCTGTTTTAAAAGCATCTTAACTGAGTGGACAGATTTCTGCAGGCAGTGGGGCAGGCGAGGGAGGATGGGCGGGTATTCAAGAGGAGGAGGAAGGGAAGCCGTACATGTCGTGGCGAGGTTTGCATCATTCCACGTTTCCATGTGACAAAGAGCAGCGAGTTGAGTGGTTAGTCAGCAGACGGGAGATGCAGTCTCGGGGCGGAACAGCGAGTCGTGACAACAACAAAAAAAGGTGAAAACGAGAGACGAGATGCGACAGTCGGGTGAATAAGTGACAACTCAAAGGCTTTCGGGGGAAGGTGTTCAGAATCTTCTTTTCAAATAGAATAGGAAAGACATGGAGACGATATGAAGACAGTAAAATACGAAGTAGAACTTCAGCTATCAGAGGCAATTAAATATTTATTGCTGGAAAAATAAAAGGTTTTCATTGTTCGTGTGATGAAATCAGGTCAAAATTTCCCATGGAAGACAAGTTAACATCTATTTATATAGAAGCAGATTCTATTAACATATATGCATATGTTAATGTTAAGCATATACTGTATATGAATCTACGTTTTTAAGACGGAAAAGACGCCTGATTTTAACCGTTAGCTTTACCAGCAACAACATATATAACTTCAAGCTAAACTAGTTCATTTATGCTTCCATTATTCTGATCATTTTTTGGTTCATGAAACCTAAAATAAAAGGGAAACAAAAAGCATTGATTCACTTTATAATTTACCTTTTTTTTTTTTTTTAATTAAGTAGGATTTTCTTTAAACAAATCAAAACACATCATTTTAAAATGAAAACAACATATTTCTTAATAAACCTTAAATATTTTATTTTATTAACCTAAAATGTGAAATAACAACAAAAAAAAAGTTTAAAAAAGGGAAACTCTGGACAAGTAAATCAATTAAATATGAACTGATAAGAAAATAACACAGTAATTGATTTAAGGGTTTTAATTTCTTCCCTGTGTTCCTCAAAGTTTGAGTTTGAGTGAAGATAACCTGATTTATATGATCCCCGTGAGGCTTATTAGATTCACATGACCTCGTCTTCACCTCTGGATTTGCAGGTGTCGCATGACTTTAGCCAGTGTCCTGAAATATCTGTTGAAAATCAACACATGCGTGTGTTGAAGAGTCTTCTGGTTACGGTCACTGCACTAACCAGTTACCACCGCATAAGTTTGTTGCTGTTGAATAATGTAGAAGTAAAGAGAAAGATTGGATGGATGGATGGATGGATGGATGGATGGATGGATGGATGGATGGATGGATGGATGGATGGATGGATGGATGGATGGATGGATGGATGGATGGATGGACGGACGGACGGACGGACGGACGGACGGACGGACGGACGGACGGACGGACGGACGGACGGACGGACGGACGGATGGATTGATGGGTGTGTGGATGGATGGAATGATGGATGGATTGATGGGTGTGTGGATGGACGGACGGACGGACGGACGGACGGATGGACGGACGGACGGATGGATGGATGGATGGATGGATGGATGGACTGATGGATGGATTGATGGGTGTGTGGATGGACGGACGGACGGACGGACGGACGGATGGATGGATGGATGGACGGCTGGACGGCTGGACGGACGGATGGATGGACTGATGGATGGATTGATGGGTGTGTGGATGGACGGATGGATGGATGGATGGATGGATGGACTGATGGATGGATTGATGGGTGTGTGGATGGACGGATGGATGGATGGATGGATGGATGGACTGATGGATGGATTGATGGGTGTGTGGATGGACGGACGGACGGACGGACGGACGGACGGACGGACGGACGGACGGACGGACGGACGGACGGACGGACGGACGGACGGACGGACGGACGGACGGACGGACGGACGGACGGACGGACGGACGGACGGACGGACGGACGGACGGATGGATGGACGGCTGGACGGACGGATGGATGGACTGATGGATGGATTGATGGGTGTGTGGATGGACGGATGGACGGACGGTCGGATGGATCAACACGTTTGTGTTTATAACTTAATAGCATAATTGTACTGCTGATATTTTACTTTATGATAAGTTTCTTATTATCCCTGACCCCGTGATAACACAAGGGTTCGGGGGTTAATGCTTTCACAAGAAGGATTTTATCTTTGCCAACATAAAGTATGAACAATTAAAAACCAAAAATAATCCTAACATCTCATTAAGACTAGGGGCCAACACTTTTGACGACTTTCAAACTAATTTTATTATAATAGTCTGTAAAATTACTAACATGAATCTACTTTGTTTTTGACCGAACCATCCGATCGACTCGCAAGATTTAAGGCCCGTGAGTTAAACTCATGTGCAGTGGAAGGTTCAAAAGGTTAACAATCTTGAAGCCTCCGTGTGTGTGTTGCCTTCACGGTCAACTATGTGTGAACATTGGTTAAAAGTGGTCAAAAATGACTGAAGTCTGTTTGAGTGTTTGTGGGGGGGTCGGGGGGGGGGTTCTCTCTGGCCCAGAAACGCTGTGCGCTGACACTTGTAACCTCAATGTGTTTCCTCCGAAAACTATTAAGGTCAGTGAAATCCAGTCACGGTGAAGTAAAATGTTGGATTCATGGTCTGGTAGAGGCACGCACAGAGGCTCGCATGAACCCACAGTTCCCGGATTGAAAAGAAAAAAAGAAAAAAAAAAAAGACAGATAACGACAGGGATCTCGGTCGACTCACCTTCTTGGGGTCCATCAGTGAGCGGACGCCGAAGCTGACGCAGCCCACGAGCGCACTCATGCTATAGATGCAAAGAAGAAGAAGAGATGGAGAAATCGATGAGCGATAAGAAATAAAGGTCGTAACTCACCACAAGTCTGTCCTTGATGTACGAAGTGAGGACGTGAATCTATAGTCGCTGACGGAGGGACGGAGATGCAAACAGTTCCCGGAGCGTTTAGATCCGTGTTCTGGATACATGTGTGCATGATGGGGCGCGAGTGGGCGGTAATGTTTAATTATGCATACTGGAGAAAAACAGCTTTCGACAACCTCCCAGCTGGACACACCGCGGGCAGCTGGGAGTTCTGCTCCGAGGGCGAAGTGGCCGTCGACGCAAATCAACGCCAGATATGTTGCTCTTCACGCACCAGAGTCTGTCAGCCAGAGCTTCACCTGCTGATCTTAGTCCTGTGTCCAGAACAAGGTGCGTCTTTCTAGAGAGATGGATGAAGGGACGGACTGACGGATGGATGGGTGGTTGGATGGATGGATGGATTGACAGATTGACGGATGGATGGATTGAAGGATGAATTTACGGATGGATGGATGAATTGACTGATGGACGGATGGATGGATGGATGGATGGATGGATGGATGGATGGATGGATGGATGGATGGATGGATGGATGGATGGATGGATGGATGGATGGATGGATGGATGGATGGATGGATGGATGGATGGATGGATGGATGGATGGATGGATGGATGGATGGATGGATGGATGGATGGATGGATGGATGGATGGATGGATGGATGGATGGATGGATGGATGGATGGATGGATGGATGGATGGATGGATGGATGGATGGATGGATGGATGGATGGATGGATGGATGGATGGATGGATGGATGGATGGATGGATGGATGGATGGATGGATGGATGGATGGATGGATGGATGGATGGATGGATGGATGATGGATGGATGGATGGATGGATGGATGGATGGATGGATGGATGGATGGATGGATGGATGGATGGATGGATGGATGGATGGATGGATGGATGGATGGATGGATGGATGGATTGACGGATGGATTGACTGATGGACGGATGGATTGACGGATGGATTGACTGATGGACGGATGGATTGACGGATGGATGGATGGATGGATGGATTGAAGGATGAATTGATGGATGGATGGATGGATTGACGTATGGACGGATGGATTGACGGATGGATGGATGGATGGATGGATTGAAGGATGAATTGATGGATGGATGGATGGATGGATTGACGTATGGACGGATGGATTGACGTATGGACGGATGGATTGACGGATTGATGGATGGATTGACGTATGGGTGGATGGATTGACGGATGGGCAGGTGGATGGATGGACTAACAGACAGGAAAGAGGATGGATGGATGGATGGATGGACGGACGGACGGAACCATCAGATAATGATATATAATATATATAAATAACAATAACAAATACTGCTTTCTTGTGTTCACTCTCTGCAACACTGTCCTCACTAGAATCTCTCACTAAACACTGAAATCCTCTAACAGCTTTTTTTACTCCCTCACTGCTGGAAACTGTGTCCGACATTTAAACGCTGCTGTCGAGTACAACATATACTCGTGAGCACCGATGAAACATGAATATTCTCCCTCATGTGTGCGTGAATCTGGCAGAGTGAACGCGTTACTCTCGCCTCTCTGGGTCTACAGACTTGCAGGGTCGTCGCTACGATGACATCTGGTCCAGTGAGTCATCGCTTCTTTTTTTTCTTCTTCTCCACCAGGAGTCAAATGAACCGCGACGATAAAATACTGACATTGTTCTAATAACCAAGAGAGGATCTTGAAAGAGTGTAAAGAAGAGTCAAGAGCGGCGTGAACGATACCAGGAGGGATTATTAGGATGAGGACTTTTGGGACGGTTTCTAGGGCACAGATTAAAAAGATTTAGTGTTGCTCAGTGAGAAAGATTTTTTCCAGGCAGGGAAATTGTATAGAACGTTAAAATAAAAAATAAAATCACAAATAAAAATGTCTTAAGATGTTTCTTGAAGGAGTCAGTAGATCATCAAACACAGAGATCATTCCAAAGCTTAGGAGCAACAGTCTGGAAGGATTTCTCTCCTCTGGACCTGAACCGTGTTCAGGAACCATCATTAGATTCTGATCCACAGACCTCAGAGCCCGAGCTGGGCTGTAAGTCTGGATCAGAATCTACTGATGGAAGGTCTGACCATGAATAGATCTGAAAGTAAGAACCAGAATTTTAAAGTTGATCCTGAAAGAAACTGGAAGCCAGTGAAGAGTTTTAAGGATCGGGAGAAATGTGAGTTCTTCTACTAGAGCGGCTCAGAATTCTTGCTGTAAAGTTTTGTATTAACTGCAGGCGATACAGATCCTTCTTGTTTAGACACGAAAATAAACTGTTACAATAGTTTAAATGAAAAGATACTCATGGATTATAAACTCCAGATCATGTTATGAAAAACATTTTCTTAGATTTTTCTCAGTTGACGGAAACAGTTTCTGCAGTGTTGAACTAGAGACACAGTTCCTCCTTAAAACAAAGGTAAACTTAGGTAACTTAAGTTCACCCCTGATTAACTGATCCTCTTAGTGATGCACCTGGGAATGTGAAGTTATTTAAGTAATTCAATTATGTATAAAGACATGATTTCATTTCTGGCTCCAGAATTTAGCTGGAAGTGAATAAGTCGAGACCTTGTGTGGAGACTGAGGTGGTTTTTGACAGAAAACTAGGACAGAGTCATAGAGACGTAAGCAGCAGAATTATCACCACGATACACATTGAACCAGAGGCCCGGAAACAAATGTGTTTGTGGTATCCCTTGTGTTATCTCAGGGTCGAGGTGACCCGGAGGCCTGGAAACAAATGTGTTTGTGGTATCCCTTGTGTTATCTAAGGGTCAAGGTGACCCAGAGGCCCGGAAACAAATGTGTTTGTGGTATCTCTTGTGTTATCTCAGGGTCAAGGTGACCCGGAGGCCCCAAAACAAATGTGTTTGTGGTATCTCTTGTGTTATCTCAGGGTCAAGGTGACCCGGAGGCCCCAAAACAAATGTGTTTGTGGTATCTCTTGTGTTATCTCAGGGTCAAGGTGACCCGGAGGCCCGGAAACAAATGTGTTTGTGGTATCCCTTGTGTCATCTCAGGGTCAAGGTGACCCGGAGGCCCGGAAACAAATGTGTTTGTGGTATCCCTATAATTTCTATATTGAAAAATTATTTGTTTTTTAATTAATAATTTAATTCAATTAGTTCTAAACTGAAAGGTTTCATTTGTTTGTATTAAATAAATAGATTAAATCATTTCTATATTTAAAAATGTCAATTGCCTTTTATTTAATCATTGAATTAAATAATTTATATATTGAAATGTTACATTTTTTTTAATTTTATAATGTAATTAAATAATTTATATATTGAAATGTTACATTTTTTTAAATTTTATAATGTAATTAAATAATTTATATATTGGAATCTTTAATGTGTTCTTTCATTTTAGAACAGATTTAAATCATTTATATATTGAAATGGTGAATTTGTTTCTATCTAATAATGTCATTAAATCATTTATATATTAAAATGTTAAATTCTTTTTTAATTTTTAAGGAAATTCAATCAAGTATATACATAAACAAAATTGTTTGTTTTTTAATTGACTTTAAAATGTGAATATTTTATAATATTAATAACACATAATTTAATAGTCTCATTAAAATAAAATAAAAATCTAATTTCTAAATTTATATTTCTGTATTCATAGCCTTTTAAATGAAATATAAAATGTTGGTATAACAGTTTGTTTTATGTGGTTTGGTTGAAGGTATCATTGTAGCTCGGTACTCTTTTGGTATTGTCAGGTTCACTCAAGATGTAAAGAAAACCATTATATATTTGCAGTTTACGTTACATTTTAACAGATTTTAACTCAACAGATACCTGGTGTTGGAGCTTGAGTTCCACATGGTGAAGAGAAGTCTTTTCTCGAGGTCTGCGTCGCTGACGTCACTGAAAGAAACCACCGACGAAGATATGGAGTCAACAGATATGGAATGAAACCAGTGTGTCGTTGCATTATATATGTGAGAGAAAACTCTTACAAGCAAAAGGTTTGTAAGAAGATTGGATTCCTGCACCGAGGAACCTGCTGAGTCTTGGGCCGATCCCTCGGGTCGCTGCCTGGGAACAAGCCAACCTAAGAACAAATGGGTCACTAAATAATTCTGGAGATACATTTCAAATCTCAGCGTGTGCCACGATCAATGGAAATTGAGTTTTCTTGATTGAACCACAAATATGTTTTTTTTCTATGTGCTTCTTCAAAAAAAAGTTTTACTTTGAGAACTTTATTTAACTTGGTAAAGAAACTTTTAAAATACATTTAAGGAACAAACCTTTACGTAGGAGTCACATGGATCCTTCCCGTCGACACAAATATCTTTGGCTTCCAGCACTGCAGGAGAAAAAAAAATGTCAAAAATACACATTAAATTAACTAAAGGTGTCTCAAATCGGGCTCTAGGTGCACTGCTTCACAGTACACTGTAAGACAGTGCACTAACTTGCGCAGTGCTCAAATTTCGGCAGTTCTGTCCATTTGAGTGTGCCGATTTAGTGCTAATTGTGCAATACATTTTCACACTACTAATTGGGATGCACTTGTGCACTCAAAATACTAAGTGTAAGTGCATACTACACTTTTACCACTACACTGATATTTACCGGCCGTTGAATCCCTATCGTCGACACTTGAGAGCACATTTCGCTGATCAAAACAAGTAAATAAGTTGTGTTTCATTATGTCATTAATGTTGTTGTGTTGTTTTGCGGTGAAATTTAGTGATTTCTGGAGACATTTACGTCGGTATCTGCTTCGAAGACACGCCGTCCGTGATGTAGCTTTTGTTCAGCGGCATCTACGTCACTAAGATGGCGGCTGTTAAGGGTGGAAAGTGTCCATCAATTCATTCCCAAATTTCTGGCCAATTTAGTGCTGATTGCACACTAAATTGGGAAGCACTTGTGCACTCAAAATACTAAGTGTAAGTGCAGAAGTGTGTATCTAACTACTTTGTCAAAAACTCTAACTGTTGTGTTAGAATTTGTGACTCTTAACTGTCATAGAGTACACTACATTTTCGCACACTGCTCAGTGAGAACACTCTTGTGTACTCAAAATATTGAGTGTAAGTGCAGAGGTTTGAGACCATGTCTCGTCCTTTGTCTTGTGCCAGAGTATTTGTGTTCTGCACCTCCAGCCTTTGTCCCAGACCACGACTACGTCAAGTTTCCAAGTTTGTATTTCTGTTTCTTGATCCTCTTTCTGTTCCTGTAAAGTGAAGCTTAAGTTATAGTCCTTTTGTTGCTTTTTTAATAGTTTTTCTGAAAGCATTAAACTTAGAAATACCTACACATTTAAAAACGATAAAGTGCAAGACATAAGACAAACCTGCAGTTATTACAAAACTCTGCAGCGAGAATTCTGAGCCGCTCTAGTAGAAGAACTCACATTTCCCCAATTTTTAAAACTCTTCACTGGCTGCCAGTTTCTTTCAGGGTCAGTTTAAAAATTCTGGTGATTTTTCTTGTAAAGTTTTTATTTCCAGAGTGCCTCGTCTGTTCATTTTTGTCTTAGTTTTGAAGGTCTTTTGCCCATGTCTGTTTTGTGATTGCTTTCTCTGTTACAAGCCTCGCAGTTTAGTGATTGTGATTCACTTGCTTGACTTGCATTAAATCTGCGTCGTGTCTTCAGCCTCAGACTGACGGTTACTTCGTCTGTTAACTTCTTTGCACCTCTTTGACATCAATGACAAATCAATGACATTAAGTATTATGTTTTAAAACTAAACGTGACACATTATAACAAACCAATGTGTCACGTCAATACAAAAAGAAACACAAAGGAAAAAATGGATTCTATGGGTGTTTTTATCTCAGTTTACATTATTTGATTAGACTGTTGTCTGCACTTGTTTTACTTGCTTAAGGTATATTCAACACTTTTAGTTGTGTGTTGTTATTGTCCTTTAAAGGTTGTTTAAGTTTTTTGCCGGGTAGATACGTTGAAGTTTTTATTAAATAGGTTTCTGTTATCAATGATAATATTTTAAAAGTGACTTTTCTGTTTAAATTTAATTGTTCATGATCAATAAAATAGACCAAAAACTGAATCGTGCAATCAGTATTGGGCACAGAAATGATGAACGGTGAACCCCTGATTGTTTTTGTTTATTTAATGTATTGTTACTATTTGTCTGAATTTATTACTCAGTGTCCAACTTGGAAAAACAAGTAGCAAGTTACTTTGAAAGTAATAAGTAAGTTGAAGTAACTGCGTTACTTTTCCTAGTAACTAGTTACTTTGAAAGTAACAAGTAACTTGAAGTAACCAAGCCACTTATCCCAGTAACTAGTTACTTTGAAAGTAACAAGTGACTTGAAGTAACTAGTTATTCTTCCTAGTAACTAGTTACTTTGAAAGTAACAAGTAACTTGAAGTAACCAAGCCACTTATCCCAGTAACTAGGTACTTTGAAAGCAACAAGTGACTTGAAGTAACTAGTTATTCTTCCTAGTAACTAGTTACTTTGAAAGTAACAAGTTACTAAGTTACTTTTCCTCGTAAATAAGTTACCTTTCCTAGTAACTAGTTACTTTGAAAGTTACAAGTAACTTAAAGTAACTAAGTTAGTCTTCCTGGTAATAAGTTACTTGTTAAGTAACAAGTAACTTGAAGTAACTACATTACCTTTCCTAGTAACTAGTTATTTTGAAATTAACTAGTAATTAAGTTAATTTTCCTTGTAACTAGTTACTTTTAAAGGTAACAATTAACTTGAAGTAACCAAGACACTTTTCCTAGTAACTAGTTACTTTTAAAGTAACAAGTAACTTGAAGTAACCAAGACACTTTTCCTAGTAACTAGTTGCCTTGAAAGTAATGAGTAATTATTAAAAAATAATAACTAGTAATGTAACTAAGTTTCTGTTTTCAAGTAACTTACCCAACACTGTTAGCATATGTATTGTCCAGGAGAAAACATTTTAAAGCCAGACTCAAGACCTTGGCAAGATCCCAAATAACTAAAGAGAGATGATATTGAATATTTATATTCTCATGACAACAATAACATCACCGTTAACCAAATGTCGCTCCATGTTACGAGTCAACAGCAGTCGAGCCTCCAAACACTTTAATCTCGCCGCAGGTTGAGTTGTCGTTGAGTAATTGGCTCGAGTTGACCTGCTTCCCCGTGATCTCCACATGTTTCCCTAAATGTAAAAGCGTGAGCTGATGTCCGGATGACTAATGAGTCAAGTTAGGGTAACAATGGACACTGGGAGGCTGCAGGCCTGCATGTCAGCAACACAATGCTTCACTGAGGGGGAAGGAACACGCGTCTATGCGTGAGGCGTCCGGAGACAGAGGGTTTTAAAACTGGATCTCTTGACAAAAATAAAGTCTTCAATGACCTCAACTATCTTCTTGTTATTCTTATGTTTTTATGGACGTTCTTTCTCTTGAATATGATCACACAGGTGGTATTTCTTGCGGCCCAGAATCAAAGGAGATACATTTTCAAACGTGTAAAGATGCAAGTGTTTAGGACGTTTAAAAAGAGTCGGATATAAAGAGTTTGAGGATCTAACGGAGAAAGTTAAAGCCTCAAAGAATGAAAGGAAAACATCCAGGTCAAAAACTATTTATTTGAATCCTCAACATGTAGTGTTTATTAAATGCCACACAACCAGTAGCTATAAAATTAACTGGGAAATAATTAAAGGGGATGAATTCACACTCCTTTTATTTAATTTTTGTTGTATAATACAATTACTACTGTATTAAAGATGTTTTCTTTATTTAAAAAAACAGGATTTTCTCCAACGTCATATTAGCCTGTGACTGTTGACATGTCAAGACACTATTCCATCATGTTTACTCAAAAATAAAGCAAAACAAAGCAGTGAAAAAGATTGAGACGGGGGGGAAATTTAATCTGTAGACCATTCCTTGAAAATAATGTCAACATTAAACCGGTTAATAAATACACAAATTGTATCGTTGTTGTTTTCACGTAACTTTTTGAAAGTCACAGTACTTCCAAAAGTACTTTGAAAGGAATTGAACTCAGACCAAAGGCGAGAAATGACTGTGACTTTTGCTTGAATGTGTTTCAGCACCGCAAAGGTGCTAGTACCGGTAGATAAGATTTAAGAAAAGATTTCCCTTTATTAGTCCCACAAGGGGACATTTTTTACATTTTTAATAATTTATTATTTGTCCTAATCACTATCAACAGTTGCAGGGATGTACATTCTTTTATATTTGAAGTACTTTAGATTTTAGTATTTTGGGGGTATTTTGATTTTATGCTTCTTTTTTTGGTATTTTTAAAAGGGGGTTGGATGTTTGAGATCATCGTTAGTAAAATGACCAATCCTTCAAAACCTTTCCGGATCCAGATAGTAGCCCATAACAACACCAAAGTCACATGTCTAGAGAGCCATAATGAACATTCAAAATATTATCCCGGAACCAGAAGCTTTATTGCAAGTCATGTCAGAGAAAAACATGAATTTAGTAAAAAAACTAAACTTTTTTTGTGGTGAATTGGAACCCGAGGCAGCCATCTGCGGCGCCACAACGGGTCAGGTTATCGTTCATAATGTGTCACGTTATTTTACCAACAGTCAGACGGACAAACACAAGCAGCCACACAAGCTCCTTGGGGGAGGTATTGAATAAAATGTACAACGACTGTATGATGACCCAATATTTGCTTTTCAGATGGCGTTTCTGTAATTTCCTGTGTGCAGAAATTGAAACACAAAACAATTATTTACCCGAGTTTTAGAGAAAGGATGAAACGAGGACGACTTTGGTTGCTAAGCAACCACTTTAAAAAGCACAAAATTTGTTAGATTAAGGCTCTCAGTTGCTTTTCCACCAGCCTTTATAAACATTAAATGACTAGTCTGGCTTTAATAGTTTACTAGAACCTGGTAAAGGGGACTAAGAGGTAATTTCTAAGCAAGAAATATTTGAATTAAAGAGTCATTTTAAATGTGTACTCACCACTGATGCACAGTACTTCATGTCTTAAGATGATTGACAGCTTCAATTGACCTGCAAGAGGAGGATCATTTTAAAACGAGCACTTGAGTTTATTGCTCAATCTTTCACTTGAACACAGTATTCATCAAATTTTGGTAGTATTGTCCGGGACTTTGACCTCAGAATAAAATATAAAACAGCATTTTTTAAAACTTTAAAATGTCCTTTGTACATTTTATTATATTTATTTTACCTCTTATTATAGTAGTTTACTCTTTTTTTTGTCATGTTATATGTGTAGAGAAACTGTTTTAAAAAGTATTGTGTAGTACTTTTATGTGATATGTACACGTTTGCTTTACCAGTTTAATATCTTTATTTAAATAAAATGACTATAATATAAATAATACACAAGGAAACAACAATTTTAGATATTATTCTTTCTTATTTATTTTTAATTATTTATAATTAAAAATAAGCCCAAGTTTCTCATTTCACGGCATAATGACATTTACTTAAACTCTTAGATACAAAATTTGATAGTGTTTTTTCTAGTTTGTTTTTGTAACGTCATGGTTTTACTAAATTATTAGAGAGATTTTATATATATATTATATATTTACGTTAGATTAGGTTTACTGTGAAGTTATCTATATACTGACTTGAAAGCTCGATCTATTAAATGTCTTAGTGTCTATTAAAACAACATTTTAATATTTAACTTAAAAGGCGAACAATTTAAAAAATATTGAATTCAAAAACATGAATGTTTAATGACTTGCATCAGAAAATTACTATGAAGAATTTATTCATTTTAAAAAATTACGTTTTTACTTATAAAATGATTTAAAAGATAATAATTCAACCTCTTTACAATATTTGTATAATCATTCAATTCTATTTTTCAATAAAAAAACAACTTGACCTTTAAAAAAAATACATTTTTTAATTAAATTAATAAAATAACAAAATAACGAAAAAAACATTGTAATAAAAAAATAAAAAAGTTTATTATATTATGGCATAATGACATGTACTTAAACTCTTAAATACAAAATTGAATCGTTTTTTTTATAGTTTGTTTTTCTAACGTCATGGTTTTAGTAAATGATTAGATACATTTCAAGTATTATTATTATTAGGTTGACTGTGATGTTATCAAGAATATACTGACTTGAAATGTCTATGACAGTGTTTGGTTGAATCACAGAGGAGAACTTACATTATGAACCTTCACTAGTGGTGATATGGTCTGCTTTGGTCAATGTAGCAAAATAAATAACATCATTTTGCTCATCATTCGTCTAAATAATTGTCATGTCTCTTCTTCCTGATATTAAAATCCTTCTTCTTCTGCCGAGTGCTTCTGAACGACCTCCGCTGACCTTGGTTTTGTAGCGATCTTAATGAATCCTGCTCAGACCGAGCACAGTTTGCTCCGACAGCCTCGTTTTGCAATAACTGGCGATCGGGAGCATGAGTACAGAGGATGTTTGTCGTTCCCACACTGAACTTGGCATGACTCGGTCTCGCTGACTGCACTGGGAATGCTGGTACATCTGAGAGGTTCACCTATGGAGGCCCATGTGAAGCTGCTGAGAATAGATGGACAACAACACGGGTCCAGAAAACCAGATGGACACTGGTTTAGTTAAATGGTTATAATGTCAAATAAATCATGAGAAACAAATACTTGAAGTTTTACATCAATTTAAAAGTTGGGTTTATCATATGGGAGTATATCAATGCCTTCCGAATATTTAATATATATTAATATAAAATGTTTTTAGAATTGAATTATTTACTTTTTAATTCATTTAATTCAATAATTTGTATATTGAAATGTTGCGTTTGTTTGGTTATTTCAATAACTCTAATAAAAAGTACATATATATTCGATTGAAATTAATTATTTAAAAAATATAGAATTTAAAACATTATTGTTTAATTACTTGAATCTCTGTAAATAATTTATTAATTTTACGTTTTTGTATAATATAAATTATAATTCAATATATATAATAATTCATATATTTATAATCATTCAATTCTATTATTCAATGAAAAACGAATTTGGCCTTTAAAAATAAAAATAAAATTGAATTAAATTACTTCAAAAATTATTAAATGCTTAAAAAAAAAAACACAAAACATTTTAATTAATAATAAATACAAATTTGAATGTTAAATTCAACCATTCAATATATAGAATCAGAAAACATTTAATGTCAGGAATTTGTTGTGGTGGCATTACAGAATATACAAGTAAAATTATTATACGAATGTAACAAAAAGAGATTCATAAAATAAAACACAATAAATTAAAATAAAATGAGACACATTACCATAAATTTAATATAAATAATGTATAATTAATAATAAAACATACAATAAACGCATTTTATTTGATTAAACAATATTAATGTTCCAGAACTTTTATAAAAAGTAAGTAATGGTTATTTCTAAAGTGGTTCGTAAAAACTCATTTCAAGCTTCGCTCTTACTGTTCTCTCACCAAAATAGAACGATATAATATTTAAGAAAATGAATAAATCACAAGCAATTAAAAGTGAATAACGCATCTGTTTCCATCAGAACCATATCCATCACACACTCAACCGTAGACACAGTTCCATCACACTCCATGACATTTGTGGAACACGTCTATGACACAGTTTGAAGAACACACTCTCTCTCACACACACACACACACACACACACACACACACACACACACACACACACACACACACACACACACACACACCCTAGTTTTTATGTTTCCATTTCAACAAACCACAGGCCCAGTCGCTCGGCAAAAATTGCACCTTCAGCTGCGGTGCTGATGTGAAATGCAAGATTCATGGTTTAAAATGCCAGAGAGGTAGAAGGTCAGAATAGGCCTCCGTACAAGAGGTACGTGACGAAAAAATACTTTTAAATAATACAAATATTAGCTGTACTTAAAGGTTACCATACTGGTGTATCGGCATTCAAACACTAATGTATCCGTTATTAACCCTTTGTCGACGAGGCCTGACTTTAAAATGCACATTTAAAATAACTGATGATAGTAAATCTGATCTTGAAAATGTCAATATTAATACTAACAATAAACCCCAGTGTTTTGCAGGGCACTAGGAAACCCTAAACAAAAGCTACATAGACTTCTTAGTACAATAACTTCTGACTGGTCGGTGTGATTCATATTATTGACGCAGCTGCAGTGATGAGTTCCTTGAGAGGGAGTGAGACGTACAGATCAGTATTGTTTATTCAATTAGAAAAATCACTGAATGGTCATTTTATTTGAGAAACAATTGCTATTTTGATAGTGTTGTTTGGTTCTTTTAAAAGTCAATCGTACAAGCGGCTAAAATATTTTACCCGGTTTTTGGAAATTGTTTCTTTTCATTATTTGAGGTTCAATTTATCTTAAAGAGAAACTCATGTAAAAAAAACAAACAACAACTTCTGACTCAAAAGATTTCCTCTCCAAGATGCAGCAAGTCCCTCATCATGACCATGTTTTAAACTTATTACTTTATAAAGTTCTCCCTCCGTCTGAAATCTGGGCGAACGAGAGGTTACGAGAGCGGAGTCCATTATGACGTAATAATGGCTTCACTCCTCCTCCAGCCAGCTGTAATCACGCCCTCTTTGTTTATACAACGAGTCCGTTGGAGGGGGAGACTTCCGTGATTGATGACACGCTTCTTGACCAATCACAGCAGAGTGGGCGTGGTTATGGTCAACAAGATTTCATCTCCAGAAAAACAAAGTGTTTTCAGTGTGCAGGGCTTAAGATAATTTTCTAATGTCAATATATCAATGAAAATAGAGTTTTGTACAAACAGACAAATATTGATGATACAATAGAGTCCAACATCTATTTAAGAAACACTTAAATAAACACATTATTTAAACTTTAATTATCTCTGTAATTAAATTCCAGTTTTACCCCTAATGTTGACATCCATCCTCCGAGTCCCTTATCTTATCTTAAACCCTGGCCTCTTTATAAGTCATATCAACATGAACATTCATCCATTTGATTTTTCAGTCGGGCCACATAAAATGACTCGGCGGGCCAGATTTGGCCCCCAGACCACAATGACCATGACACCATTTAAACGTGTAAAAACTTCAATTCAAAGTTCAATCTCAGGTTGTGTCTTGTATCTTAGGTAACATTTCACTTTAGCATTCACGCACCAGCTCGTAAGAACACAAACACAAACTCACAACGGAAAAAAACAATGTCATCCGTGAATTATTCACATCGTTCGTTTCATTTTCACGGCATCGCTCGCGTCGTAAGTAAAGCACACGGTTTGAAAAGCTAAGCCTCCCGTCTGGCAGAAGTGTTTCCTGTCAGCGTGAGGACGGATCCGCTCGCAGAGACGACGAGAGGACGCCGGAAAAATGATATTCACATTCACCGCGAAGACGACTTCCCCCTTTTCGAAGACTCATGAGTCGACTCGCACGGATCCCGAAGGACTCGCCCGTCACGAACACCGTGTTATCACGGGTTCGACTCGGAAAACATTAAAGTTACCGACAGAGAAGGTAAAGCCATGTGACGGGACAGGAAGTGAGACCATTATTTACTGATAGCTTCAAAATAAAATATAGTAGATTCTCACTTTAACGTAACAATTGATATCAGGTGAAGCGTGTGTTTGGCATTTTGACACCAATGCTGTGTCTCAAATCGCATACTTCTCTTAGTATACTAGAAGTTAGTATGCATCAGTTTAGTGTACATACTAACTAGTACGCAAATTCTCAACAGATAGTATGTCTCAAATCAAACTCTGCTGCTACACACTAACCGGAAATTACGCTTCTTCTTCTACTTCTATTTAACGATGTTTCAACCAGCTGTTTGAACGCTATCGCCACCTGCTGGCAGCACGTTTTGCAAGTTTGGAAAAAGAAATAAAGAAATAATATGAGAATCGAAATAATCGCGAGATATTTAAGCTGGTATCAGCAGGGAAGACGTGTCGTCCTTCTACTGTTAGCTGAAAATGCATGTAAGTATATGAATATATATGCATTTATATATGACGTAACTTCCGTTTAAAACGTCACTAAGATGGAGCCGTTTAGGGTCGTAAGTGTCCGAACCATACTCAGTTTTGTGGGCGTTTTAGTGACAATTTAATTGAGACGTACTTACGCACTAAAAACACTAACTTTGAGTACGCTAGTATGCGATTAGAGACACAGAACAAGACTGTTGACTTCCCACAGCGACAACTTCCTACTTCCCACATTCACAGGCTTGTCCGACACAATTCCCTTCATTCTGCGCGTCTTGTTAGCTGCTTATTGGTCACATTTGCATGTGAAAACATTCGCTCAACCGTCGCCCTATGTAGCCACGAATCAAAGGATATGACTGGCCTTAAGTCGGAGGCTATTCAAGGTGGAAAAAAACTGGGTTCAATTTAAAAGAGAAGAGCTGAAGCAGAACAATGTAGATCAGGGGTTTCCTCTTAACTAAGACGGCCTTTTTAATGACGTCCTTTTCTTTAACTTCTTCTTGTTTCCTCATAAGAGTCGCACAAATGAATCGGATGTGAGGCTCAAGCCTTTGGTTCTCGTCTGCTGACGCAATCACGATCCGGTTTGAGTGGGAGTCAGCCAACCACTAGGGGGCAGCCACCAGGTTCATACTTCGTTAAATTGCCCGAGATAAGAAACTAGAATCAGAGTGATGTGTCAGTACACGATCCAGGACATCTTCGCGGTCAGAAAACATATTGTTTGCCATGTTTTTATAGCAAACTGATTCAGAAACAAAGTAGCGTATAATAGTGTCAGTGCACGATCTGGGAAATCATTAGCGATCCATTTGTTTGCATGTTTTAACAACATCATTTTATTCATAGAGCCGAGAATTTATTGTCTCTTCGAGTCTCCAAACATCAATTTGATGAAAGATAAATAGTAAAACGATTAATTGAGTCTGTGTACGTTTAAGTTTTGTCTTCTAGCTGTTTTCTTTTGTTTGTTTTTCTACTGAACTGACATGAAAACCATCCATGGAACGTCTTAATCGTGATTTTGATTTTAACCACTTCATGGTATAAATATGCTTCCCTCTTTATCTTTGATAAAAATCATTGCTTGCTCGAACAGTCACTACGTTATCGGTTATATGAATAAAGTTGTGTATTTTAAATGCAACGTACATGCACAAATGTATCGCTGATTTCCCAGATCGTGTTCTACGCTTCATTTTTGACCGAAGCAGGTTGTCGTAAAAGAAGGCTTGAACTATGCTATTGCACACGCATTCACGGATCGTACAGATTTCCCGGATCGTGTACCGACATTTTGCTCCATGTTCCATGTTTTTACGGCAACCAGAGGATCTTGTCAAATCTGTCAATTTAAACCTAAA
Source organism: Callionymus lyra (assembly GCF_982586985.1). Lineage (NCBI taxonomy): Eukaryota > Metazoa > Chordata > Actinopteri > Syngnathiformes > Callionymidae > Callionymus > Callionymus lyra. The sequence continues at coordinate 10,524,815 of NC_141822.1, forward strand.
AGGTGGGGAAAAATACAGACAAGATTTATGCTTTAACACTAGAAGTGACATTAAATTACCAGCTTCATAAATAAAGTTGTGATTTTAAAAGAAACGGACATGCGAAAAAGGATCTGATTGTTGTCGAAATCCATAAAAGAAATGGCGAATCGAGGCAAAGTGAATTAATTCAATGAATTAATGAAAAGTATAAATAAATGAAAAACATTAGAAGAAGAAATTTGGAGCAAGTTGCACTTTTTTGATGTTATTCAGTTAATAATTATAGTATTTCATATTATAAAGTTGTATTTTTATTTATTCAAGTGTTATTTAAAATGTTGCATCTTGCATTTAAAACTGCCAAATCCATGATAACTATATCAGTTGAAATAATCCTGATTCTAATTTTAGGTATTAAAGCATCCACTGAATTATTTATAATTATGCGTTTGGTTTTACACCCTTTTTAATGGAATTTAATCTAAATATGAATCTGTCAAATTTCCAGTCATCTCTCTCACTAGTTGTTACCTGAAGTTGTAATAATCCCTCATAAATGTGTTATTTAATAAACCACATATTAGTATTAAACATCAGTATTGTTACACATCGATAAAATAAAATGTTTTTATGTCACGACAGAAATGATGGAAATTGTAAGGAAACACTGGAGTAACAAGGCACGCTCTCCATAAATGATTCAGTGACACCAGATACACAACATCACACAACACGACACAACACAGAGTAACAGTGGAAATCAAGTTTGTAACATTCTGCAGAAATATAATGATGTTAATTGAGGTTCAAGTTCCAGCCCTTGAGCATAATTTATCAGGTTTAACTCAAGTTAAACTACAACATAAAGTAAAATGAAGCGACTCTGCTATCAACTTTTTTTGAAAAAAGAAGAAGAAATCTCACCGAAGGTCGTGACGAGCAGAGGCGACGTCTCTAGAGAATCTCCCGCTGGTGTCCGGAGGTGAACTCGGAGACGGGACATATTGGACGCAGCATTCTAGCTGTTGATGGAGACGAGAGAAGAAGAAGAAGAAACTTGATGCTCGTCCGTGAGTGGCTGCAAACTACGTTGAAAGTGACGTCGACTTTACTGTATGAAGGAGCATCAAAGTTAAACAACTAACTAAGAACCAAAAATACAATTTTTACATAAGATATTTTTTGGACTTTTTATTGGCCACAATAAAGATGTTGTCAAGGCGATGAGAGTTGATATGGTGACCTATAAACTTTTTTACATTTAAGACTTTAGACTTTCTTTATCGTCATTCCACAGAAGAACACAGCAGTGGAAACTGGCAACGAAATTTCGTTGCTTGGCAACCGTTTAAAAAACACAGCATAGGGTGATTGTGTAAATATAAATATTAATAAGTTGTAAATAGTGCAATATAATATAAACAGAATAAATAAATGTTTTAAATATTGCATATAATGAATGTATATAAAAGCATAAATATAAATAAGTAAAAAATAGTGCAATATATCTATGTAAATAGAACAAATAAAATATTTTATTTAATATTAATATTTTAAATAGTGCAAGATAAGGAATATAGCTTATCAATGTAAACAAATGATACACTTCTATTGCTGATCATTCTTCTATTCTAAAGTATTTTATAAAAACAAAACATCAGAACGTGAATCTAAAAAGATATATATAATTGCACTGCATAAAGAAAAATGTAAGGTGTGTTCGTGTGTCAAAATATATAAAACAAATATGAGTAAAAAAGCATAAAATGGACATAAACAATGGTTTATTATAGGTGGGGTATATTATCCAAATGTTGTGTGGAAGCTGAAGAAGTCACATCACTATTCGGAGAAAAACTTTGAATAGATAAAAGAAATTCTAACGCAAAATTTCACCATTTGATCTTTTTTTCTGAGGCATGACTTTCATTGATTATGATGTAAAAAATAAAATGAAATAATACATTTACAGAAAATGTAATTTGTAATCCATTAAAATACATATTTTGTGTCTTCAAGTTATTTTAATACAATAAAAAATATATTTGTTTTATGGACTAAACAAGCCGTTCAATAGTGTCTTTTTATACTAACACAGGACATTAATTTTTCAATCTCCGAACCAAAGTTTGGCGACTTTTAAATCAAACTAAACGCACAAAAGAAATGGAAGGATATGAAGAATATCTAATTAAAAATTCTGATGGTTATGGAATAAGAGACTAACAATGAGATGTCAGACATTTACTACACGTTATGCACGTTTGTAAAAAAAACAACAAAAAAAAACAGCTAAAATTAACCTAAACAACCACTCATTTATTTCCCCTTGAAGCTTATGTTGCTAATAAAACACAACTTTGTATTTATTATTTTAGATTAGATTAGACTTTATTGATCCCACAGCAAATTCACGTTTTCAGTAAAACAAAAACATTCAACAGGCACAAAAACAGAGACAGAACACTAAAGAAAAACAGACATGAGAGAAGAGTGAAAGTAAGAATAACATCAACTACATACGTCACTGAAACACTGACTACCAATACTATAATTAAAGTAGTATGAAGCTTACAGTGAAAAAGTACATTTTGAAAGAATTATTGCACAAGAATGGATTTATAAAATTTTACAAAACTATACATACATATTGCGATACATTTCCATTTTTTTATTCCCGATATTGTATCGATATTAATTAGTACGTATGTATATCAAAGAAAAACAACGAATACGTTTTTTTTTTTACCTTTAAAATAAGGCTTTATTTAATTCAAAGACAATCACTTAATGTTTTATTTTACTATTAATACTCAAATATTCACAGCATGGATTCATTTTTATGCTGCAATTAAACCTCCAGCCACTAGTTGGCAACATTCGCCATTTCCTCTGTTACCAATGTGACAACAAAACAAGCGAAATGGCAGCATTGAGTGAAAAAGAAATGATTCACCATTTGGACTAATTTTGTCTTTCAAACAAAGTTAAAGAATTAAACACTGACAGATACTGGATATTGAATGTTGCTTTTACGTTTGGTTATTGATAGTATTTGCTCATTTCTTTGTTGTAAAAGCCAGAAAAAGTGTTGAAACTTTAAAATAAACAATATATTGTTGTTCCTATAACAACCCAATATATTGTATCGTCACACATGTATCGTGATACGCATCGTATCGATAGATTCTTGCCGATACACAGCCCTACTATATATCCTCTTTAAATCTGCAGTTATTTTTGTTTTATTTATTAATTTCTGTTGTTTTTGTCTTTCTTTCTCTTAAGTGGCATGTGTACAATTGTGTAGCAGAACATACTTGTCTGCCTTATAATAAACAGTAAACATAGTATGAGTTTGTGGTGTTTTCTTTGGGGTTTTTTTAGCCGCACAATGAAAATTGAAGCGTCTACTTCCCTAAACACATGAGGTTGTTGTAAATACTCTGATTCATATCTGACCTGGATAAACAAATACTGACTCATAGAAAACACTTGTCTTTGATATTTATAAAGAAAAAAAAAAGGAATTCTGTTTAAAAGAAAAGCAGTTTTGAAATGTCGACGGTGAAGAGGATTACTGATGAGGTCAAGCGTTTGTCGGGAAAAACCTCCGCGACGATACAATACGAGCGTTTCCTACTATTGTGCGAGGGTTAAACGCTCGTGCAGACAAAGAAAGAAAAAAGCATTTTGTGTCCATAAGGATGTTTATAACAACACGTGAATCATTCAATGGTGTCCAGATGTTTGCGGGAGCCATTGAACACAAGTGATATTCAGCTTTTAATACCGGGATTAAGTCACCAGCGACTGAGTAGTGTTGTGATTGAATGTCGCTAATCCAGATTATTCCACAGCATGATTCAACACACCTCCGGGTTCAAATGTGGAAAATAATAAAAGAGGGGGGGGGGGGGCACAAGAAGACTCGACCCAACGGCATTGTACGAGTAACCGGCAGATGAACCTGGCATGTTTAAATATGGGAGCATGTGGTTAATCCTGATTGCCCAAATGCCACGACCAATGAAAAACGCGCCCAAGAGCAAACTACGTTTCAAAGGAGGTCAACCAGAGGACAAGTCTGGCGTGTCTACGACCCAAAATTGTTTCGGGTGAAAGAGAGGGAAGAAAAAAAAAAGGACAAACACGACAGCACGACAAGAGAAACTGTTGTAACTGAATGAATATTCAGTCCAGAAGAAAGTCTAGATCTATGAGGTTATTATGGCGAAAGAAAAAAAAATCAAGGAGGCATTATTTTCGTTCTTTTGAAGATAATGTTTGGAAAATGAGAAGAATTTGTTTGGATAAAAATTCGTAATTAATCTCTGTATTATTCAGAAACATAAACCCTTTTATACAAACAGTTTGTCTGCTTTTATTATTTAAATGTGCTTTATTTACACTATAGTGACGTGTTGGATGCTGAGCAGGGGTCACACAGAGGTCAGATTAAACCACAGCTTTGAGGATGGATCGTCGATCAAGAGAGTAAAAGAAACCGTTTCACTTAAAGCCTTCAATAGACTTTGTTCCTCAGGAGTTTTGTATTAACTGCAGGGGAGACAGATCCTTCTTGTTTAGACATGAAAATAAACTGTTACAATAGTCTAAACAAGAAGAGACGATATATAAGAAATAAATTATGTTTGACATCATTTTCCCAAGTTTAGAGATTGTTCTCAGTTGAAGAGATTGAACAGTTTTTGATCAGAGAAATCCCTTGAAAGTTAAGACATCTTAACGGATACTTATTCAGTATTTTTACTCATCTGTGGTCTTTTAGCTTGTTGTTTGATTAAAAAAAAAATGTCTGTCATATGGCTGTTTTAAATAATGAAAGTTTGAGTTTTGAAAAGTACTTGAACTGAGGAGGGGGGCTAAAGATGTAAATAAATCATTATTAAGTTAATCTTAAAAGTTAAAGTCAAAGCAGAGCAGATTTAATGAAGATGATGGAGGAGATTTAACCAAATATGTTGCTGGAAAATCAGAGGTTTTCAGTAAGAAAATATGAAAATTAAAATATGTCCTATTTTGAGATTCACAACATTTCATTGTAAATTATGGGGTGTGCAGAGGGGGACAGAACACGACCATTGTAATTCAAATAGTACAAATTTCAATAAATAATTAAATAAATACGACTTTCATTATTTTATCTATTTATTTAATTGTTGTTTTATGTGATTAATACCCGGTAAATACTGAGTAATTCAGCTAGTAAATATACATAAGAAGTGAAGCGAAAGATAGCTACTTTATTGAGTAAATGAAAACTGAGAAATAACAGATTGAATTTGTCTACGGAGATAAATAAAATATCTAGCCATAAATCTATCGATCTATCTATCTGAAATGCGATAGCGTCCTCTACTGGATGGATTTAAAACTACAAACTTTGTGTAACTTGTTAAATATTTCAATATTTACAGAAAGGCATTGCGGTTACTAAAAAAAAGGAAATTGACCCATAATTATGGATTATTATAAAATGAGTATAATTATTAATAATTAGTATCGGGTGGAAAATAAACAAACATTTTGGCAACAAACAAAATGGCAGCAGCGGTCAGTAACAAAGATGAAATTTAAAAACAGTATATTGCACATGGTTCTGGTCATCGTGAATTTACATCTAATAACAAAAACGAACAAAAAAAGTTGTATTTTTAGCTTAAACTCGTCCATGTCTCGAGAGATTAAAAAAAAACTCGTTGAAAAACTAAAAAGTGACGTCAATACACTCACCTGTTCGTTTGTGTAGTTGTCCCTCAAGTTTGTGTGTAGTTGTTATTATATTAAAATATATTTGCTTCGTTAACAAAATCTTAGCTCAGTTCGTTTTCCTTCTAAGTAACCAGGCGTGGAGCGTACACAGAGAGTGCGCATGCGCGTATGGTAACCATGGTTACTACGTTCTAACCTGAATCACGTCGTTTACGTAAAGTTGAGGAGACGTTCAGCGTGGCTGGTGAATCTTTAGCCTGTAACTCGATTTTAATATCAAATAGTAAATATTCTCACTATATTTTATTTATATTTCTAGGGCGATTGTCGTGTCTTCTAACGTGTCCAATGTCCACAGTCACAGGTAAATAAAATCTTTATTAACGTTATGCTAATGCTAACTAGCTTCTTGTAACTTGGTCATATTCTGTCGTTGTCTTATCCGAGTGTCCTCTGTGACTATATTAATGCACAAAATACACAGTATATTGTTTTAATGTTGAACTTCATTTTCGCGAAAGTGCCTCATAACTGTAAATATTAGCATTGTTGCAGTACAAAATAAGATCAATAACAACAGCAGCAGCAACATTTATTTGAAAAATAATGTAACAATTCAATTACGAATAAGTTTAAACGTTCTGTTTTGTATTATGTTTTATTGGAAGTGAAGCCACCTGCAGCTGGAAAGTGAAATCCAAGAAGCCATCTCGCTTTGTTGGACTAGCAGTGAAACATCTGGAACTACTATGGAGTTACTTCCTATTCTTGATGTCCTCGATCAGCCTAAACAAGGAGTGTGGTGAGTTAACACACGTTTGTTAGCAACTATGTGCGTAATAAACTCCTGACACTGTGTTCTGTTCTCGACAGGTATTCTTTGGTACCTGGCGGAGGTGACCCCGGGGTCAGTGTGGGCCACACTTGCACTTTTGTTCCCTCGACTGATGAAGGAAACGGAAGAATCGTTGTCATCGGTGGAGCTGATCCCAATGGCAGCTTCTCGCATTCCCATATTTTAGATCTTGGTGAGTAATCTGTATGTTTTATTTTGAATTCGTCAACACTTGGGTGACTTAGGTCAGTCTGTCAAACTGAGCCTGAGAAACCTGGGTGTTGTATTTGATAAAGACATGTCTCTTGTTCAACACTGCAGAAAACTGACCAGAAACTGAGAAAAATCTCTAAACTTGTTGTCACAACATGATCTGGAGCTTGTAATCCATGCGTTTGTTTCTTCTCGTCTGGACTATTGTAACAGTTTGTTTTCATGTCTTAACAAGAAGGATCTGTCTCGCCTGCAGTTGATTCAGAACTCTGCAGCGAGAATTCTGACCCGCTCTAGTAGAAGAACTCACATTTCTCCGATCCTTAAAACTCTTCACTGGCTTCTAGTTTCTTTCAGGATCAACTTTAAAATTCTGGTTCTTACTTTCAGATCTATTCATGGTCAGGCTCCTCCTTACATCACTGATCTGATCCAGCCTTACACCCCAGCTCGGGCTCTGAGATCTGTGGATCAGAATCTACTTATGGTTCCTCGCACAAGGTTCAGGACCAGAGGAGAGAAATCTTTTCAGGCTGTTGCTCCTAAGCTTTGGAAGGATCTTCCTCTCTCTTTGCGCTTGATGGATCTACTGACTCCTTTAAGAAACATCTTAAGACGTTTTTATTTGTTTAGGCTTTTCCTTGATTTTCTGGAACTCCTGTTGTGTTATCAGTTTGATCTTGATCTTTAAAATATATACTTTATTGAATATTGTTTTGATTGTTTAAGCGCTTTGTGACCCTGGTCTGGAAAAGCGCTATACAAATAAAATTTACTTACTTACTGTACTTACTTACATCTATTTGTGCTTCTTTTTCTTCTCGTAGACGGTCACAAGTGGGTCCAAGCGGACTGGAAAGGTCTGGAGTCGCGCTATGAGCACTGCAGCTTTGTACCAGACAGCTGCCCACAGAGCTTGTGGGTATTCGGGGGGGCGCAGCAGACGGGCAATCGCAACAGTATTCAGAAGATACAGTTATCCGGTGAGTTTGCGTGGAATGCGTTTTTGACAAAATGAACGACTTTTCTGTTGCCATGTTTTTTTAGACGAAGGCTCCGAGTGGAAGAGCGTCCAAACAGACGGGGAGCCTCCGTGTCCGAGGACGTATCACACCAGCTCGTCCTGCCTCGGGGACAAACTCTATGTGTTTTCTGGAGGTGAAGCAGGAGCTTCGCCTGTCGTCGACCAAAAACTACATATATTTGATACAGGTTTGTTGTTCTCAGTATTATCTTGACCTTTAAAGTATATATTTTATTGAGTATTGTTTTTATTGTTTAAGCGCCTTTTGACCCTGGACTGGAAAAGCGCTATATAAATACAAATTACTTACTTACTGTACTTACTTACTTACTTATATTCAGCTGATAACGCGTGTCAAAAAAGTATAACGGTGCCAACAGAATATTGAATAGTTGAGTATACCATTTTAATTTTATATTACAATGTTTAAGCGTTGAAAATATTATTTCTTTTAATAGTTGAATTCAATAATTTCTATATTGAAAGATTTATTTTTCTTTTTTTTTTATAATTACATTAAAATCATATTTAAAAAAAATTGTTTTAGACATGTAGTTTAATATTTTAATTTTAATAATTAAAATGAATAAATCCTAAATTAGATTTTTATTGATTAGTAGCCTTTTAAATTCAGTATAACAGCGCATGATTACCGAGCTACTTAATCTAACTTTCAGCCAATCATGCGACAGGCAGGCGATCATGTGACGATGCAGAGGAATGCGATCAAGTAGCTCGGCACTCTTTTGGTTTTGTCTAGTGAACTATTGATTTATATTGAATTTACAAGGCTACAAATACAAAATAAATATCTTTATTTATTAAAAAAATATATTGGAATTATAACCTCAAAATATAAATTAATTTTAAAAATATTGAACATTTTTATTGAAATTATTTAATAATAAACAAATTCAACCTTTCAACATACAAAATATAATTTTAAATTATTCAATAAGAATCAGTTTAACTTTTCCACACACAAATTATTGGCTTCAATTATTTTAATTGACTTCCATATAATAGTATGATCTAATTTTCTACATGTTCTCCTTAAGCACGTTTAACTGAATCATTTTATTTAGAAAGAAAACCATCGACCCAATAAAAAAACGGACGTTATTATTTTAGTTTTTGTCTTGTGTTTTTCATCACTAAAATGTTTGTCCGACCATTAGTGTCGTCGACGTGGTCTCAGCCGCAAACACAAGGACGACCCCCGTCCTCACGCCACGGTCACGTCGTCGTCGCCGTCGGTTCGAAGATCTACGTTCACGGTGGTGTCGCCGGAGACAGATTCTACAACGACATGTACTCGCTGGACACAGGTGCGGCAGGTTTTGTACTCCAGCTCTGGTTTATATGTTTTTATAACTAGCTTTTTTTTTAGTGGGCCTGAAGTGGGAAAAGGTGAAACCCAAAGGAGACGTCCCACCTGCTGTGGCCGCGCACTCGTCCGTAGCTTTTGGAAACTGTATCTACATCTTCGGGGGGATGACATCGGACGGAGCCAGTAATTCAATGTATCAATTCAACGCAGGTATAAAAGGTTTTAGTTTACTGTCCTTCCTCTCACACTCTGAGGAATCACTTCCTGTTTGTTCCAGACAAGTGCAAGTGGCTGCTGATGAGATTTGAAGGAGATCTTCCTCCGAACCGACTGGACCACTCCATGTGTCTGATGCCGTGGAGGATCAGAGACGCGGCTTCTTCCGGTGATGAGTCGGCAGAATGTCCGGCTCGCACGGGTTCGGTTAATTTAATCTTCGTTTACGGAGGAATGGACACCGAGGGGGTCATACACGATGACTGTGTCGTTACCGTGGTGACGTGATGTCATAGACTGTTGGTTTTATAAAGTTTTATTTCGGCCAATGTATCGTATTCATGCTCATTATTTTCCATCATTGTAATGGAGTCACTGAGGACTGACAAATTGAGAGCATGATGAAAAGAAAATTGGATGAAATAAAATGAATTATGCAGGTATTTTGTGAGATGAGATTCAAATATATTTTTCTTTCATGTTTTCTTCAGTCTCAAGTTTTAGATGTCACATACAAATCAGCACGTCCATTGTCTGGAAATGTTCTTGCCTTAAAGCTTATTAAATATGATCCTAAAAGGATCGGAAACTATTAAAGCTACATCCCTTCATAACATGTACATAATTTTAAGTAAAAATTGAACAAATCCACAGAAAAATTGAATTATTTTTGGTTTACCTATTGGAGCAACTCATAACTCAAGTACATTTATTTTTAAACAGTGAAACAAGCGTGTTATCATTTTGTATTCTAATGTGGAAGTTTTTTTATTATTCTTTGCAAGATCATTAATGTCTTGTACTTTACCAATGTGGATGTGAAATGCATCTTATATCATTATATTCCTAAATATATTAAATTTGCAAAGACCCAAAATCTGAGGAATGTCCAGAGGACTGAAGCTTCCTCAGGTTTAAGATTCTACAGGACCTCCCTTGGTAGTATCCCAGAATGCTTTGCAAATCAAGATTGGAGTCAATGTCGGATCAAAACCAGAGCTATAACTGTATATTTTTATTAGAGATGTAAAAATTCTAAGTTTAATGCCTTTTAATAAATAAACTCTTAGTAGCGGAGCTTAAAATCAGTAAGATCTTTATTCGGGTGAACAGAGCTTAAAAATGTAATTTCTCAATGGTAAAGTTATTTTAGATACAGCACGTTAATATGAAGAGTTCAAAATAAGAAGCAGCTCTTGATATTTTGTATCAAACACTTTATTTGTTTCCAGGAGAACAATGACCAGATTTAATAAATAACTTTGTCTTGCCCGTGTTTGTGAAGTGCCCATGATCACACCGACACAGCGATGACCCTGAATCACGCCGCCTTCCAGCCCCCCCACCCAGCTACCCTCCCCCCTCCCCCGACAGGACTGCCTGAGAACAGCAGCAAGCCTCTTAAATTCAGGCTGACCAATATCTCCACCTTTCAGCGAAGAGAACACCTTTCGCACAGAAACTTTCGTTTCAAGTCTCTCGGTATGGTTGCTTGTTAACGCCATCCTTCTCCAGCCATTCTTCTCGGTACGAGTCCATTAGTTCAATATGTACATCCTGATGCCACCGTTGGTGTTTCTTCTACAACTCGTCCTTTTCTTCCTGCTCGGCTTCGGCGCCCTCTGGTGGTGGTCCTCCTGCACTGCCGTAGAGCTTGGTGATGATGGGCTGAACGATCTCCTCCAGCTCCTTCTTCTTGGCCTGGAATTCTTCTATGTCAGCTTCCTGATGGGACTCCATCCACTCGATCTTCTCCTCCACCGCCTTCTCGATGGTCTCCTTGTCCTCGTCCGACAGTTTGCCGCCCAGCTTCTCCTTGTCGCCGATCTGGTTCTTCAGGGAGTAGGCGTAGCTCTCCAGCTCGTTGCGGGAGTCGATCCTCTCCTTCAGCTTCTTGTCCTCGTCGGCGAATCGCTCGGCGTCGTTGACCATTCGCTCTATGTCCTCTGGCGTCAGGCGGTTCTGGTCGTTGGTGATGGTGATTTTGTTCTTGTTTCCGGTGCCCTTGTCCTCCGCCGTCACCCGCAGGATACCGTTGACGTCGATCTCGAAGGTGACCTCGATCTGGGGCACGCCGCGAGGTGCGGGAGGAATGCCGGTCAAGTCGAAGGTTCCCAGCAGATGGTTGTCCTTTGTCAGAGGACGCTCGCCTGGAACAAATGGAGATCATTTAAACATCTTGTTTTTCCTCCACACCAACATGATGCTTTAGAAATGTGGACATACCTTCATAAACCTTGATGGTAACGGTAGGCTGGTTATCTGAAGCTGTGGAGAAGATCTGGGACTTCTTGGTGGGCACGACAGTGTTTCTGGGGATCAGCTTGGTCATCACTCCGCCAACGGTCTCAATTCCGAGGGTCAGAGGGCACACATCCAGGAGAACCACATCACCTACAAGAAAGCAAAGGGTTCAATAAACTAAATCTTGAAGATAAATGGTCCAGCATCTCTGGAAAATAACTCACCAGTATCTTCTTCTCCAGAGAGAACTCCGGCCTGCACAGCAGCACCATAAGCCACAGCCTCATCAGGGTTGATGCCTCTTGACGGCTCTTTGCCGTTGAAGAACTCCTTCACCAGCTGCTGGATCTTTGGAATACGGGTTGAGCCGCCGACCAGTACAATTTCATCAATCTCAGACTTCTTCAGGTCGGAATCTTCCAACACTTTCTGCACGGGCTTCATGGTGGACCGGAACAGATCCTGGAGAATAAAGGCGTTAGTCAAAGCTCTCGTCATAGTTTGAAGGATACAGATGAAGGTATTGAATTTCTTACCATGTTCAGCTCCTCAAACTTGGCACGGGTAAGCGTCTCAGAGAAGTCCTCGCCCTCAAAGAAAGACTCGATCTCGATGCGGGCCTGGTGCTGGGCAGACAGCGCCCTCTTTGCCTTCTCAACCTCGCGACGGAGCTTCTGCACGGCGCGGTTGTCTTTGCGCACGTCTTTGCCGGTCTTCTTCTTGTACAGCTTGATGAAGTGCTCCATGACGCGCTGGTCGAAGTCTTCGCCTCCCAGGTGAGTGTCGCCGTTGGTCGCCACGACCTCAAACACGCCGTTGTCGATGGTCAGCAGGGAGACGTCGAAGGTGCCGCCGCCGAGATCGAAGACCAGAATGTTCTTCTCGCCGTCCCTCTTGTCCAGGCCGTAAGCGATGGCGGCAGCGGTTCTGCAGAGGGAAACTACATTTAGGATCCATAGAAGCAATAACCAGACGTTTACTTTCACACTCACGGTTCGTTGATGATCCTCATCACGTTGAGGCCAGCGATGGTTCCGGCATCTTTAGTAGCCTGGCGCTGAGCGTCGTTGAAGTAGGCAGGAACAGTGACCACAGCGTGTGTAACCTTAAAAAGATCAAAGTCAATATTAGTCAATTATCTTACTAAAATGAAACCATAATTAAGATTTCATTTGGAATCTTTTTGTACCTTCTTGCCCAAATAAGCTTCAGCCGTCTCCTTCATCTTGGTCAGCACCATGGCAGAGATCTCCTCGGGTGCGAAGGTCTTCATGTTACCGCCACCGATGTCAACCTGGATATGAGGCTTGGTCTTCTTCTCCAAGATCTGAAACCATATTCAAGACGATCATTCATACGTTCATAAAACATGACAAAGGAAGTCTTTTTTAAAAAATGTGGTCATTTCACCTTGAATGGCAAGTAGCGGATGTCCTGCTGGACGGAAGAGTCGCCCCAAATGCGACCGATCAGCCTTTTGGCGTCGAAAACTGTGTTCTCGGGGTTGGAGGTCAGCTGGTTCTTGGCGGCGTCGCCGATCAGACGTTCACCCTCGCTGGTGAAGGCCACATATGATGGAGTGATTCTGTTTCCCTGGTCGTTGGCAATGATCTCCACGCGTCCGTTCTTGAACACACCGACACTGTAAAAAAAATATATAGATTTAATAAAGCAAACATGTCACACTTCATAGAGAGTTACTGTGTTATTCAAAAAACAGATCCATACCATGAGTAGGTGGTGCCCAGGTCGATGCCAACCACGGTCCCGACATTTTCTCTCTTATCGTCGTCATCGGCGAGCACGGCTGTAACACCGGCCACCAGGAGTAAACCCCACAGAAGTTTCATCTCGACGTCTCTTTTCCGCACAAACTCGGGAAAAAAACCTATAAAAAGAACGTAACAGTGTCAAGATTGAAGCGGTCGCAACTTAATGACGTATAATTTGCGAGTCAAGTTCAGCGAAATAGCATCGTGGCTAAGAAGTAGCGCCGGGTATATGAACGGGTGGCAATAGAGGATCAATTAAATTAATGTTTCAGAATGAAAAAAGAGTTTTTTTAAACAGAAAAGGAAGTGGTTTAAAATGAACAATAGATTTCTCTCATTGTTGCGCACGTCATGCTTCACGGTGATCGCCAAGGCCTACGTCAAGCTTCAAGACAATCGCAGAATAAATGAAAGTCTACATTTTAACTAACACACATTTATAATAGAGTTGATTGTTAAAACAACATTAGACTATTTTAACGGGATTTAAACAGTGTATTTGATGCCCGGATGGCGGGTCTGGTAATACTTTCCTAAGAATGGCGAAATATTGTCTAAAAAAACACTAACAATGGCGGATAATCGTACTTGAAAATTACAATTAAGGTTACGTACCTTGTATGGATTAATAAGTGATCGATTGGCAGGAACGGAACCGGTGTTTCCTCACGTTTTTTTCTGTTATCTTCGGTGTGTCTCTGCTCCAGTGAAGTGATGCTGGCAGCAGCAGGCTCGGCGTATATATCTCTTCCCAGCTCTCCAGTCGTGGAGGCGTCCCATTGGCCGAGTCGCTGTTCGTTGGAACGCGCTGATTGGCTGCAGCCGGCATGTTGGCTGCCGCTGATTTGCACACGTTAGCGTTATTGTGGCGTCACCGCGTCTTTTTGCTTCGTTCTCGCCGCTGATTGGCTGAGTGTCACAGAGGAATCCAGACGCGGTGTTCGCGGAGTGACACGCCGCTCTAAAGAGAAGGGTGTAGCTTTCATGGCGTTTCATTGATTGTATTTGGGGATCTTTATCCATGATTCACTGTTGTTTTGTTTTTTTGAAAACATTCATGAGTCCTTTGATACCAACATTATTACTTAGTGAGCAAGGAGTGTGCAATCCCGGATGTAGTTACATCAGATAAGTCTTGAGTTTATCTGATGTAACAACTGAATTAAATGACCTACAAAATATTTATTATTCGTATAATAGGTAGCGTTTAACAGATCATTATTTTAATTAAGTGTTAAAATGCAGAGTTTCTTGTTTCCACAAGGTTAAAAGTAACATTCCTCTAATGCCGTGACCTTTCTGGGTCAATGGTTATAATTTAATTCCATTGCGTTCAAACTATGCTATAGTGATCTATATTATTAGTAAACTTATCACCTATAGTATTTATTGTGTTTTGAAAATCTTTTTTTAAGCACTAAAGTTGTCAACATGTGTGAAGTGATGTATAAATAAAGATGGTGTTCTAAATAGTGTCGAAACATACTTTTTAAATTAATAACATTCACCTTTATTTCATCCTTTGTTGTTTGTATTTGTTACAGAATAAAAAGAGACACATTTATTTAGATGGATAGATAGATAGAACTTTATTTACAATTTACAACTTACAGAATTTACAACTTCTTTTTTAATCTATGGATAATGTCTGTTGTTAAGTCCTTTCATCCATATTCATGTTTTTCATGTTTTTCATCTGTTGCATCGTGGGTAAGAGAGAGGACCACTATTTCATTTATGCTGTATGTCTTAATACATGCATATTTGACAATAAAAAGAACTTTACTTGATAATTTGTTGCATTGCATCAGATTTTTGTAGCCAGCGTGAAAAGAAAGAAAGATTATTGTTATTTCTGGACCTTTATCCACATTTTTGTTCAGGCTTTTCCTTGATTTTCTGGAACTCCTGTGTTGTTCTCAGTATTATCTTGATCTTTAAAGTATATACTTTTTTGAGTATTGTTTTGATTGTTAAAGCGCTTTGTGACCCTGGTCTGGAAAAGCGCTATATAAATAAATATTACTTACTTACTTACTTACATTTTTCTCAATCATATCATTCTTTTTGTTTTGTCATTTTTCCTCCAGTTTTCCAGATATTAATTTTCCCAAGAGAAGTTTAAGCATATGTTTCAGAAAACTTGTCATTTATATGGTGTATAGTCTACCTTGTGTATGACTATCTCTAGTAGAAGCATTGGCCTTGTGCTGACATCCCCACATTGTACAGCGAGTATCCGTGTTCTGATAATAAATACATTTTTGTCATTATTTTTCTGATTCTTTCTCTGTGATTTGTTTGTCTATTGGTAACGAAAGAAACTTGACTTCTGATATTGTATCTAGTATTTTGTCATTTATGTTCAATAAGACTGTGCTGTTTATATGACTCAGTCGGTTCTTGTCAGTTGTCCTAGTTATGGTTTTATAATCCTCTTGATAGGTGGTGCAATTAAGTCATTTTCTCGTCGACACAAACCTGATGTGGATTTGTGTAATTGTACACCATCTCAAGTATCAAACACCGGTATCGTTAAAGATTAAAAAAGATCTTTATTAAAAAGCGAATTAACTTTAAGTTTGTTTTAACACGGTGTCTTGTTAGCTACCTCATCCACCTTTGATATCTACTTGTAGATCGAGATCTACCAGCAATGATGCCCTCAAGGAGAACAAACAGATGGTATCCGCCCAAGGTACCCAGCTCCAGTTGGTCCTTTCTGAGCTATGGATTATACATTTAGCTTTTTATCTCTCACAGAAAATTTGAATTCGACACTGCACACTGATATGAAAGACCCTTAAAGAAAAAAACTCTTTTACTTAAAGTAATATGTCAAAGTAATGTTAAAAAAAACACAGCACATCTTCACCATCAAGAGAGCTAAGGTAAGCACATCATCCTAAATGTTAAAAATAAGCGATGATTTCAAGAGTGGAGATGGTATTTTTGCTTATGATGTAGTTGCCATTTTGTGTTAAAGAGCTGTTTAAGTTGAAAATCTGTGAAGTTAAGTTTCTTAATTTAAATAATGAAGCATTTAAAGGAATTTGATTCAAGGGCCGAAAGATTTGTCTTAAAACTTTTATTTATTTGGTTGATTTTGTAATTAAATTTGTTACATTTTTAACTTAAATTGAATTTATAGATGGATAAAACTTTATTTATCCCTCTGGAGGCCTCTTTCGGGAAATTGTTATTCCAGTCAGCACACAGCAACATGGACAGGCGATAGATTCATTTAAAACAAGAACAAAGTTTTTATAAAAGGAAAGCGCAAGATGACACAATCTAAGTCTAAAGATAAAGAACATAGATCAAAGAAAAATAACAAAGACAAAGGATACAAAGATTAACATAGAATATCATCTTTTCGCTCTTTTTTCTTTTATACACGCTTATGTAATTCTATGTGATTGTGCACGATGCATATTTTTGGGGAATTACATGTTTATTTTACATGCACTAAAGCAATTATATTTATGTGTTTAAAGGTTTTCATCTGACCTGTTGAAACACTAAACAGAAGTTAAAAAAAAAAGGAACAAAGAAAAGAGAAAGAAAGTACGTTCAATGACTGAATCCCTGGGAAACAAGCTGTAGGGAAATTTACACATTTAAAAACCAAACTACTTGACAAATACTAATGATTAATTATTTGCTAGGGCATATTTATTAAAGAAATGTTTATAAGTAATAATGTATTTCTTATTTGAAGGACACTTTATAGATTGTCTTTTTTATTTTTCTTTGATCTATGTTCTTTATCTTTAGACTTAGATTGTATCATCCTGTTCTTTCTCTTTGTTCTTGTTCTTGATGAAACGTCATAATAAAATAAAGAAATAAGAGTAAGGATAAAAAAAATACTTAAAATAACAAAAACATACTTTTTAATAGTATGTTGGTACTAAAACAGATATGGCGATTGATGTATTAAACAATGTAAAATTTTGTAAAACTTAAAATGGTATTATTATTATTAATGAATTTTGAAAATATTAAAAAGGTAATAAAAAAAAAATTGCCCTCAGAATATATGCATATATATTGTCTTTGTCTATTTTTACTGACATAAAACAACGTGGAATATTAATATAATAATACACGTCCTTTTATGAGACACTTATTCGTCGATCTTATTTCTCTTTCATTTGGACGCAGGTTTGCTCATTGCGCCCCCTTGCGACACCTGCAGGCAAATTGATGACGTGGTTGGTCCTCTGACCGTCAGAGAGCAGCAGGATGGCCGACCAGAGCAGGCAAATCAAACTCGCCGCAGCCAAGAAAAAGGTAAAATATTCTTGACAATATACGTTTTTAAGAGCCCTATGCTTACCCACGCTTTATGCCGACGTTTTAATGTTTCGGTTTCCATTGAATTTCATCACTTCAACTCGACTGAGAAGCTGTCATTCCACGTAGTCCGACCCCTGCGTTCTCAGGCGGCCCGCCCTCTCCGGTTCCTTCTCCGGCTGCATTGCTCTGGATACACCCCGGCTTTACGCAGGCCTTTACCAAAAAAAAAAAAAAAAGCTCTGCTTTTTGTTGATGTGGTGGTTTTAATTTACATTTTCGTGTCGCGAACACGAAATACAATGCTAGTAGTTTAGCTTGGATGACTTGCAAGACACACCACGTAGTGTTTACTTGCGGTGAAATGAAGCTAAAAATGCTAACTGGTAAGAACCAGAAGTAAAGAGGGTTTTTTTTAAATGAATGCACGAAGCTAGACGCCGTTAAAATGTGCTAAAGTATATGTTTGTGTTAGCAGTGTGTTCAGTCTTAACATGGGACAAGTGGTCCAGGCTAGTGTGAGGCATGACGGGGGCTGTTTTGACAGCTGACACTCCTCTGGCAGCCCTGCTGGTTTGTTGAGCTTCGTCCAATTGTATTTTAGTTTAAAAAAAAGTCCCTATTCATTTATAAGTTAATGGAAAAGATGCCCATTATTTCCTCTATAACACATGTTAAACACGGGAATAGCACTTAGCATACTGGCTTAAGAATTCCTGGTATGTCCCAACTGTCTGGAGGCCTTAAGAACTCTTAAGTAAGTTCACATGATGGGACATCTGAAGATAATGTTCTGTGGTATTGACCTATTTACTGACTTAAACTGTGTGACTTTAGCAATACATTCTTCGTATACCTGCAGCCACTGCCACCTGGACATCTTGTCTTTGTATACAATAACAATCATGTTCATGATCCTCATATCTTCTTGTCTGAACTGGTTTGACAAGATGGTTTGAGCTGACTTCACCAAAACGGGTTTAAATTGTTTTTAAATTATAATTTCTTGGTTTCCCAAATGTATGTAAAAAGTACTTTGAATGAATGTAGTTTTGTGTGGTGTTGAACCTACAGCTTTTTGGATTTCTTTAAGATTATTTGAATATTATTGAAATTTTATCAAGATTGTGTTTTGAATTAAACTATGAATTGCCTTTTTTCCTACCCATTTCATTTTAAACTTAAAGTGTATTCTCTTTTAATGATTTCTTTTGTACAATATTCATCCCTGTTCACTTGATAATCAAAGTATTTCATTGGTTTAAGGATGACAAATATTCTTCTTTAATTGATTTGCTCTGTCATCCCACATAATGGTCTTATGTATGTTCTTGCAGCATTCACTGCGTTAGCAGAGTTTTTATCATGTAGTTTTTCCAGCTAACAATTGATGTTTGGTTTAATAGATAGAATGCGAAACCTTTTGTTTCCTTCCTGGCACACCGTTTGACTTCTCTGTTTATTGTTTTTTCATTCGCAGCTGAAAGAGTTCCAGCAGAAAAGCACTCCTGTGAGTGTCGGAGGAGACAGAGGCGGAGGTGTTACAGGGGCGAAAAAGAAGAAGAAGATGAGGGGTCAAAATGAAACGCCATTTATGGACAGAAGCTCACCCGACAACGTAAGTCAGACAATCTTTATCTTCTAGTAGTTTTGGTTTTATCACATGTCCTATATGAATTAATCAAGTATTCAAACAAAAGGTAACTCGATATAAAAGTAAATGATTTCTTTTTCTAGTTTTTCAACTTTTGGTATCATTGTTCCTGTTATCAGTCAAGAAGACAAACATATGGCAGTATGTGCATATTCACTCCAGGAACCTTTGACAAACAAAGATTTCTGTTGAGACTTTTTAAAAGTGCGTATTTGAAGTGGCTGATGTAAGCGGAAGTAGACGGGTATGAGCGTGTGACTTTAACAATATAACTTTCATCATACGAAATCCCCTTGAGCATGCATGGAATCTATTGTTGTAGAAAATCACGTCATTGCTGTTGTTATAATTGTGATTGACAGCACGAATGGTTTAATATTATCTCTATGACCAAGGCAGCAACTGAATGTGAGCAAAAGGGTAGCAAAGCAATTCAATCGTTCGCGTTAAATAAAAATCATTTTTGTATTCCAGGTCATTGTGACTGATATTTGGTCACTTTATAGTGACGTGACTCCACTTTCTGTGACACTCTACGCCCCCCTCAGATAATCTAAGTCCTTGTCTTCCACCCTTTTCTTTAACCATCACCGCTGACTAAATGTTTAAATCTCTGATTCTGCTCTTAATAATCACCTCTTGCAACACTTAGTAAAGTGGTTCTGCTCATTCTTGATATCGCATCTTGAGCAATTTACTAAATACTTTCCTATTTCACACTTTTTAACCTTTTACACACTTCTTAACTTTTCTTTCTGCCTCTGTAGTTTGACTCGTTTCTGAAAGTCCTCAGTCAAAGCAATGGCGTGGACGCTCCGCTATATGGCAACAGCCAGGTGAGCTTCTCCTGCTGTATTTTCATGCTTGTTTCCCCACCTTTTCCTCTGCTCTGTTCCTTTAACCATTCACTCTAAAAGCTGCATCTTTATATTCTGTATTCTGTGATATGAGTTAGTCAGGTCAACACCAAAAGTGAGAGTGTCATACTCGCGTTACATATTTGATCTTGTGTTTTTATTGGGCACTAACAGCTGGGTGTCCTATTTGCATTAGGCCGGATCATTTCTAGATTCATCAGGACAGGACAGAAATTGTGCTTCAGATGCTGCTTTCAATGCAAATTTATGTATAATTTGTGATGCATATATTGGTTTACTTTGTGAGAACGTATATCCATCATCAGGATTCTATTCAGGATTGCTTACATTCTACACTAGTGTGATCAAATTGTGTGGGAAATACTTTTCAGTTTCAAGGTAATTTAAGATCCTTATACATACAATAGCTTTCCCACAGCCCACAGAAAGTTTTTGAATGGCTTAAAACTTATTTTATGTTTAAATAAACATTCAGTTAAAATTGTCCCTGAGCATATATAATAAATGTGGTGTTTATTTCCATTTTGGTTATGATGGTCTTATATTTAATTTCAATGTTGTCGAAAAAGTATTTTAAAGTATTGAATTAAACTTGCCATGAGTTGCTGGTACGGCGATACAAAATACAAATCTGTTAAACATTTATCTTAAGGTGTTGCCTCAATGTAATGTTGCAATAAAAATACAATTCATGAATGCAATATTATATACTTAATAGTTTGGTAAACATCTTATCTTAGCAGAATAATTCACTGAATATACAGTAAATCTATATTAAAAGCTTCATGTGAAATTATATTGCATGCCAGATTACTGTTGCGGATCATATTTCAGACACAATAATGGACTTTTGTATGTGTAACACAACAAGAAAATGTTCGCTGTCTCATAAACCTATGGCTGGCTGATTCTGCTGTTTACTGTGTATTAATGTATTGTCCATTGCTCATGCACATGCCCACATTGTTGTGTGTCCGTCTTCTCAGAGCTTTGCTGTTGTGGATAACACTGGGTCTTCAGTTCCCCAGCAACTGGACGACCCACAGAGCGAACTTGATCGCAGCTCACCCGTTTCTAAACCCACTAATACTGCTACTAACTACGAGTCTCACTACAATGACCTGCAGGTGTGTCTCGGTGAACCACATGTCTTCACACACACTCTCTTCCATGTCCATTTGTCTAGTTTATCTTGAAGAGTCTCTGACCTGGATGTGTTATTTGTGTTACAGGATTACCCAGATACTAATGGCAATGAGAGTATAACCGAGGAAACAAGGTGTGTAAACCTAAATACATTTTATCAGTATTTGTTTTGTTTTTTTATGATGAAAAAAGCGATTTAATGATACAAAGGGGATTTTTTACTGAGGTATAGTAAAGAAAAAAACGACTTTACTATGGTTAATGGGACCCAACACTCACAAATGTTCACATCTGGAGCTTAACCCGATCATCGTTTGCCTGACTGGTCTGCCAAGAACCACGTTGTGCCTCGTGCAACAGGAAAAACTACATTTGAGTGACTGTAACCTTTTGCGAACTTTGCCTGTAATATGCAGCCATGCATGAACTGATATTGTTGGGTAGAAAAAAGTGAGATGGAAGTAAAGGGGGAATTAAAAAAAATGTTACATTGTAGATTGAAATATGAAAAGAAGGTAAAAAAGAGTAATAATAATGCTACATGCATAACATAATCGCAACATACTTCAGACGTTCTTAGTTCTTTACAATGATCAATAGATTAATCAACAGAACATATCTTTTGTCAATCATAATAGTCTAAATGTTTTATTTGCTTCATTAGAAATGGACACAAATGATAATTTATCCACTATGAGTTTAGTAACTACAGTAAGTTTACGGTAAGCTTAATGATTTAAGTCAAACAATGTATATTCAGTTTGTCTGTAAATTCTTTAAAATATTATAAATGTGATCATTTTCTGTCCTTCAGACCACTGTCTGCCACTGAGAGCCTTCGCCAGCTTTCTCAGCAACTGAATGGCCTCGTCTCTGAGGTACGATACCACACATTGAACGTTGTTCTAGATCTAGATCTCGACTCGATTATTTCTGACAAATGATACAACTTTGGTCACTTTTGTCCTCAATAGAACTCGTCTGGATACGTGAATGGAGACAGTGCGGCGCCCGTCAGTGAAAGAGAAATGGAGGTAAGACTGTGAAAGTTAATTCAATGCTCGGTGTCTTTAGATGTGAGCGTCTCTGAAGCTCAGTCAAATAGACTGTTGTTGCTCCTGCAGTCGTTAAATATGCCGCACTAGAATGAAACGTATGCAACAGGGAAATGCAGAAATAAATTATGATGCAATGAATTATTAAAGAAGCTACTTTCACATTGATACATCGCTGTTAACTTCTCTCATTACTTTATGGCTTATTTGTTGTCGTTTGGATTAGGTCAATCATTTTCGTTACTACTCTTGACTATATCTGTTGTTAGGGTTTGTCGCCATGTTTTTAATTTATCCATCTTCTTATTGCTTTTCCTTAATTCATGTTTCTCTTTTGTTTCTTTTCCCTGCTGCATGTGTCATAGAGTCGGAACCAGGAGCTGGCAGCCGCCCTGGAGTCCAGCACCGTAGCAAACTCTCAGCTCAATACCAAGCTTGACCAGCTGGTAAGAAGCTGTGTGTGTGTGTGTGTGAGAGAGAGAGAGAGAGAGAGAGAGAGAGTATGTATGTAGTGCATGCATGAGTGTCTATTTTTATCCATTAGTATGTGTCCAACGACAATTGTGATGGGTGTGTTTAAAGATTTAGTTTGCATGGATCCTTCTCCTGTTCCTCATGCGAGTGCATGTTCTTCTGAATCTTTTTTATTCATTTTAATGTGAAGATAAAATGTATGGTTTTTTATTTGTAATGTTTTTAATGCGATTTATATCGTTATTAAGCTCTTATGAGGCATAAATCGGCTTAAATGGGTCCATGGAAGTAAATAAAGTAAACACACAATATGTTACTGAGACTTTTGTGAGGTAGAATTATTGTACTGTACTCTGTATATTGAAGTTTTAATGACTGTATATAGCAAAGGTAGTTTCTGCATCCTACAGCCTCAGTTGAAATACTGGAATGAAAACTAATATTTGCCTCACGCAAAGTTGGTATCAAGATAGTTTTGTTTGTCTGTGTTTAAAGTCCTTTCTGAAATTCAAACGAATAAAGTCCTTTTTTTTAAATTTTGACTTTTGTTCTTACAGACAAAACATTCCCAGGAGCTCACAGATCAACTACAGAAGGTTCAACTCATTCTCACCTCTTTCCTCGTCTTAAACTATTCTCAACTGACTTTGTTACTTTCGCACTTGTCTAGGAACGAAAGGAATTCGAACAAAAATTTACAAAAGAGCAGGGAGCCATGAGAGAGCAACTACAGGTGCTTAAATAATCAGTTGATAGTAATTTCAACACTGTTTCTAAAATGCAACATGTTTTCCTCAATCTCAAGGTTCATATCCAAACTATTGGTATATTGGTGTCAGAGAAGTCGGAGCTTCAGACGGCGCTACAGTACACGCAACAAGCTGCTCGTCAGAAAACTGGTGAGATTGCTTTTTTTCATATTTGCATCCATTTCAGCAGCAGTTTGATTTTCCTTTGGTCTCATGTCTTTGTGTCCTTGTGTGCAGCTGAGTCGGAGGAGCTGAATAATCGTCTGCAGACGACAAAGCAGAGAGTTTCGGAGCTTGAGAGAACACTTTCTTCCGTCTCAACGCAACAGAAACAATTTGAAAAGGTAGTTGTCATCCAGCACACAATCCCACAAACACCGGCGGTCCGAACAATATAGCTAAATATAAGTTTGAAGTCTAGTTGAATCATCTACTTCTGCCTTTTTAAAGGGGTTTCCCAGCGAAATGCTAGTATTGTCTCTGTATTGTCAGTATTGTCCACTGGTAGAAAAGTAATAAATTAAATAAGATAATATTTGCTATAAGATTATTTAACATGTTATGTTTTAAGACCATTCTAACAAGAAATGTCACATTTAAACTGTTTTCTCTCTCCAGCACAACAAAGAACTTGAAAAAGAAAGAGACAACTTGAGGGTTGAATTGTTTAAACAAAAGTAAGTTGTTTTTTTACTCCAAATCTTGGGATTATGTTTTGTTTGTTCTATGTTGAGTATGTTTTATGTGTCTATTTGTAATGATTTTTAATCACAACTCTCTTGATGTAGCATAAATAACGATTGGTGTAAAGAATCATCCTATTGGCATCATTTTAAACTTGATATAATTCCTTAATGATAGTTGTACATATATATTTTTATATCAAATATTTAATAATTTCTTAAGTTTGAGATATTTCTAATAAAAATGACCATAGAATGTATAGATTATAGTATAGAATAATGGATAACAATCTAACAATTTGAGTTCAACTCTAAATATAACCCGTTTAAAGATCTTTTTCTCCCCCTTTTCATCTCTTTTTTTTAATGGTTATTTTGTTGATATTTTTTTGGTTCCTTTTATATTAATAGTATTTTAAAATGGAATGTGATTAAAATTAAATATAATTTTTTTTATCGTTTTGTTTTAAATTTGCAATTCCTGCAATTATTAATATTTTATTATTTAAATAAAAAAAATGAAATCAAATGACTAAGACTAAAGCTTATTTCAGAGTTTCCTTTTTTATATATATCTTTTTAGGTTTTCCCAATATATATAATTACTATTTATTTGTCCCTTCCTTATTTCGTCACAGTATATAATGTAATCTGCATTTGCCAAACTATGACAACATGTCTTTCGGTTGCAGCAACATGAGCGAAGAATCGAAGCAGCAGACTTCAGAATTATCAGAGAAGTTAAAACTGAGTAGCCATGACAACGGAGCCATGAGGATGGAACTTGAAGATCTACGCAAGAGACTGGAGATGGCCGACCTGATGCTGCAACAGGTGAGAAGGAAGAAAAAAACAAAAGTATTTGCCTGCAAAAGTATTTTTTTCTACATCTTCCCTTGTTTGCTCCTTCTGCAGTTCTCCAACCAATCGGATCAGACCAGCACCAACCAGCAGATCCAGATGCTGCTGGAAGAGAAGCAAAGGGTCGAGACACAAAATCATCAGGTTCGTTCAGACTTTTTTCAGTAGATTATTTACTAACCAATGATTTCAAGTTTCACTTTTATTTCTCTTGCCTTTTCCATCCACATGTTTGGAAATGATATGAATAAACCATTTATTATTATCATTTAAATCATCTTTTTTGAAAATCCCCACAAAATATGCTTCATATTTCTGTCATCAAATCACTTGAACATCTTAAGACATTTGTATTTGTTCAGGCTTTTCCTTGATTTTCAGGAACTCCTGTTGTGTTATCAGTTTTATCTTGATCTTTAAAGTATATACTTTATTGAATATTGTTTCGATTGTTTAAGCGCTTTGTGACCTTGGTCTGGAAAAGCGCTATATAAATAAAAATGACTTACTTACTTGTAATGAATGTATATCCTTCAATCCTGCAGCTGATGGAATCCATTGCTCAGCTGAGGACGGAGAGAGATCACTACGCAGAGCAGATTCAGGAGGAGGGTCATGCATGGAAGGATAAAACTGAGCAACTTCTAACACAAGTAACTAACTATAAGCACTCACAGACTCTTTTTATAATGTCAGTAGTTATGCTCACTTCACACCATCGTCTGCTTCTCAGGTGTCGTTGGTCGCAGAGGAGAGAGATCGGAATATTAACAGAGTCCAGGAGCTGGAGGTCACCATCGCAGAGCTGCAGAATGCTGCTGGTAAGAGAACAGAGAGTTTTAGTAAACATTCCTTTAGACTAGGGCTCTGTCTTGGAAATAATCTGGTGATACGATACGTGAAGAAAACAACACTTTTTCTAGCTTTTACAACAAGGAAATGAGCAAATACTTTCTCGAATCAAATGTGAAAGTGCTTGTAGGAAATTGCTGCTAAAAATATTAACAAAAAATGTATTATATTCTTATATTAACAATGAAGTGCATTAACACAAACAACCTGGAGCAACATTCAATATCTAGTATCTGCTAGTGTTTTATTCTTTAACTTTAAACTTTGTTTTAAAGCCAAAATGAGTCCAAGTATCAGGTTTAAAAGCTGCTGGACTCTGGTGTATCCTTTCTTGTTCACTCATTGCTGCCATTTCGCCGGTTTTGTTGTTACTTTGCACAGGAGGAAATGACGAATGTTGCCAACTAGTGGCCGGAGGTTTAATTGCACCACACAAATTAATAAAATAGATGGATAGAGCTGTGAATATTTGAGTTTTAATTGTAAAATGTGTGTGTGTGTGTGTAAACACACACATTTTTATATATTATTATTATTATTTATAGTTTTATATCGATTCAGTGCTATTGACTGTCGATATTTTCTTACACCCCCTATTTGAGACTATTGGATTTTAAGTTAACAAATTCTAAAATTCAGTCAATTTAATTTTTAAATGCACTTTCATTTCAAGTTTCAAATCAAAGCAACGTTTTCTCAATACACTAATGTAAGTTAGTCAGTAATTTGTAAGCACTTAAATAACTATACATAAGTGGAAAAAAGTAAAAAGCAAAGTTTGAGTGACTCCCAATGAGTGACATTGTCTTGTTGGATTCTCATCTATGGTTCTCTGTTCATCTCTTGCAGCACTTCTATCCCAGGTGAGGGAGACTCCCGTTGTTGAGCCTCAACCTTCAGGACCGTCAGAGAATGAAGTGGCTCTCCAAGAGTCCCTCAACGCTCTACAACAAGAAAAAGATGCACTTTATCTGCAGTACGAGTCACAGGTGATGATCAAGTGAAGAAACAAGTCTCAAAAGTATTCACTATAATAATACTTGACTCGATATTCCTTCCAGCTCAGGGACAACGAGCAGCTGAGTCGCATGTGTGCGGAGCAGGAGTCTCGTCTGGGGGACATGGAGCAACAGGTGGAGAGTCAGACCATGGAGGCCGACGACCGCCGACGCATGCTGGAGGACGTTCAGTCCGACAAGGCCACCATCAGCCGGGCGCTCACCCAGAACCGTACGCTGAAGGACCAGCTGGCTGAGATGCAGAACGGTTTCGTGAAGCTGGTGAGAACTTTAACAGGACGTCCTTATGAAGGATTTATGAGCGACGAGTCTCTCCTTCTGAGCAGACTAACGAAAACATGGAGCTGACCACTGCCATCCAGTCGGAGCAGCACGTGAAGAAGGAGCTGGCTCGCAGGATGGGAGAGCTGCAGGAGCAGCTGCACAACACTAAAGAAGAAGTAAGAGCTTAACTCTTAAACACCATCTTAAAAAGAAGATGAATCCTCATCATTTGTCCGTCCAGTTGGAGTTGAGGAGCAAGGAGATGGACGGCGTGGTGGAGCAGAGGGACCAGGTGGTCGCTCACCTCCAGCAGTACTGCGCCGGGTACCAGGCTCTGGCCACAGAGCGGGAGAAGATGCACCAGCAATTTCACCAACAGGTTCAACTCCTGGACCGACTGCAGCACGACGAGTCGCAGGGACGTGTGCAGCTGGAGATCAGTCACAACCAACTCAAACAGGCTCAGGTGACTTTCATAGTGTTGTTCTGTGTTGACTTTATGTTACTTTTAGAGGTTTATTAGTCGCATAAGAATATAAAAGGGTTGAATGGTTGAAATTTTTGCTTTTTTTTCTTATTGAAAATATTTCCAAAATAAATGTCTAAATTCAATATTTTTGCCACAATGATCAGATTAAATTTCCATCCTAACTCTGTACTCTATTGATATAGTCTGGTGGCAGTATTTTGCAACATTTAATATTGGATTTAAAAAGGCTACAAATTAAAAGATATTGACTTTGGAAATTCTTATTTTCAATTATTGAAATATAATATAATATAAATATAATATAATAAAAATAAATACAATAATAATATTTGTAAATACTATGTGTAAAAAAAACAACAACTTTATTTTAATAATAGTCATTTTTTTTATTTCTATTACTTAAAAGCAACAATTAATCTTTCAATATAGTAATTATTTAATTACTTTAAAAAGTAACTTGATAGATAAAACAATTCGTGCTACTTTCCTATTTTTGGTTCCATTTTACAAATCATTTCTCACCAAACAGGAACATCTGGAGCAGTTGGTCAAAGACAACGATCACCTGAGGTCAGAGGTCAAGGACCTCCTCAACAGCTCCCTGATCAACACGTCGACCCGAGATCAAGGTAACGTGTTCTTGTTCGACCCATTAACGTGTTCGCTCCGTGTTTATGGAAGGGTTCGTTGGGTCAAAGTCAACCTAGTGGTGGGAAGATCAGATGGTCCGCTGACACAAACTTTAACTTATAGTTGTATATATAGATAGATAGATAGAAAACTTTATTGATTCTTTTTGAATTACATTTCTAAGGGATTCAAACTTAAGCTGATGTTTGTGCAGGAGACGGAGTGGAGAGTCAATCACTGCCCGAGAGTCCAAAGGAACCTCCTTCCCTCGTGATCCCTGAAGACTTTGAGAGCCACGAAGAGATGGTGAGAACATTAGGACGTCAATGGTCTGATCCCAGTTAACATCACCATCGACTAAGAAAAGTTCATTTTCATATGAAAGTTAAACATCAGTCAGGAGTTTGTAAAGTGCTTCTGTACATGTGTACTTTGAGTCACTTTGTATTTATAGGGTTAAAACAAGATGATTTTCTGTGGATTACTAGCAAAAAGAACCAATTGAAGCAAAAGTTTAAAACTTAATCACACGATGGGCCAGAATTACTGATCAATTCAATTTGTGGGACGAAAAAAAAAAATATTTATCATACGTCTGTGGCAGGAAAAAGTCATAATAAATATATAGATATATTATCAAGCTTAATCTATTAATTTTTTTCCCCAGATAAACTAGATTATCTTTGTCCCTTATCTTAACTTAAAGTAATCTTTCAAGCTCACCATATCCACATGAACATTAATCTAGTTGAGTGTGACAAGAAAAAATAGTTTACAGTAAAGGTTAAATCTAAAGTCTAAGCCTCGATTCACTCGCTGATGTGATGATTTGTCACGAAACAAAGATGAACAAATCACTCAAGAACAGAAGGAAGGAGCGACTCTAACACCGTCTCTAATCATTCGCCACCAGGAGGAGTTCATTCGTGGAGCCGTGTCCCAGTTAGAAGCCGAGAGGGACGAGGTCAGGAGGCAGCTGCAGGAGGAACAGCGCCTCCACATGGCGGCGAAGCACCAGACGGCTCTGGCTCTCAGCCTCGAGCACCAGCATCATCATCATCACAGTCCTGTGCAGGAACACGACCACCATGATGAGTGCGACCACAGCCACGAGCACTCGGGTAACAACTCCATTAAAATACCAAAGTGACATGTTTGTTTAAAGCATTTAATTACTTTAAATAATTTAAAACAATTGTGACGCACCCAGCCAGGTAGACTAGGTCAGTTATCTATTAGATTTCATGTGTTATTTAATTTCTCCCAACACTCTCAGTCCAGTAACCTGAATAAAATCAACAGTGAATGATGAAACTGATACTTTAGTTGTTGTTGTTGTTGGATTATTCGATTATTATTAAATTGACACTTTATATTTAACACCGGACATTTTTCCGTGTACAAATTAAAATACATTTCCCCAAATATTGGAATAAGAATATCAAACTCTTTGTGTTAAATAAATGTATAAATAATGAATTATTAGATTATTATTAAACACTTTATATTTAACACCGGACATTTTTTCATGTACAAATTAAAATATATTTCCCAAAATATTGGAATAAGAATATCAAACTCTTTGTGTTAAATAAATGTATAAATAATGAATTATTCGATTATTATTAAACACTTTATATTTAACACTGGACATTTTTCTGTGTACAAATTAAAATATATTTAATTTAGAAAATATTGAATTTCCCAAAATATTGGAATAATAATATCAAACTCTATGTGTTAAATAAATGTATAAATAATGAATTATTAGATTATTATTAAACACTTTATATTCAACACTGGACATTTTTCCGTGTACAAATTAAAATATATTTCCCCAAATATTGGAATAAGAATATCAAACTCTTTGTGTTAAATAAATGTATAAATAATGAATTATTAGATTATTATTAAACACTATATTTAACACTGGACATTTTTCTGTGTACAAATTAAAATATATTTAATTTAGAAAATATTGAATTTCCCAAAATATTGGAATCATAATGTCAAACTCTTTATGTTAAATAAATGTATAAATAATGAATTATTAGATTATTATTAAACACTTTATATTTAACACTGGACATTTTTCCGTGTACAAATTAAAATATATTTAATTTGGAAAATATTTAATATCCCAAAATATTGGAATAAGAATATCAAACTCTTATGTGTTAAATAAATGTATATATAATTAAATTACTCACAAATTTCAACGCTTTCATTTCAAACGTTTAATTAAACTGTTCCATACTGTGACTGACATGCTTATCAAGACCTCTTCTTCATCCGTGTGCAGCAGGAGTTCCCGTGGAGGTTCATCAAGCTCTTCAGAGCGCCATGGAGAAGCTGCAGCTGAGGTTCACGTCCCTCATGCAGGAGAAGGTGGACCTGAGGGAGCGAGTGGAGGAGCTGGAGCATCGCTGCATACAGCTGTCCGGAGAGACGGACACCATCGGTGGGAATCGAGCTCCGCTTTCATCAGGGAGGACTTTTGTCTTAACGCGGTCCGTGTGTCTGCAGGAGAATACATCGCTCTGTACCAGAACCAGCGCGCCATCATGAAGCAGAAGCACCAGGAGAAGGAGCAGTACATCAGCATGCTGGCTCAGGACAAGGAGGAGATGAAGGTACGTCGACTTGATGAAGATGAAGATGATGAGTATAAAGAACGTCATCACAACATCGTCTTCATCATCACAGGCCAAGCTGGCGGAACTGCAGAACCTGGTGATGAGGCTGGTGGCGGAGAGGAACGACTGGTACTCCCGGTACTCCGCTGCTGTGTCGGGCATCGGCTCGGTCGACCCGGACCTGCTCCCCGCTCAGGAGGACCTCGCCGAGCAGAGAGTTCACACGCATCCGGAGATGGCTGCTGACAGCGAAGCAGGTTTGTGGAGAAACTCTTCCTGGACATGGACCTCAATCAGACGAGAAGACTTTTGTTCGACGATGAGAAAATGTGTCGTTTAAAGTTTAAATTCTAGAAAAAACACAGAAAAGTGTCAAAATATGTCACAATACAAATGAATGTCTGCAGATCTGGCAAATATCACTTTCATTCAAGACAATAATAGGAATTTTTCTACTTTAATTTCAAAGAATCTATAACTTTATGGATAATAAACTACATCTCTGCGGTCAGAAAATGTCAACAAAAAAAACAACAATAAAATAATAGGATATACTAAATATAAACGATTATTCAGGCTATTTGAATGAAAGGAAATGTGGAAATAAGTTATTTTTCTAAAAATGTTTAAAATCTGGAAATGGGATTTCCTATTAAAACCAAAGAAATAAAATCTAAAAATTGACATTTCTAATAAGAAAATGACGAGAATTGTTGCAAAAATCCAAATATATGGAAAAGAAGCAACTAATCTGTGGTCAGTGTAATAATAATAATATTAATACTAAAAACACCCGAAGATGTTCTCTTCTAAAAATGTAATATGATCTCATAAAAAATAAATAGCAATTGAAAGTTCTTAATGTTGGGAAATTTTGGATTTTCTCACATGAAAAACATCTGAAAAATATGATTTTCCCATTAAAGACGACGACAAAAAAGACATTTCTATTAACCCGCGTGTTATCTGTTCTTGTCTTGGGGCTTCGGGTCACCTTGACCCTGAGATAAAACCAGAGTTAAATAAGGACCAAAAATGTCAGAAATGTAGAAATTATGATCCCATTGAAAAACTTTTTATAACATATAGTTGTTTAATGTTTAAGAAATCTCAATTTATGAAAGATAATTCACATCTTTTATGTAAATAAATGTTTAAAATGTGTTCAAAAAAGGCTTAAAGTGAGAACAGCTGATGATTTGTTGACGTCCACCACAGAAGCCATGGAAGTGGTTCCTCTGACTGAACCCAGCGCCAGCATGGAGACCACCTCGTCCCCCCAGACCTCCGCGGTCGTGTCCACGCCAAGCGAGTCCAAACCCCCCACGGAGGACGGCACGGCCCGCCAGATCATGCAGCTGCTGCAGGAGATCCAGAACCCACATCCGCTCAGGACGCCCCCCTTCCTGGGAGAGAACCCCTGCATCCCCTTCTTCTACCGCCCGGACCAGCAGGACGAGGTCAAGATCCTGGTGGTGTGATCCGGATCCGATCCTTTCTTTTTTTTTCTCTTTTTCTTTAAGAATCTGTTTTGTAAAACCACCGACTCGGACCCTCACGACACTCTTAAAGCTCTGCTTTCCATCTCAACTTTCTAGTTAACGCTTCCACGTTTGAGCAGGTGGTCTCACTTGGTTTCAGCTGATGGTCCTGAAGTGCAATAATGGGTCGTCAAGGTCGCCCCCCCCCACAAACACACAAACACACACACACACTGGAGCGATGATCTTTCTAAGCATTGAAGGCAGAATTTCAAGTGCAATAGGGCGACGGCGGCGACGCACGTATTTATTGAAGTCGCAACTTCATTAAAAAGGTCAAAGGAGGTCAATCGCTCTTCAAGGTCAACCTTCTGGACGAAAGAACGGCTTCGAGGCATGAAAATCTTTCCAGCATAACCGAGGAAGAAGATCTATTTATCGACGACTCGTCACTGAACGAGCGACTGCACTTAAATGTTGGTTCGAGGGAGGAGGACGAGTTGAGGCTCAAGGTCGAGTCGAGGCTCAAGGTCGAGAGGGAGCTCTTTGTTTTTGTAAATATCGAGGCGAGTTAAATTATTCTTAAAGCTCAACCATTTGGGACCAAAACTCTCCGCTTTTTTTGAGCAGAAACTGGAATATAACGACAAAATATCTCATTTCCATTTATTGTTTGTTGCCCAGAAAGATGATTGTAACTAACTAACTATATTTAAAGATGCATTTTGACCAAGAAATTAAATCTTCGGTGATCACGCTGCGAAATTCCTGTTTTGACTTTTTCCACTGTTGCGATCATTACTTTCGGTGTCATGTCTGGAAAAAGAAGGAGAAAAGAAAACAAAAAAGTCGGGGTTCACTGTTAAATATGTGAAAATGAAAAGCATTTATTGTAGAAGGTGTATATACTGTACCTGTGTAACATACTGTATATTATTGATGCCTGGTGTGTGTGTGCGCGTGTGTGTGTATAAAGTTGGGATGTGGGTGATTCCGTACACGAGCGGCCAATAGGATCTACACCAGAGAAGTCCTGATATTTAAGTTCGAATGAGTTTCTAAAGACTAGACTGACGTGTCGATGATGAAGGAAGTATTTGGTTCTGCTTTGATTCTTTTCTGATTTAATTTTTCCTCCTGAATAAAACTGGTTGAACAACTTGAGCCGATGCTGTTGGTTTTTTATTCCGTAAAACATGATTGTTTGGGATGAAAAAACACTTGGTGTTGAATATTAAATCGAATTAGTCAGATATTGGTTTTGACATCTTTAAATATCGTATAATAGTATAATTATTTAAGTGTCGCATCAATAAACAGACTGACGACTACTTCCGTTCTGTGTTTATTTTTAATTGTTTAATTCATTCATTTATTTTTTTACTCACCATTCGTTATTCTTAAGAAGCCTCGACGTTCTCTCAGTACAATCTTTTTTATTTTTTTTAAGTATATCCTGCACGCAGGCTGATGACGTCACGTATTGCGTTCGTTGACCGGAAGTAAATGGTACTTTCTTTTTTTTGCATATGAATGAAATAATTTCACAAACTAACGAACAAAGTTGAATGACATTTTTTACATTAACATAATACATAATAAGCTGTTTATACTAAATATTAGAACGTAACAGGCGCACGTGTCATCATTTATTGCTAAATAAATTAACCCAGTTTCTCACATAAAACATTTTAGTAAACACTGAATATGACAACATATTTGAAATTACCTTTTTTTGTATTGGATAAAGTACAACTGGTACAGACGTTAGTAGTTTGCTCCATTAATTAATCCAAAATAATAAAAACAAATAGTAATAATAATAATAATAATAGTCTCTTGTCTTTCAATAAAATATCTATAATCAATAAATCCTCATTCAACCCATCATTAAAACTTCCATAAACTAATGAAGCTTCATGAAGCATTATTTCCCGAGCTCGGTAGGTGGCGCTAAAATGATCGAAGGTTTATTTAAAAACGGAAACTAACGTCAAATCCTATAGTATACTTACCTTATTGTGGGCGGGGCTTAAGATCATTTTTTTATGTAAATATTTCAATGAAAAGGGAGTTTTGTACAAACAGACACTGATGATACAATAGAGTTTAACATCAAGACACACTTTAATCAACACAGTAGACAACTTTAAACTAATTTTAAAATATTGATTATTTTTATTTAAATTTAATTGGACAATTTGTATGTTGAAAGATCTAATTTGTTTGTTTTTAAAAATAACTGAATTTTCAAAATTAAATAATTTCAAAATGATTTTTTTTTTTTAATTTTCCATTAATTCAAAGAACAACTATCTAAAGCCAATATTCTTTAATTTGAAGCCTTTTAAATTGAATATAAAAATGTTTACGAGGACCGATCGAACTTTCAGTCACATGGGAACCTTTATAGCGCTTTATATTGATTTTAAAAGTCAACGACTTGAAGAAAAAAGTTGAATTATTGAATAATTACTGAAACAAGAATCTCAAACTCAAAAAAGACAGAAGATTTTAATAAAAACAAAAAAAAACAACCTAATATAAAAGTAAATGCAGACCCAAAAAAACCAAAACATTTGATTTGAATAAAATTAGTGTTTTTTATTCAAAATTCAATATACTTCTATGGATTTTTAAAACCAAGAGCGCCACCTACTGAGCTCCACACGACACAGAAATAACCAGACACAAAGGACATACAGTTCATTTTTATTTATTATCATTTTACATTGAAAAAAACAAAAAAAACAAAAAAAGAAAAACACCGTCAGTTCTTCCCGACTGGACTTCTATTCACATATTGTAGCTCTTGAATTGTGGGTGATTCATGTTTTTACCATCTTACAAAAAACAAACTGGTGAGCAGTGCAGTTAAAAACTTGCATACAAAAAAGAATAATCGCGTGTGTGAGGCCGTGCACGACGGAAGCAGGAGACCAAGGATGCACGACAGTAAACCGGGATTCAAGTCTTAAAAACGTGGAAGATTGTGCGTCTAAACCGACGGTACTTTATTTGAAGTGGAGGTTCAGGGGAAAAAAAAAATCAAAGCGTGATCAAATGTTCAGTCACGACAAAAACCAAACAAAAAAAAAAAGG
Source organism: Callionymus lyra (assembly GCF_982586985.1). NCBI lineage: Eukaryota > Metazoa > Chordata > Actinopteri > Syngnathiformes > Callionymidae > Callionymus > Callionymus lyra. The sequence continues at coordinate 10,560,440 of NC_141822.1, forward strand.
ACCCGCAACAAAACAATGTTACACACTCAAGGTTTGTTTTAAATAAATAGAGCTTTGATAGAATTTGTTGAAAAATAACAAACCCTTCAAAAAACACCCGCCACAGTTCAACACTCCTGAAGGTCAAGGACGTTTGAAAAACCAAAAAAAGGTGACTAAAGCCATAACAGTCTTTGTTTCACACATTCAGCGACACATCGGAAGATTCTCGTAACCGACGCCATGTTTGATCTTCAAAGTGCAGGTCGACGTTCATTTAATGCTGCGTTCAAGGTCCCCCTGCCAGGGTTGGAATTTCTACACATCGATGTTGATTCATAACAAGATTATCTCGAGGTTGAATTATTTGAGCTTCTTAAGAAATCTCAACTTTTAAATGAAGAATTACTGATGTTTTCGTCTCCATAACGAAGGAATATTGGATTTTTAAGGCGGTTTGGAAGCGGACGACGCTACGGGAAGGCAGTGAACGCACCATCAGACAGACTCCTTTCCTTTGACGTCCTCGTTTTAGATCATACTTCACCAAAGATAAACTTTCAATTGATCGTTTTAAAGTTTCCACTCAATCATATACGGAAGCAAACTTTTTTTGTCCGACGGCCTCGACTTTATATGGACGTTTTTAAGAATTCCGAGGAAAAAAACCATCCGTCGAAAACCCTCGACAACAGAGTTCAATTCGCTTTGAAGACGCAGAAACAAAAAAAGCACCAGAAGTTGATCTTTTCCACTTCAGCAGAACCGACGACGACAGTTTAAATGAAAGGATGAGAATCAGGAGAAACGTTGATGAGAAAAGTCGTGTTCAGCAGCTACTTTATTATCAGATCCATTCAATTATTAAAGTGATTTTCAGGCCCGTGAAAACGAGTCGGGAGCGTTTTTTCAAAAAGCCCTTCGGGGACATTTTGAGCAGAACAAAAAACGAGGGATGAGGACGAACACAATACTGGTAGTGTGTGACAGTGTGTGTGGGGGCTGCAGGTGAAGCGGAGAGCCGGGTCAGTGGGTGAAGTTACACAGCAGGGGGCGACGTGGCAGCGATGTGCACCAGAGAGGGAGCAAATACAGTGAGAAGGTCCGTGTCCCGTTTGTACCAGCTGAACAGCAGCACCCCCCCCCCCCCCGATGGCACCAGCACAGGGTTGGAGAGGTGGACGAAAAGTCTGTGGTCCAAAAGCAGCTTGTCCAGTTCAAGACGCCTTTTTTTTTCTTTTAAAACCTCTCATAGCAGCAGGTGGAGCTCCAGCAGCTCAAGAACAACAAAATAATCCCCAGTCGTTCAAACGTTACGTGAGCTTTTTTTTTTTCCAGAACCCCTGGATCTGAAAGTGTCTTTCGCTCGCCGTCTTCATTCGTCCGCCAACATTGTCCTCCGTCAAAAGTCATCCATCAGAGAGAGCCCCCCCCCTCCCCGCCCAAAAAACCCCTCCCCAGGCGTGTCCCCTCAAGTTCTCCGGGGTCGTCGGGCTCCCATCATCGCTCGGGCTCCGACTCCAGCGCCAGAACCCGCTTGCGCTCCCGACACTGCTTTTTGTGGGCGGGCCAGTCTCTCTGCTGGCACTGGGAGCCGCAGTAACGGGCGACCTGGCAGCGTCCGCAGATGTTGAACTCGCGCAGCTGTGAGGACGACAATCATCGTTACGTGAAATAATGTTTTTAAATGAGTTTTTAACAATACAAATTATTCACTGTTTACATCCTCCGCAGCTAAAAGGAACAATGACTGGGGACGAGAGGATACAGTGGATTCCAGCAGAGTCAAGTACTGGAACTATACTACAAAAAAGTCCTACAATATATTGCATCGTTGACACGGCACCGGGATGTTCACCGTATCTACAGATTCTTGACATAACACACCCCGAGTCCAAAGCCCGGTCCATGGGGTTATTTTAAACAACAGTTTAAGTCAAAAAGAAAAGTTTTGAAATATAACAGAAGCATTTCATGAATGGATCAAGATTCAGATGAAAACAGAATAACTTTAAGTACGGATGTTAATTCCTAAATAATTCATTTTTTTTGTATCAAACTAGAGGAAGAGATGAGCTTTTATTTTGAAGTAGTTCTGAGTGAGATAACTCTTGGTATGATGACTAGAGGTGATCAAAATATATTAATTGAATTTTAGCACATTTTATTATGATACTGCATCGATATTCAACAGCAATGTATCATTGCAAAAACACATTTATTTAAATATATTGTGTGCACATAGATCATAACATCACATATCATTTCTTCCTCTGATGCAATGTCAATGTTTATTGAGCTATGATGACTGAGGACAAGAGGATACAGCAGATTTTAAAGCTGATGTTTCGGTATATTTTGGTTTCAAAACAAATGAAAGCAGTTACGACTGATGAAGCTTCATGAAACAGTGTCATGTTGTTTAGAGGTCAGTAGGTGGTGCCATCAGTTTAAAAAATAGGTTTCATTAAAAAGTTGTTCAATAGTGCAGACACCGCCATCTAGTGGACTCTGAAAATAATGACACTGCTTCATGAAGATCTTCAGAACATCACTACGACAAGTATATCCTTGTTACTACAGTATGTTTTGCGATTCTTGATAATACACCCCTGATGGTTTAAAATGTAAAGCTTTTCATTGAATCAAATCTGGTCCTAAAAGAAAACAAACTTCTGATGTACATCATGTGTGACATGAAGCAGTGATTCTGAAGGTAAACCATCCTGTGAACGTTTCACTGTGTTGGTGTGTGTGAACATGAGGCCCACGTTTCTAAAAGTGAGGTATTCAAGGCTTTGTTTCACGGTCACTCTCAGGAGCATCAGCGGTTCTACAGTTTTGGTTCTAGTTTAAATATTTCTGTCCAAACTTGATCGACTCGGACGAGAAACAGTCGAACATCTTCAGACGATGAAAGTGTTGAACGTACCCTCCTCTCGATGAGTGAACAGGGGGGATAGTGACACTCGTAATACGTGCAAGAACACTCCTCTTCCTCCACCAGCTCCCCGTTAGCGTTGTAGTAGCGAGTGCGGCTCAGCTCCAGGTACTGCTCCTCCACCGGGTCGGCCGGTACCTGCTGTATGGCCAGCCAGTACAGAGACTGCTCTCTGTGGGACGAGCGACATGTTTAGATGATTCTTCTTCTTCTTGTGCTGGACATGTGTGGTGAACCCACCTCTGCTTGCTGGAGATCTCCTCAGGTTTGGGGCTCCAGCCCACCGGCACCAGGCGCAGGTTGTCTAGTCGGTTGTCGACGGTCACAGAGTTGATGTGGATGACCTGGAAGCTCGGGGCGATGCCTCCTCTGTGCTTCTCCCTGAGAACATGATGTTCAACTCGTCAGAAAACATCCTGTGAATACTTCAGATACTGGTTTAACCATTAACCATACATTTACCTACGAGTTTACCTTTGGTATTTATACCCGTTTTTATTTCACATATACATATATAAAACACAGGTAAGTAAGAAAAGGTTATTTGTAAAGCAATACACAGTTAAAATATATACTTAAAAAGGCAGAGAAACATAAGAAACAAATACAATTTTCTGGTCCTGAAGCGTGTTCAGGAACCATCAGTAGATTCTGATCCACAGACCTCAGAGCCCGAGCTGGGGTGTAAGTCTGGATCAGAATCTACTGATGGAAGGTCTGACCATGAATAGATCTGAAGGTAAGAACTAGAATTTTAAAGTTGATCCTGAAAGAAACTGGCAGCCAGTGAAGAGTTTTAAGGATCGGAGAAATGTGAGTTCTTCTACTAGAGCAGCTCAGAATTCTCGCTGCAGAGTTTTGTATTAACTGCAGGCGAGACAGATCCTTATTGTTTAGACACCAAAATAAACCATTAAAATAGTCTTAATGAAACACAGATTAGAGGTCCAGATCGTGTCGCGACAGCATTTTCCTAAATTTAGAGATTTTTCTCAGTTGAGATGTAACTTTTCCTGCTCTTTAAAAGTTCATAGAGGTCAGAGGTCTACTTACCAAAGCAGCTCATGCAGGGGTCGTCCTGCCCAGCGACCTTTACCGATGTCGAAAGCATAGGCAAATATTTTTGCTCCATTGCCATCAGCATCCACCTCCATGCGCGCCTAAGAGTTAGAGATCAAGTGTTAATCGTTAGTGTTCCGGCTTCATATGATGGTTCCTGGTTCTAAAATCCACACGGAACTCTGCTTTGACAAGAAAAACTTTGCAGAAAACACGTTTTTATGTGATGCAGTCGAGATCAAATGAAAAGTACATTCAAACACTAATTTCTGCCATTTCACTGGTTTTGTTGTTACTTTTGCACTGGAGGAAATGACGAATTTTGCCAACTAGTGGCCAGAGGTTTAATTGCAGCAAACACATATGTATGAACGCTGGGAATATTTGTTAATTGTAAAATACACACATTATTGAAATATAAACCAAAAATTTACTTTGAATCAATATAAAATGTCATTTCAAAGATTAAAAAAATAAGTTTTTGTTTTATATCGATTCAGTGCTATTGAATATCGATAATAAATATTTGGAATAAAAATATATCATTATATCGATATTTTCTTACACCCCCTGAATTAAACTACACATTTGTACACAAACTCCAGACACAATGAAATTACCTCAAAGGCGTAGTTCTCCACAAGTGGTATGTCCTGCTCGTCGATCAAAGTGTATTTTGTCTGGAATAAGAAAAAGTAAGTTACATGAAGAACATGAATGCAAATTTGGTAAAACTAGACAGAGATGACTCGTGTAAAGAAACCATTTTATTTAAATTGTCGTAATTCCACATGCATCTCTTCTCTTTTCACATTTAAACCTAAACCTTCTAAGAAGGATCTGCTGTTTAAGTCACACTGGTGATGCAAATGTAAACTCCTACATATGAAAGCCACAAAAGAGTCCCCGACCCACTGCCCTGGACCCCCTCTTCAGACACCATTTAAATTCAAAATAATTTGTAGAAGTCTTGTAAATGAAGAGAGGAATTTGCATAACATGCATTTTTTTATATCGATTTCACTGTTTTTTGTAAATGACATTTTCCCAACCATTTAATGTTGTTTATTCACATTTGAAAGAGTACTTCAATACAAAACAATAATCCTGATACTTTAAAGTTGTATTCCTGAAACCAGAAAATAAAAACAACTACACCTTTTAAAGTTAAGTCCATTTTAAAAGCACTTCATGAGCATCGTGTGATGAACTTAATACAAATGTTTACTGTGGTAGGTTTTATAAATGACTTAATACAAGATTAAATTGATAACGCTTCTATAAATATTATAGCAGTCATGCTGGACATAATCCAAGTTAACCTGGACACAACAATAAACGTCTTTTCGCTGCAGTTGACAGGATTAGCATCAAAACCAAAAATGGCCTTCAAGTAAACACAATGACAAATACTCAAAATACATCCAACTCACCCTCTTAAAGAGTGAATTTTCTGAGTAAAAATACTGCCCTTTTGTAACGTTCCTTTAGTATAGAAGCCCCGACATGAGAAATTGTTCCGGAAAATATTTTATAAATCTATGCTTTAACCCTTTTTTAAGCTAAAGATTACAGGCTATTTCAAGGGAAAATATATGAGACATTGGGAAGAATATGGTGATACACTACTTATCACCATACGATATATAGTGATACTGTAGTAACAAGTATATATCTGTAGTATTGTCGAGCACTTGACTCTGGTGTTGCAGAGTTTACAGACCACATGACGTAGTCGCTTTCATTTGTTTTGAAACCAAAATATGTCCAAACATCAGCTTCAAAAGCCACTGGAGTCGACTGTATCCTCTCATCCTCAGTCATCACCAAGATCTCACAGGATGTTATTGTTTCTTTAGCTGCAGTGGACATCACGACTGTCATCTAGCAGCCAAAACTTTCCATTACAATTGCTTTATGTCGGGATATTTGACTACTGCTCGTATGGAGGTGTTTTGGTGTAAAAATGTGAGACCCAGTCGTGTCCGTCTTATGAACATACATTTCTGCCGATAACTATTAAGAAACGATCCCAACTTTTGGTTGACATGAGGGCGAGTAGAAAATAAGTAACAATTTCAATTTCACTTTAAATACACCACCGTCTAGAAAACCTAAAAGACCACCTGACAGCTGAGGGGGTTCTAAACAAGGAGACACGTGTACACTGAACCACATGGACCAGAGGGGGGTCTCACATCTGTGGGACACTTGACTCCGGAAGACAAGCCTGATGTTCACGTGCAGATAAAAACGTGTGTGTGTGTGTGTGGACTCTCTTTAGTGTGTGTGTGTGGACTCTCTATAGTGTGTGTGTGTCTCAGCGGGACTCCAGCTGATCCATCCCCTCTCTGGGGGGGGGGGGTGTCTTGTGATGAACCGCACATATCGATCACATCAAAAACACTATCACACCCACAGTCCTGCGTGCAATGAAACCGATCAAAAACCCGATCATCGATATTCTTTATCACGTCACACAAAAGAATCAGATGCTAGCATGTAATCCTAACAGCTAGCATGGCTAAAGACACCGTATTATCGACGGCTGCCCCTCAGCAGACCAACACTAGACACTCGTCACTTTCGACCAGATGGTTACCATAACCAATCCTACCAACTAGTTGTATATGACTTTACTGGGAACTGTGGCTTTTTCCTCCAGGAACCAGTGGGATGCTAGGTTGCTAACTAGCCTTAGCTTCCCGGGAGACGCCGCAGAGCTAGTCGGCGTCTTCCTAAAGCCGCCAAAATGGAGCTCGATAAAGACAGAAATTCAACATTTAACTTGTAAAATGGTTGAGGAATTAGATTCGCTTCTTGGAAATGATTTAAAATCCGTTTTTTGTTCGGCTTTTTACGAGACCCGCGGGCCCTCCCCCGGCCGCACATGGCTGCCCTGGAATCCGAGCTCACCTTCCCGGCCACACGGCCGAGCCGAACGATCCCCAGCTTGAAGTCCGACATCAGGGCGGGCGACCCGGCGAGACCGGCTGCTGGTTCCGAGATGTATTTGTTGTTATGGTGGTGGTGGTCGCTGGTGGTCGGGGCAGCCCCTTCCGCCCCTTCTTCAGCGCCCGCTGTGATGAAGTGACTCCTGGCTCTTCTCTCTGTTTCAGCGCCGGCCTCGGTGACGTCACACACACCGCTGCTGTGGGTGGGCGGGGCCAGAGCGTCAGTGCGCGAGCCCGCCTCGACCAATGGGAGGCGATGGCTTGCCAGGAATGGTGGGTTGCCTTCGTGACGTCACAGAGTCTCGTGACAATTTCGCGCGAATATTTTTTTGGGGAGAGATTTAACCCCAAGCAGGAGGATGACGTCACAAGGTATGACACGCGCAAAGGGGTTTTTCAATAAAGAAGAAAAAATATTTTTTTTTTTAATCCATGCATCCCAATAACAATAATATTGCGTTACACGGTTTTTATAACGTTATTTGCTTATATTCCAAATGTATAATTGTCTGTTTTTGTTTTTTTTACGTGTGACTTATTATTAATTTCTACTTATTTCCTAGTTAAGATACAACTTTCTGGGGGTTATCATGTTTTTATAGTGTATTTTGACAATTTATAATGGTCTGGTTTTTTTTTTACTTGTGACTTATTATTAATTTCTACTTATTTCCAAGTTAGGATCCAACTTTCTGGTGGTTATTATGTTTTTAGGGTGTATTTTGACTATTTATGATTGTCAGGTTTAGTTTTTTACACGTGACTTATTATTAATTTCTACTTATTTCCAAGTTAGGATACAACTTTATGGGGGTTATAATGTTTTTAGGGTGTATTTTGACTATTTATAATTGTCTGGTTTTGTTTTTTACGTGTGACTTATTATTAATTCCTACTTATTTCCAAGTTAGGATACAACTTTATGGGGGTTATAATGTTTTTAGGGTGTATTTTGACTATTTATAATTGTCTGGTTTTGTTTTTTACGTGTAACTTATTATTAATTTCTACTTATTCCATAGTTAGCCCACAACTTTCTGGGTGTTATAAATAGTCACAATACACCCCAAAAACATAATTGTCTGGTTTTGTTTTTTACATATGACCTATTATTAATTTCTACTTATTCCCTTGTTAGGATACACATTTCTTGGGGTTATCATGTTTTTAGGGTGTATTTTGACTATTTATAATTGTCTGGTTTAGTTTTTTTACGTGTGACTTATTATTAATTTCTACTTATTTCCTTGTTAGGACACAAATTTCTGGGTGTTATCATATTTTTAGGGTGTATTTTGACACGGTTAAGAGCAATGTAAGATGTAAGGAAGTAACTTTACCAGTAAGCAATATTATTTAGTTGAATAGGTTCTTTATTCGATCGAGATAAAAGATAAAAATATGCCTTTATTCTTCCCACATTGGGGAAAATTAGGTTATCGCATCATTTCATAAACACTATACAAACACAGACCTACTGTATAAATGTTACAAATAATAACAAAACAATTACCAATTTGCATTTAATATCTTTATTACCTCAGTAAATATGTCTTGTTCTTATTTGAAACTGTGTTTTACTCTTATATGACTGTAAAAAGTTTGAAGCACATCCGTTTTGTAAGTAAGTATGTAAGTAATTTGTATTTATATAGCGCTTTTCCAGACCAGGGTCACAAAGCGCTTAAACAATCAAAACAATACTCAATAAAATATATACTTAAAAAGTCAAGATAACACAGAGAACAACACAGGAGTCTCAGAAAATCAAGGAAAAGCCTGAACAAATAAAAATGTCTTAACTTGTTTACATTTAAGTAACTTTACAAAATATACACAAACAGAAGTGATTCTGTCGTGAACTTGATCAAAGCCTCACAATATCCCTGAATCAATAATGGTGTGAGATGTTTGAAGTGTTCCGTACTTAAAGTAGAGCCTCGTTGCTAAACAGACCAGTCCTGGGTGTGTCCTGATCCTCACCCGAACGGAAAAGATGAAACTACAACAGACTCGCCCAGAACTGAAGATGATTCAGTGTCGTATCTTCATAGAGTTTTTAGACTCTTTACCTGTGATTATTCTTAGAACTCATGATACCAGTCATATGGTTTAATGGAACATTCGGATAAAATTCTTATAAATAACCTCTTCTGATACCTTTAAAATAAATTGTATACTGTACATAAACATATGTATTATAAAATTTGGCCTGATGACAACATGGGAAAAAAATAATTACCTGAGTGAAAACAATTTGTAGATAAATGTGGACAAAACTGCGCCCGATGATAAGGTTCCAGGGTTGAGTCAGTACTTGGGTGACTTAGGTCAATCTGTCAAACTGAGCCTGAGAAACCTGGGTGTTGTATTTGACAAAGACATGTCTCTAGTTCAACACTGCAGAAAACTGACCAGAAACTGTTTCCTTCAACTGAGAAAAATCTCTAAACTTAGGAAAATGTTGTCACAACATGATCTGGAGCTTGTAATCCATGTGTTTTTAAACAAGAAGGATCTTTATCGCCTGCAGTTGATACAAAACTCTGCAGTCAGAATTCTGAGCTGCTCTAGTAGAAGAACTCACATTTCTCTGATCCTTAAAACTCTTCACTGGCTGCCAGTTTCTTTCAGGATCAACTTTAAAATTCTGGTTCTTACTTTCAGATCTATTCATGGTCAGACCTTCCATCAGTAGATTCTGATCCAGACTTACACCCCAGCTCGGGCTCTGAGGTCTGTGGATCAGAATCTACTGATGGTTCCTGAACACGGTTCAGGTCCAGAGGAGAGAAATCCTTCCAGACTGTTGCTCCTAAGCTTTGGAACGATCTCTGTGTTTGATGATCTACTGACTCCTTCAAGAAACATCTGAAGACACTTTTATTTGTGTGTTTCCCTGATTTTCTGGGACTCTTGTGTTTGTCTTATGTGTCTTGATCTTTTAAAGTATATATTTTAACTGTTAATTGTTTTTGATTGTTAAAGCGCTTTGAGAATCTGGTCTTTCTGTAGATCATGTTGAAATGTGTTTTAATCATTTAAATATTTATTTATTGAATAATCCTATTCATTGAAATGTTTAATTTGGTTGGTTTTTTTTTTTGTAATTTATGTAGATCATTTCTGTATTACATTTTCTATATTTCAATATTGCAAGGTTAAATTAATTTCTTTTTTGTAATAATTTAATAATAAATCATTTTAAAACGAAGAGGTTTTTCTTTTATTCAAAGAGTTTGATATTCTAATTCCAATATATGTTTAATTCTTATCTTTTTAAATTCAATAAACATGTTGTTAATCAGAGTCAATTATGGTATTAATTCAATGGTTAATAAAATAAAAATGCTTGTGGGGGGAAAATACTATTACATTTTAATACTAAAAATTGAAAATGTAAACGTTGTAAAATGTTCTTTCTAAGTATGTTTCCTGGTTTCTCTATGAACATAATTTAGAACAAGTATTATTTTTAATAAGATGAATAAAATATGAAGCCTGGGATTTTAAGAATAAACCAAAGTTAAAATAGAATGATTGTAAATATGTTAACACCTACTTGTATTATCGCGATATTTCGGGAGGTTAAAACGCTTAATAATATCATATAGTACAACTAACATCACACAGTTGTTTCAATATTATTATAACATGTTATTACACTATACAAACACAGGAACACGTCGCGAGGCGCTTGACTCACTTCCGTGTTCCGCTCACCTGCTGCACCTGTACAGGTGAGCTGCACCTGTCGACTTCATTCCAACCATGAGCGACCCGCGAATAACCTGCGAGTCAAACGGCGTCTCCGGTCCGGAGACCTCGCCTCGCGACCTGAACCAGAACCAGGAGACCACGACCACGAGGACCAGGACCAAACCTCAGACCGTGTCCTCGGTGCCGAGGGACGGACCGGTCCAGGCGGCCTCAGACTCCGAGTCCGGGATCTTCTCCGGGGAGGGCGAGACCTGCGTGGAGCACGACAGCGAGCTGGACTGGTTCTGTGGTTCCGAGTTCAAGCTCATCTGCTCCCACTGCGCTATAGTGGGGTCCTGCCGGGGACACACCGTGACCCCGCTGGCGACCCGGGTCACCGCCGTCCGGGTGAGTTTAAAAAAAAACGATCCTTGAAACTAAAGTGAAATCATTTCTGAAATACTTTTCTTGTATTTGTCGTGTACAACAAATACTTGATTATTACTTCCTTGTGCGTTACAAAAAGGTTTATTTTTTACTATATTTAGTTATTTAAAGGTTTATTATTCTGCAGAATATACAAATAAATGTCTGAAAATGTGGTCAAACTGTTGGTCAAAGTTCAGTTTTATTAAAAATACTTAATAATGAATAAACGAGATCATGAAGTGAAGCAGAGAAAACAACAAATACTTCATTATTACTTCCTTGTGCGTTAAAACAATACTTTATTATTCTGCAGAATATACAAATAAATGTTTGAAAATGTGGTTAAACTGTAGGTCAAAGTTCAGTTTTATTAAAAATACTTAATAATGAATAAACGAGATCATGAAGTGAAGCAGTGAAAACAACAACACAGACCCAAATATTGTTTTTATTATTATTATTATTGTTGTTATATTATGAGTTTTGATCAGGAAATGCGAATGTTAAAAGTAATTGTTACTGTATTATCTGGGGGTTATCATGTTTTTAGGGTGTATTTTGACTATTTATAATTGTCCGGTTCAGTTTTTTACGTGCGACTTATTATTAATTCATCTTATTTCCTTGTTAGGATACAACTTTCTGGGTGTTATCATGTGTTTTCGGTGTATTTTGACTATTTATAATTTTATAATAACTTTTAAAAAGCTAATAATCAACTAAAAGTTCAACTTCAATGTAAACCAAACACACAAAGTCTGACATGAACTTGTGAGTTTCCTCAAACGTTCGAAGGGTGTGACAGTGAAGACAGGAATTTCTAGTTGTGTTCGCGGATGGAAACGCTGACAGTTTGACAGTCTTTAGTTGTTTATTTATTTTAGTGTTTTTTTTTTTCTTCTCACCGCGAGCAGAACGGGCTGGTGGACGTGTGCGAGAAGATCCAGCTCCAGGCTCTGAGGGTCGAGAGGTTCCTCGAGCAGACGCTGAACGACAAAGAGCAGAAGCTGCAGGTGAAGCAAGGATTCATCGTTACACTGTAATATCGTGTTTATATTCAAATATACTCATTTTACTACATCTCTGTACTACTTCCACAATAGATAATGATCTGCAGTGGTACTACTGTTACTACTTCCTGATATTAATACAACTTATCTTATGATAATTATATTTACTCCGACTAGACACCACAGCAACTGTTGGTACTAGTACCACATTTCATTCAAATAGTACAATGAAAGGTTCTATATATGTAAATACAACCGTCTTCACTGCTGTATTACTACTTTCAATTTATGTAACTACTACAGTTCTTGTTGTCACTACTACTGCTGTTAATACTTTGGCTACTTTACTTTTAATATTTATTTAGTGCTTCTTTACCTTAAATTGCTTTTAGTGCTACTACCACTGCTTATACTTCGACCAATACTGCTACTACTGTATGACCACCATTGCTCCTGTTTCTCATACTAACGTTCTTCCTACAAGTTGTACAGAAGCATTTCTACAACACCTTCTACCATTTTCTACTGCTAATACTGTGACTGACTTTATTATGTATTCTGCTGAAATACTGCTGTTAATACTGTTGCTTATTTACCACTATTGTACCAACTTCTACTACTACTAATACTACTACTACTACTGCTACTACTACTACTGCTTCTGCTATTACTACTACTACTACTACTGCTACTTCTAGTATTACTACTACTATTACTACTACTACTACTACTACTACTACTACTACTACTACTACTACTACTACTTCTTCTACTACTACTACTACTACTACTACTGTAATACTGCTACTACTTCTACTACTATTACTACTACTACTACTACTACTAATACTAATACTACCGCTAATACTGCTACTACTTCTACTACTACTACTACTACTACTACAACTGTAATACTACTACTACTACTACTACTACTGCTGCTACTACTACTACTTCTACTACTACTACTACTACTACTGTAATACTAATACTACAGCTACTACTATTACTACTACTACTACTACTACTATTACTACTACTACTACTACTACTACTACTACTACTACTACTACTGCTATTAATACTACTGCTACTACTACTATTACTACTACTACTATTACTACTACTACTAATACTACTACTATTACTACTACTGCTATTAATACTACTGCTACTACTACTATTACTACTATTACTAATACTACTACTACTACTACTACTACTGCTACTACTACTACTACTACTACTACTACTACTTCTACTACTACTACAATGACTACTACTTCTTCTAATACTACTGCTACTGCTACTTTTAAATTTAAGGAAAGTCATGAAACTAAATCAATTGAAACTATAGTGAAATGAGGAACAATGTTGAGTTCATATCAGGATCTAACAAGAGTTGTTTTAAATACTTCTCTGGGAACTTGTGCTGCTACAGATCAATGCTTTTGTGTTTGTTTAAATATGGAAACTCTTGGACGCCCATGATTAAGAAAGTAAATGTTCTTTTGTTTACCTACTGATGACTACAAACCTGTCCTGGTGAGACTTCGAAGAAGCCATGTTAGCTTTATTGTTAGACAAAAAAATCACATGGAAGCAAAGTTGACTGAGCGAGTCTTTGTGTTTGATCCTGAACAAGGAAACACTAAACGCAGGTTCTCAGCTTCAAAGTAACAATAGTGTCATTTACTCAACAACCTGAATGTGCCTCAAACTCTGACCTCTGACCCCTATTTTTATTATTAACCTAATGTTAACCATTGATAGTGAATGTTTACCTGATTTTCACAGTATTTGGAGTAGAAAATAATAGTTGATGGAAAAGATCAGAAACTATTAGCTGTTTATAAACTTTAAGTTTCAACTTGTTTTTTCTTCAATCCTCCATTTATTCAGTTTATTTATGTATTTTTTTAAATTGCTTTGATGTTATTAATAATTCATTAAAAAAAAGAGGCTATGAAAAGTAATTGTTTCATGTTAGCTTGAAGCTAACTGGAAGCTTAAAGCTACTAGACTTCGGCCACTCTTTCAGTACCATGTATGAGTATTAAATAGTAAATACTTCTAATACAATAGTTGTAATTTGCTGAAGTGTCTAACAAATACAAATAAGTTCAATAAAAGTTTTGATGACTTTGTATGTTAGCTTGAAGATAACCGGAAGCTAAAAGCTACTAGACTTCGGCCACTCTTTAGTACCATCTATGAGTTTTAAAAAGTAAATGTATCTAATACAATAGAGATAATTTACTGTAAGTGTACTTAAAGTGTTTAACAAATACAAACAAGTTTTAATGTAATTACTTGGTATTGTACTGAAATAACAGGTTTTATATGTGGCTAATGAACTGTTGTTGCTACATGTCCATGTTTACAATGGCTCCTGTTTTGACAAATCTTTTGAGGTTAATACAATGTTTTGTGTTATAATTGTAAGTTAATGACTTAAGAAATTAACTGTTAACACTTAATAAATTAAGTGTTAGCTTAAAATAAAACCGTTTTGTAAAGGACGTTTTAAACTGAATGATGTACTTGCTAGCTCAGTGCGTAATAACAATGCTAGCTGTTGTTAAACTGAGTTAAACATCTTTTGACCCTAAAAATATAAACTCTGTTGGACTTCAATACATTAATATGTAATAAAAATGCTTGTGTGCAGTAAATATTTAAACTTTCAGGAGAAACATTTTTGGAACATTTAAAAAGACCTCATGCTAGATTTGAGCAAAATAAAAATAAAATATCTCTTCTTCTTTTTTAACGTCAAAGCTTTTCTTGTTCTTAATAATTTCTAATCTTGTTCTTCCTTCTCGGCCTCAATAAAATATCTGAGCGACTCTTGCTTCTTCTCTTTGTTTCACCTCGTCTGCACTCTCTTCACTTTTCCTCATCTGTGGAAGTAAATGTACATTTTTAGCATCAAAATAAAACTTTGAATTTAAAAAAAAAAACATCATATTTCAAGCTCTGTTATTTTTTCAATGCATAAATAAATTCAATGTGTAAAAAAGTAATTTAAAGTTTAAATAATTCAATGAATCTATTCAAAATTCAATGTAAGATTTCAATAAAAATTCAGTGTAAAAATTCAATGTCAAAAAATTCAGTGTCAAAATCAATGTTAAAAAAAATGTAATGAAAAAAAAGAGTTTAAATACTTCAATGTAAAAAATATCTTTTCAAATTTCAACGTGAGAAAAAAAAAATTCAGTGTAAAACTATATATATTATATAATATATATGATGTCGAAGCTTGATAAGATGTTTCATAAGATGTTGAAGAGCTTGATAAGATGTTGAAGCTTCATAAGATGTTGAAGCTTCATAAGATGTTGAAGAGCTTGATAAGATGTCGAAGCTTCATAAGATGTTTCATAAGATGTTGAAGAGCTTGATAAGATGTTGAAGCTTCATAAGATGTTGAAGCTTCATAAGATGTTGAAGAGCTTGATAAGATGTCGAAGCTTCATAAGACGTCGAAGCTTCATAAGACGTCGAAGCTTCATAAGATGTTGAAGCTTCATAAGATGTCGAAGCTTCATAAGATGTTGAAGCTTCATGGAGTAGATGTTGAAGCTTCATAAGATGTCGAAGCTTCATAAGATGTTGAAGCTTCATAAGATGTTGAAGAGCTTGATAAGATGTCGAAGCTTCATAAGATGTCGAAGCTTCATAAGACGTCGAAGCTTCATAAGATGTTGAAGCTTCATAAGATGTCGAAGCTTCATAAGATGTTGAAGCTTCATGGAGTAGATGTTGAAGCTTCATAAGATGTCGAAGCTTCATAAGATGTTGAAGCTTCATGGACTAGATGTTGAAGCTTCATAAGATGTTGAAGCTTCATAAGCTGTTGAAGCTTCATGGACTAGATGTTGAAGCTTCATAAGATGTTGAAGCTTCATAAGATGTTGAAGCTTCATGGACTAGATGTTGAAGCTTCATGGACTCGATGTCGAAGCTTAATAAGATGTTGAAGCTTCATGGACTAGATGTTGAAGCTTCATGGACTCGATGTCGAAGCTTATAAGATGTTGAAGCTTCATGGACTAGATGTTGAAGCTTCATAAGATGTTGAAGCTTCATAAGCTGTTGAAGCTTCATGGACTAGATGTTGAAGCTTCATGGACTCGATGTTGAAGCTTCATAAGATGTTGAAGCTTCATAAGCTGTTGAAGCTTCATGGACTCGATGTCGAAGCTTAATAAGATGTTGAAGCTTCATGGACTAGATGTTGAAGCTTCATAAGATGTTGAAGCTTCATAAGATGTTGAAGCTTCATGGACTAGATGTTGAAGCTTCATGGACTAGATGTTGAAGCTTCATGGACTAGATGTTATAGCTTCATGGACTAGATGTCGAAGCTTAAAAAGATGTTGAAGCTTCATAAGATGTTGAAGCTTCATGGACTAGATGTTGAAGCTTCATGGACTAGATGTTGAAGCTTCATGGACTAGATGTTGAAGCTTCATGGACTAGATGTTATAGCTTCATGGACTAGATGTCGAAGCTTAAAAAGATGTTGAAGCTTCATAAAATGTTGAAGCTTCATAAAATGTTGAAGCTTCATGGACTAGATGTTGAAGCTTCATGGACTAGATGTTATAGCTTCATGGACTAGATGTCGAAGCTTAAAAAGATGTTGAAGCTTCATAAGATGTTGAAGCTTCATGGACTAGATGTTGAAGCTTCATGTAATAGATGTTGAAGCTTCATGGACTAGATGTTATAGCTTCATGGACTAGATGTTGAAGCTTCATAAGATGTCAAAGCTTGATAAGATGTTGAAGCTTCATAAGATGTTGAAGCTTCATGGACGAGACGTTGAATCCACTGTGGTCCCTCAGGCGGCGTCCAGCAGAGCGCGGGAACACGTGGTGGCTCAGGTGACGGCGGCTCGCGAGGCCCTGGAGGACGAGGAGCAGCGACTCCTGGAGGAGGTGCAGAGGGAGGAGGAGCGAGTGCAGCAGTGTCTCCTCACCCAGAGGGTCCACTGGAAACAAGCGCTGGCCACGCTGGCCGACACCCGCTCACGCCTGGTCCACACTCTGACGCACACGCCGGACGCCCAGCTGGTGGTGAGAGAAACCAGTCGACTGCTGCCAGAGCTTCGTTCTCAGACTCTCTCCTGCTGCAGGTCAGCGGTCCGGACATCGGTGAGAGGGTGGAGGAGGCCGAGGGCGTCGGCGAGCCTCATGACACGGAGCATCTCAGCCTGAAGCCGAGCTGCAGCGAGAGCAAGCTGCTCAGAGGACTGTGGGCCACGGCCATGATGAACGGACCCTACGGTGAGTCACTGTGGATCCTCAGCTCGCTGACGGTGACGTGTTGATGCACTGGATCAAGGGTTGAAGAAAAAGAACAAAAACTTTCTTCTTTTTTTTATTATTATCATAAAGTCATTCTCTGATCAACACAACAAAAATAGAATTAATGTTCTTTACCCTGTTCTGTAGGACAACAGAAATATATCAAATATTCAATTGTTGAAAACATTTTTATTGAAATTATGTTTTAAAAATATTATTAATTATTATATTTATAATTATATATATATATATATATATATATATATATATTAAATAATTAAATCAAATAATGTGTATATTGAAGGCTGAATTTAATTTTTAATTTTTTTATTTGGTAATTCTTTTACAACTATAATTTAAATATTTTCTTTTTTAACATAGTTTGATATTATAATTCCGATAATAAAAAAACGACTGTTCAAAATTCAGTATTTTTAAATTGTAGCTTTTTAAGTTCAGAATAAAAATGTTGTCTGACATTTTTATGTTGAATTTAAAAGGCTACGAATTAAAAATATTGTAATAAGATTTCTTTCACTTTTGACTCATTGGAATTAGAAAATCATTGTGTAATTATTAGTTATTTTCAAAAAGATTGCAAAAAAATTAAAAATCAACCCTTTAGTATAAACATTTTTTAATTCAATTACTAAATACAAACAAATAAAGGAAGTAAATCTTTCAACATACACATTATTTAATTAATTGTTTAAATAAAAACAAGTCTTTAAATTTTTTTTTTTTTTTAATTAAACACCAATATTACGATGGTTCTGATAAACTTCCATAGTTGCAAATACGAATGAAATTGACTGATTATTATTTATTTGAAAAAAAACAACCTTTATTTAACTTTTTAACTGTAAAAACACATAAATAACACATTTAATCAACAATATTACTAATCATTTTAAATACCAAAAGTGCAAAATTATTTTATCTAGTAAACACTTTTTTTTTTTACTTTTTAATACAAAAAGAAAAAAAAAATTAAAAATTTGACTCGTTGTTTCTGGCGCCACCTAGTGTAGGTTGTGGTTAAATCGCATTAAAATAAACTACAATTTCGATTGGAATCGTTCAGCCCTTGAAAGCCAATAAAACATAATTGTCTCTCCTCAGCTCATGGCTCGATGTATCTGAAGTTCGAGCCGCGGACGGTCAGTCCTCTCCTGGCTCTGTCCGACGACCTCTACAGCGTGACCTTTGTCAACAGGAAGTCCAGCTCGTCCGCGCCCTACGACCCCGCTCGCTTCGACTCCTGGCCCAACGTCCTCGGCTCCTTGTCCCTGTCCTCCGGGACCCACTGCTGGGTGGTGGACGTGGGCCAGAGCTGCGCCTTCAAGATCGGGGTCTGCTACACCAGCATGCAGCGCAAGGGGTCGGGGGTCGAGGCCCGGCTGGGCTACAACGCCGAGTCTTGGGTTCTGAGCCAGTACGCCGGCGAGTACTCCTTCTGTCACGACGGCAAGAAGGTCCCGCTGCACGTGGTCAGGCGACCCCAGAAGATCGGGGTTCTGCTGGACTGGCCCAGTGAGAGCCTGTTGTTCTACGAGCTGGACTCCAGTTCGGTTCTGCACTCGCTCACGCATCGCTTTAGCGCCCCCTTGCTGCCGGCGTTTGCCGTGACGGACCGCAGTATCACAATACTGCACTGAGACCAACTTTATCCTGGAGAGACATTTTATTAAAACAACTTTTATATTTTCAAAGCTGCTTAGTGACGTGAAAGTTTGATGCATTATTTTGGATAAAACTTCTCTTAATTGACCAGAAATTCTACATTTTGTAGAAAATAAAACCAGGATTTGTATGTTTACGCCGAATATTATCTGATATATTTCATACGTTTACGCCATTTGTAAAGTTATCTTTTTTCACTTTTACCAAAATATTCAAATAAATAGGGTTTTTTAATATCAGAAACTAAAAAACAAAAGCAACATTATCTAAATTATTTCTGAAGAAAAATGTTCAATTAAAGAAAATTATAACTTGTCAAACGTACAAAACAACTCAACGCTTCATTCTATACTATGAATGCAAATATTTTACATTAGTACTGTGTAGTACACAGTAATGTTGTACAATGACAAATTGTAAGTGCTTTTGCCAAATAAACTTTGTTTCGTATGTGTGAAACAGATGTTTGTGATAAGAGTAGAAAGATTACACTTGTTTTGTGTTACTAAGTGTACGACAGCCATGTTTGAAGTGTTTTATAAGTTTCTTTAGGAATGTAATATTGTACTTTCTCATAGAATATCTTGTGATTTAAATGAATAATATGATGGAGAAGAATTTATTCCTGAGATTGAGATATATATACAGGTATATATATATATAAACATTGTTTCAGTGGGGGATGTTCATATATTATGTTCCAAATAAACTGCAATACATCAATTCAATATTTTCACTGTATTTTTTTTTAAATTAAATTAAAGTGTTTTACAAATTAAAAAAAAGGTGATGCACGTCCACGTTTATTTTAATAATGTATAAAAGCTTTGCTTTGTGATATTTTTCTTAAAATAAAACAAATTTACAGCAACGTATTTTTTTTTGTGATAAATCACATGTTATCTTTAAGAGGAGACTTAAGCTGCTTATATTGATTGAGTTTATTCATGCCAGACTTAATAATTAACTAAATTAGATATTTCCTACTTTTTAGTAACTTTGTTTATCTTTATGTTTTCTACTTTTTATGTTTTATTCTTTTTTTTTTAACTACAAATATAAATACTTACACGTACAATAACAATCAAAATACTTTTCGTTTGTTTTTTTTGTTAAATAAATTGTTAAAAAATGTATGCACTTTTAAACACGTTAATTATAAGTTACTTTAAAGGTTATTCCTCAGACGTCACGCTTTCCCCGCAATTTTAGCGAATTTAAAAAGTAGGTCAAACATGCTGTGGCTTAGTTTCGCCACTAGATGGCGGAAGTTTCCCACTCTTGAAAGACGAGCGTTCAAAGGCTTCTTCTTTCCAGGAAGTACTTCCTTCGTGAGCGGATCTGTTTTTTGCTTTTAAGAGTCGGTAGTTTATGTATTAAAGCCACTAATTATTAAAATCCTTAAACACACGATATTTCGATGTTTCCTCAAATAAATCCCATGAAAGAAAGTAAAAAAATATTTAATCTATTATTTTTTTTTATCAACCAGATAAAGAGCAAATGACGTCATGTCTATGTAACTCTTTCACTTCCAGAGAAACCAAACTCAAGGAAGGGAAAGTGAGGTCAAATGTTACGAGATAAGAAGTTGTAATTTCCTGGATCATCAATGAGTAAAAGGGAAATTTAAACCATAAACGTTTCCTGAACCTGTTAAACATCAACATAGTTCAATCATTCACTGGTTAAAAGTTAATATATTTTTATTTACATTCATATTCACACAACATTTCAATAAATTATGGACTTCAAAGATCACGACCTTGGACCAGCTTGAGATGTTCCAACACTGACAACATCAGTGACTTATTTAAAAAAAAAAAGGAAGTTGATCAACTTTGTACATTTCTCTAAAAAAAACCTTCACTTTGGAACTTATTTCCGAATCCCAGCTGTGGGCGGCGTCTGGATGTTGAGCTCGAGCCTGAGGTCCTCCAGGTCCTGATCCCAGCGCCGCTCGTAGAAGACGCTGAGGACGCAGCGAGAACGCCGGCCGTTGTGTAGAGCCCAGGGTCCGAGCGCAGTGGTCAGTGACCGCAGACGGCTGTGGACGCAGATAACATCAGTGGATCAGAGACTCGTGACAGTGACTTCGTTGGTGTGAAGAGCAATTATTTAGGGAACAAACACTTGTTTGTCCTAAAATAGAGGATCTGAGATCATGTTGTTGTGATGCTTCGTCAGTTTCTGTCACATGATGCCACTATTGAATTCTGTGAGACTTATGTTTTAGCTTTTGAACGATAAGGAAGAAAATCAATTCAACGAGAAAAATTCAAGCTAAAAACACATTTACTTTTTCTATTGAATAGCATCAGTCGCTAAATATTATTATTTTTGTAATCAGCTCACTTTTTCAGAAATTGGGGGATGATTTACTCTAAGTTATTAAAAAAGAAAAAAAGGAGAAAAATAAATAAATAAAAGGTATGAACGTTCAGTGCCATAAGATTATTATTAAAAGGTCTTATTTTACTTTGTAAAAAATATTTGGCTTTTTTTTTTATTGTTTCTCAAACCATTGCGTGACTCGAGTAATTGAATAAACTAGAAAATAATAAATTAGTTCAAACATTCAGCCAATTATGCTGTCAACATTTAAATTAAAAAATTGCATTTAAAAGAAAAATATTAATTTTATACAGTTGATTTTTCAAGTACTACAGTAGAATAACAAACTATGTGTAAAATCAGTCATTTTAAAATAATATGAATTCAATATAATTAATTTAATTAAATGTTTAAAGGTCAACTAATGTGAAAACGCATCAGATGTTGAATTTTCTCTCCAAGACGCAGTAAATAAGTTCCTCATCAACCATGTTTTCAACTCATTACTTTATACAGTTGGTCTGAAATCTCGGCGAACGAGAGGTTACGAGAGCGGAGTCCATTATGACTGTATATTAATGGCTTCGCTCCTCCTCCAGCCAACCGTAATCACTCCCCGCTTTCTTTATACAACAAGGCTAAGACTTCCGGGATTGATGACGCCCGGTGACAAACCTCGATGTTTGACCAATCACAGCGGAGTGGGCGTGGTTACAAGATCATTTTTCTAATGTCAATATTGTTTGATTTTAAATTCCACCATAAAAATGTGAATAAACCATAAATAACCGAGTTATACTAGACGACCAGTCCAGTCCAGTTCTCCAATAAAAAAGGGAAACAAACGTCGGACGAGAAAAAGACGTTAATGATTCATTTTAACACTTTTGTACTTCCTTTTCGAAACGGGTTAAGTCGACATATTTACGAGAACTGGACGGAACTCCCTGTGCGAGGGATTGATTGCAGAACGTTCTCTTATCTTCTCCCAGAGTCAGTAACAGAAAACGAAAGAAGCGAATCGGAACTCGTGGGGGGGCCTCGTGGGGGGTCTCGTGGGGGGCCTCGTGGGGGGGGGTCTCGTGGGGGGCCTCGTGGGGGGTCTCGTGGGGGTTTTCGTGGGGGGGGGTCTCCCCGCTAACACACTCGACCAGGATCAGGGATTAACGAACCTGATGTTGAGGCGCAGAGGGCCCAGCACGGCTCCCAGGGCACACATGGGGAGTCCGGTCTGAGCCGCCTCGAACCACTTCACCGCCACCTCGCCTGCACAAGAGACACAAGAATTTAACCTGAAAGTTTCTAAAATAGGTCGAGAAAAGTATAAAACTTGACTTCAATGAACATAAATGATCAACAATATTCTGGATGTAAATCCTGATTTTACTCTCAGTTCACTTTGATACAGAAACAAAAGTCAAAAGAGAAGCTCAAGAGTTAAACCAACAGATATTTTGGTGTCTATTGGTTCCATTAAAATATTTAAAAACACACTTAAAGACACATAAGAAAATGCTTTGAGAATTGTTTACATGTGCAGCTGTAATACAGGTCAGACCTGGACAAAGTGAAGAAGTTGAGGTCAAAGTATGATTGTGTACAAATGGTTCTGATAGTTTACTAACTATTTTATTTATTATTAATTAACATTTCAACATATAACAACTCTTTTTACTCGTTACCCATATTTTTTATTCTTGTTTTTTTGCATATATTACTCCCTTAAAACATTTTAAAGCAAATTAAATAAATGTAAAAAAAAAAACCTCATATTTTATATTAAAGAAAACAATTATAGCTTATTTATCTTAATAAACGCCGTGACATAATGATGAATGGATCCTTTTATTTTTTAGGTTTTGTTCCTTCTTTTCGTTTATACAACGTTCACAGAATCTAATGTGGCCCTCGAGGCCCTCGAGGAATGTTATTTGCCCTCGATGTAGATACTTTAACATTCAAAGTAGCAGAAACACACTCACTGTAGGAGGAACCTTCCATGAACTTCTGAACCTGGAGGTTTGAAATGCTAGTGATGTGTTGACGAAGCTTCATGAAACAGTGTCATTATTGTCACTAGATGGCGTCTCTGCCATCTTTGTTTTGAACAACTGTACTAATGAAACATCATTTTTAAACTGATGGCGCCACCTACTGACCTCTAAACAACATGACACTGTTTCATGAAGCTTCATCAATACATCACTAGCTTTATGTTTTAATAACGACAACGATTTACGATTTTGTTTTATTATTACAAAATTGTAAGCTTTAAGAATGAAGCATATTTCATTCCATGTACTGTATATAAAAAAAACACTGTTTTCTGCTTTTAATTTGTATATTTAGTTAATTTTTATTTCAATAAACCTTTGTTTTCTGTTCACTTTTTTTGTCCCACACTATTGAACGCACCACACTCACCTGTCAATCCCATTTTTTTAAACTTAATTCAAGAATTGTATCGTCTTGTTTTAAACAGTGTAAATTATTTCCGCTTTTATTCACTTTTTTTTATTTAATTTTAGTTTTTTATCATCAGTATCTTTTTGCTCTTTTCTATTCTTAGTCAAGAACATATTTTGTCATCAATTCCACTTAAAACTGGGAAAGAATAAAAGACCGTGGAGGAACAATTGAGACTATGATCTGATAGAAAACACCGTATTTATCCTCCGACCTCATGAGGGCCACATAAATGCGATGAAGGGCCCCGCAAGTGGCCCCCAGGACGACTTACCCAGCATGTTGGTGGGCATTCCGAGCAGGGTGTGCAGCAGATCGTGGACTTCTCTGTAGCGCTGCATGACGTACGCCAGCTCCTCGTCGTCCACGAACTTCACGTCTGCTCTGGAGTCCGGGGTCACGTGCTGGAGGGAGAACCAGTCGTTCACAGCAGGTGGAAACAAGACTTTTAATGGGACAACAAATACAATGATGGCTGTTAAAAGTCAATTGGACTTTCAAAATAAAACTATTGACTCTAGCTTTCGAGGTGAAATCCACATTTATCTACACACATGTATTCAATACTGCTTTGTTGTGTGTCAAAGAAGTATCTATGTAAGTATATTAGCGCCATCAGAATATTTAATGGTTGGATTTAACATTTAAAATGTTCATCTTAAACATGGAAGTATTTATTTTTTAAATTAAGTGAATTCAATAGTTTGTATATTGAAACGTTGAATTAGTTTTAGTTTTTAAGAATTGAATTAAATAGTTTGTTTATTGAAATGTTGAATTACTTTTAGTTTTTAAGAATTGAATTAAATAGTTTGTTTATTGAAATGTTGAATTCGTTTTTAATTATTGAATTAAATTGTTTGTATATTGAAATGTTGAGTTTATTCGGTTATTAATAATTTAATTAAAAAATATATTTTCAAAATGAATTTAAATAATTCACAAATAGTTTTTCTAAATGTATTTTATTATTTGGAGGCTCAGCACTAGTTTTGTATCTTCTTGTACTATTATACCACCTTTTTAATATTTAATTTAAAATGAAACAAAATCAAAATATTGAATTTATAATGTATTTTCTAAATGTATTATTTGAATTAGAATATCAAACTCTGTATTGGTAAAAAAAAAGAGAGAAAAAAGCTTTTATTTTGAAGGGTCAACAATTGAAATGTTCAATTCAATATTCTGAAGACACTGATAAACGTCTGTAAGTATGAACTTATATCAGACTTCAATGTAGTCGTGAGCTGAACAAAAGTCTCCTGCTGTTGCTGCAGTTTGCAAGACTTGTAGTTATTCTTCGGGGCTGTCGTAGGTCTAACCAGAAGAAACATAACCATCGTCGATCAAAATGAATCAGGTTCTCAATCATGAGTCAAGATACGAAGGACACAAGGACAGGATAAAAAACTAGTGACTCACATCATGATCTTCAACAGGTTTCAAATGACGTTTAAAGAAGCTGAGCCACGCTTTATAAAACTGAAAGTGGACGCGATGAAGCCTCAGGTGTGTGTTGGCGTGTCGTACGAGATGCCAGGTCAGACTGAACGCTTCGTAAAGCTCCACCGACCTTGACTCTGTTGCTGGTTACCAGATATTAAGTTTGTGTTTCTCACGAACGAAAGAAAGTGTTGGAATTCAAAATGTTTTAGGAAGTGATTCTGGATTTTAGGAAGAAAAAATAACTTCATTAAGCACATGATTAAGTTGGACTGATGACATTTATGGAACATTCTTCAGGAGGTTTAAAAGTTAACCCTGATATAAGCGCCTGGTTCTCTGGTCATCGAGGCACTAGTTCGATTCAAGGTCAAAGGCTTTAGTTTTTGTCACGACTGAGCACGATTCTTATCGAGGATTCTTATCGAGGATTCTTATCGAGGATTCTTATCGAGGATTCTTATCGAGGATTCTTATCGAGGATTCTTATACGGGGGCAGGAGTGAAGTAAAAGTAAAAGTATCAGGATGTTCTGTTCTATGTTAACCTTTGTATCCTTTGTCTTTGTTAGTTTTCTTTGATATTTGTTCTTTATCTTTAGACTTAGATTGTATCTTCTTGTTCTTTCTCTTTATTTCTCTTTGTTCTTATTTTATTTTTATTTATTTTTATTTAATTCTTATGAAAAATTGCTGTATTGCTGAGGCTTATTGGAAAAAAAACAAACATCAGTTCTATTGTTGAATTCTAAAATGCTTCTGTTTACCCTTGTGTTATCTCGGTGTCAAGATGACCCAAATGCCTTAAAACAAATGTGTTTGTGGTATCCCTTGTGTCGTCTCAGGGTCAAGATGAACAACCTTCCATAAATACATATGCAGTGGTGGAGGTCGTTCATCTTGATTCAGAGACAACACAAGGGATACCACAAACACGTTTGTTTTCGAGGCCTTCGGGTCACCTGGAACATAAGAAAACACAAGGGTAAAAATAAAATATTCCAAGTTAAGGATTTAAGTCCTGTTTTTAAATATATTTAAAACATGAACCAAATACAAATTCAATGGGAAATGTGGGAAGTCGAATTTGGTTTCACGTACTTTGCATGAATGCTCAGAGAAAACAAACCAGGAACGAGACTCACGTTGTCTTCTAGGAAACGGACGTATTCCCGTCCGAGTGAACCTTCTGGTAGAGCGGCCATGTGTTCCAAGTCCAGAGTAGAGAGTCGGATCCTCGGTCGCTCCCTAGGACCACACACCAGCACCACAGGTCATCCTCCGCTCACAGCAACATTAGGGGTTACAGTGACTTCTAGGAGCTCACGTTAGGACCGCGCTGCCTTCAGGGTCCTTCCTCATCCTGTCCCTCAGGTTCATCAGGGCCAAGTGTCCCGTTGTCTCGCCCAGCACTGCGACCATATCTGGGAGGTCAGGGGTCAAAAACATGAGTTCTTCTGACACAACAATCTTTGAAAATGTAATCACACTTTATCGAAACACAACGATGGGTAAACAAGGATGTTGGGCATAAAGAACACGTGGCACATGTCATCATAATGTTTTCATTTCAAGAAAATATTGTATGTTTAATTTAACTATAGACAATTTTGGGAGGTCGCGGTTCAATGTTCCTGCAAATTTAGAAGAAAATATATCAAGAAGTTATAAAAAATAGTTTACATGTTACACATTTGTAAGTAAGTAATTTTTATTTGTATAGCGCTTTTCCAGACCAGGGTCACAAAGCGCTTAAACAATCAAAACAATATTCAATAAAGTATATACTTTAAAGATCAAGATAAAACTGATAACACAACAGGAGTTCCAGAAAATCAAGGAAAAGCCTGAACAAATAGAAACGTCTTAACTTAATCGCTAAGTTATTACTGTTCACCTGACTTCACCTCACCAGCTGATGACTAAGTGGTTCTGTAAAGTCCATAAAGTTCCAGAAATGTAAAATATAGCCACGAGTTGTTGTCTCATGATTAATACTGTTTGCTTTAAAAGTCATTTTATTACTCATTTCTTTTTCTTTTTCTTTTAAACAGAAAGTGGATGAGAGCGAAGGGGAAATCCTACCATGTCTGTAGGGGTCTTGCAGTGCAGCGACACCTGAGCCGACCGCCAGCAGTGCTTTCTGGACCGGTGAGGTCGGGATGTGTCCAGGATACAGTCCATGATGGACATCTGTCCACTTCCTCTGACCGGTGTGAATACCTGACACACACACACCTGAAGAAGACAACAACAGGTTAAAACGTGTTTAGGGTAAAATATTTTTTGGGAAAATTAGACATTGCAAAATCGCCTTTATTTATAAGAAAATAAGAATAGTTGAAAGAAACTACTATTTTTTTTAACAACATGACCATTATGTATACTGGGGCTACAATAACATGGTAATAATACAAAGACCGGAAAGGGGGAAACAATTCAATTTCCCAGGATCTGACCACAAGTCCAGGACGAATATGTACTTCATTCGATCGCAAACATGAACGTGTCGTTATCGTCAGCGTTAGTCACAAACAAAACAATCGAAATGATTCATAAAACAAACTGCATCTTATGACAAACAATGTCATACCTTTCAAAGTCAACGCGTTGCTTCGGACGAATAAAAGTGCGACACATTTAGAAGCCAACATCGTTTTGCATGAGCAAAGGCGCATGCGCGGTTATATGTTTCGAGAACCTTCCCCGTCGCATGGGCGGTATAGTGAATAAACCGAGCCAGGCGTTAACCCCGCTTTTATGGAACGTCTTTCTGAATAGAATGCATCGCACCAAAAAAAAAAAAAAAAGTACGTTACTAAAAAGGTTGTGTTGTCCTTCTGGTTTGAAAACGCGACGGAGAGTTACAGCATTTTGCAATAAAACAAAACAAAACAAAAACACTCCTCCAAGGCGTCGAGGTTAGTGAACTTCTTTTCCGTTCAATAAAAACAACACACCAAAAACAATCACCTTTGGTCGCCACACGTTGACTTCCGGGACTTAGCAAAGTGTGTTAGCAAATTGCTAAACAACACAAGTTTTCACTTCTTACTGTTGAATTTTTAAAAAAGTGTGACGATGCTTTACTAGAGCAGTCTAGAGCTGCTCGCCTTCTCTGTTTCTATCATTTATATCATGGGTCCTCCTTTCAAAGGAGGCGTGTGTTCAACCAGAACATATACTCCCTCCACTGTAGTCGTGCACGAGTTTCTGCTCACGACGATTTCCACAAAAAATTGGTGAGTTTTGCTGAACTTAAAGCTCGGACAACTTCTTTTCTCACACCCCAGGGTGTCCTGCATGGATCTACCAGCTAGCAAGGGACGTGGCGTCATCAGTCTGTCTGGTGTTTTTACTGCGATGACCTTAGTGGAAAGATGTTTATATACCTTTTTGATCTATTTTTAGGTATTTTTGCTTTAACATCATCCACAACAATAGGTCATCTCTCTAGACGACTGGCGAGTGTTGACTTTTGGAAAAAAAGGAAGCAGCAGCAACAACAACATTTTTGAGCATATGCCAGTTATTTCTTTGTTGTAAAACCGACTTTACTCGTGATTTTTGAAAAACAACAGAGACTTCCTCTGTCGAAGAAACATCTTTGTCAACCCTTAACACTGAGAAATATACTTGGCTTTGACTAGAAAATGGTTGTTTTGATCTCTTTTTTTTTTTGTATCCCTAAGCTTGAACAAAGACCCATTTAAAGAAGTTCTTTGTACCCTGTGGTCATGGATATTTGGATTTTTTGTTGTTGGTGCAGTTTTACAGAACAGTTGTGTTTTACAGTGAAGTTATTGTTGAGCATATTTGTCCTTGTGGCTCAGTTGTGTGAGTAGAAACAGCTGTTAGAAGTTACTTTTGATTCCAAGACATATTTTAGAATGATACTTGTCCTAGTAGAATGTGTCAGAATCATCATATTGTTTGTCAGTTCACTCATGACCAACGTGCTGTCCTGTGACTTCCCTTTTTACTTTAGTATTGTTTTCATATAATCTCAAAATTATGGGTTTAACAAAAATAATTCTAAGTTCATTTTGGGACTTTTAAACTAACTTCAATAAAAGAAAACTGTACAGCAAACATGGAATGGGCAACATAAGAAAACAATAAATAAAACCTAAATATCACACAAATTAAATGAAAAGAATTATATATTTCAAAAAAATTTGGATCACATTTTTGGAACAAATGCAAAACGAACAAGAATAAAGTTTTGGCTAAACCAACAGAATATATAAATATATATAATAAGAAAAAAAAACACTATGGTGGACACTCTGTCTCTGTCCTTTTGGTTTTTGCTGCCACC
Source organism: Callionymus lyra (assembly GCF_982586985.1). NCBI lineage: Eukaryota > Metazoa > Chordata > Actinopteri > Syngnathiformes > Callionymidae > Callionymus > Callionymus lyra. Next base: position 10,590,078 of record NC_141822.1, read on the forward strand.
TACTCTAGAGGCAGTGTAAGTGTTTGTTTTCCTTTTTAAAATCCTTGTCTCTGACATGAATATTGCATTCTCTTAAATAACGATATTGAGTTGAATCAATAAGAAGTTAACCCTGAGCTTTAGCCATCTCCTCTCCAAATGTTGTCGGTATGTTTGTGTCTTCGCTGCGTACCAAGAACTGGTGTTTTTATTTAGAGAGATCAATAGGATAGTGATTGGATGATGAAGCTTCATGAAGCAGTGTAATGTTGTTTAGAGGTCAGTAGGTGGCGCCATCAGTTTTTAATGATGTGATGTTTCATAAGAACAGTTGTTCAAAGCAAAGGAAAATAGCGCAGAGACCGCCATCTAGTGGACTCTGAAAATAATGACACCGTTTCATCAGACCATCAGTACAATAGGAGGCGCTGTGGTTTAAAAACGTGAGGTTTCGTTGTTATAGATTATTGGTGCCATCTAGTGGCGTCTATGAGCGAAGGCACTGTTTCATGAAACCTCATCAGCCCATCATTAGTTAAAAGTACTGGTCCAAGAATGTGGGAAGGGCCAACGTCTATAAAGGGTGTGACTTGAGGTATTTTGTTAACTAGTGTAATCATCCAAGCTATTCATCATGTGTCAGTAAAGTTGAGCTCGGCCTGTCAAAAGATATTATCTAAATTCTGAGAAAGATTGCATCAACATGTTTCTTAACCATGGGTGTGAATCCTCAACTCCCATCATCAGCCTTGGATTTAAAGTGGAGTAATTGTGGGGATATGTCATGATATGATGACATGTTCTGGTTCGGTTTGAAATAAGCACTTCTGTCTCAACCTTAACAATCATCTGGAAGTCTGGTTTCTACATCGAAGTGTAATTTACTCCATCTAAGCCGTTCCCAGTGAGAAAAACCCACTAACCAGTTTAAAAAAAGCAACATTTAAAATCTCGGGGCGTTTTTTTATTTGGCTCAAGTCGTGCCCTCGCAAGTTCAGATGTGAAATCATTTTAAAAAATCCAATCCTAACTTAGATTTAATGTTACAAATGTATGTCTTATCTCAAATATTTTCCTGACCAAGAGTGTTTATCATGTGCTGAACTGACCACTAACTAAATCAAGTAATTAGTAAAAGTGTAATGTGAACTTTGTGCATGGATTAAGGAGGTAATTTAAGATAAGTACACGACCTTCCATCCAAGGGTTGTCATCATTCCTTAACTTGAAGAATGTAGATTATTATTGTTATAACAACTTTGGGCTCCAGGGTTAGAGTCAGAATAGCATTCAAATGAGAGAACGACAATACAAAGATGCTTTTCATTCCACTGTCTGTCTTTGTTTGTCTTAGTCGGGGCTGATGCTCACATGATGCTCACATGATGATCACATGTGTGTTGAAACATACAAATGTAACCCACGAAACTCTGGGTCAGAGTTTTAAACTGTCTTGAGACGGGTTATAACATTGAAAAAAACTAAAAAAAATCACATTAATTTGGGTGATTATAAATAATCTAAAGACAATAAATACAATCAAACGACAATTGAGGAAAAAATAAATTAAAAAAGACTTGCATCATAAATGATGTATGACAAGAAAATGAAGTCTTTAACCAGTTATTGTTTTATTTAGAAGTCTGAGGTCTGAGTTCACTGATGGTTTTGCATGATGGAAACATGTTGACCTTGTTTCCGTGCGTCACATGGACACATGAGCGTAATGGAAAGATTGCAAAAGTGCGATAACATCCGAAACCCACGGAAAATATAGGTCACCGATTATCTCACATGCATAGAGAGCATTTTTTTGTTTCCGATGATGCGTTTGTGGCTGAAAGTCAACCCTGTGATCTATTTAGAGTTTTTTTCCTCACATTAATAGATTGAGATTAAACGCCTCGGTCTTTTTTTGGTTTGTATTCTTGACTCGATCCTTCTTTCATAATATTCAGTAAGGTATTTTTTAGAAACCCCGATTGTACTTGAAATAAACTAGTCATGCTTTCACTGAAGCTAAAGAATACATTATAAATTTAAGAGAAATTAAAATGGTTGATACACGTTGTTATGAAGTGTTATTTTTTGGGGGAGTTTGAGGTTAAGGGTGAAGTTTTTGGGGTTCTGTGATGGACATATTGTTACTCTCTAGGTTTATTGTTTAATTCCAGATCATGAAACTACACCCAAGACTGTTGGTTTGAATGCAACAATAACTTTCTTAGATGAGAATGTTTTTCATGATCTTCCTCCAGGCCAACATATCCCACTGTTGCCAAAACAAATGTTCTCACAGTTGAAGGAGGCTTCTTTATTCTCAAGCAAACGCCTTTGAAATCCAATCTCGAACTGACGTATACTTTTGTCTCTCACAGGATCCAACACCAGATTAATGGAGAAGGATGGAGCGGTTGTTGCAAAAATCTCCAAACTCGTTACCAGGAATCGATCCACTGGTGCTGTCGGTGCAGATGGAAAATAAGTACAAATGTCAGCAGTGTCACCGGGTCTTGAGGAAGCCTGTCCAGGCTCAGTGCGGCCATCGCTTCTGCGTTCACTGCTTCCAGCAGCTCACCAGGTAGACCCCCTTCAATGGGGCCACCAGCATTGTGTGGATACTCCTTCACTCCTTTTCCTTCTGACTGGATTTTTGTGTAGTGCCTTTTTTGTTTGACGTGAGCTTTGTGTGGTGGATTTTTCTCTGATGCATGACCGGAACTAATGATGGAGACTTGAACTTGATAGCATTTTTTTTTTTTCTGTACTCGCCGATTCATCCGACTCACTTGCTTGTAATCCAAACTGTTGTGCACGACACGTGGGGCTTTTTAAGATTGCACACTTCCTGCAACATGAAACTGCCAATTTAAATTTCCCTCTTTTATTGTGCACATGCATCTGTCTATGCATGAACTGAACCTTAAACTGAAAGAGTTCTATGTACAAATAGTCCTGCATAGTGTCAAGTTATTCCAAAGACAATCAAAATCCATTGATTTTTTTTTTGATTCAGGTCCTTTTCCTTTTTTTTTTAACACATCAATCTTCTATTTCTGGACGCCTGCAGCAACTCTGTGGCTATTTTTATTTTTTAGGTCACATTAACCCACTCTAAAAGAAAAAAAAAACAGGCGTACTATCAACCCCCTGACAAGTCATTTAGAACTATGAGAAACAAAAAAAAAAACATCAGCAAGTGTGACGATTACCTTAATCTTAAAGTCACATTTTGAATTTCCATTTTTCACTGGTGAGCAACCGGTCCACGGTGCAGTCTTAAAAGGTCTCGTCCCATGAGTCAGATTTTCTTTTGCTACAATTGCCCATTTTTGGTGCTTCAGCTACAGACTCTCAGCATCACGTTCCAAAAACTGTTTTACATTTGCTCCGACACTGTTTTGTCTGAACCGGCATGGAGTGAATTTACAAAATCGTTCTCCAGATGATGGCCGAGCAGTACCACTGATGTTAGTCAGAGCCATGTGCGTCAAACTCAGCCCAAATCCAAACTCAGCCCACCAAGTGTTTTCATCTGGCCCACCGGCCGGTTTAAGGAATGATTTCTTGATACCTAAAAGGTTGTTTAAGCAAAGAAAATAATAAGTGAAGGAGGTCAAACACAATACCCCCATGAGACTCATAGTCCTTATCAAAGATAGTTTGATACATTTTTTTTTTTTTCCCACACCCTAGTCGGCTTAAAGATTTCAGCCCCTGTGTGGTTGAGTTTGACATCTTAACCTTTGGAACGTGATAACATGAGCTGTCAATATCATGAAATCAATCCTTACAATTCAAAAGTACCAGTGCAGATCATCAAAGCGTTTGTGCCAGTCCAGTCAGGATGAATCATTCAGAGAGGAAATGTTTACATGTAAATATCCTTGACGCAGTACTACTCGTACCCTCATGCTTCCCATCAGCACTACTCATCAGTAGAGGTCGATGAGGCGCCGGGAAAATATCCTGTAACAGGATCCGGTGCTTCCCAGCTTTACTCTGTTTAATGATTAAACAAACCACAAATGCTACTCATGTGGACGTTCAAAGGTCATAGAGCTGTTATTATACTGATGTAATCGTCTCTGTCAATTGTGTTGGAGTTTATTTTTGTATTTTTTAACTTCTTTTTTCTTTGTGTTGTCTTTGTTCAAATAATTGTTGGTGTTTAAATTTAATGGTCACATTAAATTTTGCTTTGTTTTTAACTCATTATGTGTTTTTTCCTTTTTAATATCTGGAATGACCTGTTTTCATACCGACCTTCAAAATCTTTTCCCAAACATGAATAACCTTTTCCTAACCGGACACAAATCTGCAACGTGCGAGTTCCAAAGCTTCTCTTTTTGAACAATTCCTACCGCTCTGACTCTAGGAACCCGAGATATTCCCCAGTCGGAATAGAGATTTTGTTCCTTCAACCGTTCCTGTGCCTCCTTTTTTTTTTTTTTCACTGTGCAAATTTTGCCGCACATCAAAGCATTGCAACAATCTGTACCGACACGACCACGTGGGTGGATTTCACAACCGCATCTTTATCCCAGATTCTCCTCACTTAGGAAAAACCCCCATCTTTCACAGAGTTCAATAAACCGATTAGCCTTGTGGAATGCTGCCAAGTGAACGATGGGACTCAACGGCAGGAAGTCCTGGTTTAACGGATAAATAACCAATTTATGTTTTGTCAACCAGTGCTGGCCCGACTCCATGCGAGGCTTGTCGCCAGGAGGAAATTTACGAAGAGCCCAATTCCATTCTTAATAGCAATGAGGTGAGGTGTTCTGTGGTTCGACAGCTCGATGATTGATTGATGACACATGACAGTTTGACTCTCCTCACACTGGTATGCTTTGACTCACACAAAAAAAACACACCTGTTTCTTTCACAGGCTTTCCCAGATAATGCAGCAGGACGAGAAATAGCGAGTCTTCCTGCTAAATGTTTGAACCAAGACTGTGACTGGACTGGATCTATAAAAGAATATGAGGTTAGAGGAGTTTCTAATGCTTTGATCTCATAAACACTCAAGTACTTGGTGTAGCATTTATTAGCGTTCCATTATTATTAAGGTATTTCCCAAGTCATTTGGATTATATTCTAAGTCGCTTCCTTTTTCATTTTTTCGATTAAATTTTTTTAAACAAGGATCAACTTAAAATTCAGCTTTTCTATAAAATAAATAAACCCCTCAGTCTGTGTCAATCTTCCATCTCTTTCCAAAACTTCTTGTTTGATGGTTTAAACTTTTTCTTCTCCAGCATTTTCTCTCTGATGTTTACGCTTATGTTTATGTTACTTTCTATGTTTACCCACAGTTTCAGCTCCGATTTTTTTACAATGAGCTTTTTTTTAAATGATGCATGAATCGCACACACACTTCATTGAGCTGCACAGCTGCAGTCAGTTTCTCTTCTCTTATTACCACAATTCTAATCACTAAACTATGGGGAAGTTTGCACAAAGCCTGGCAGGAACCCAAGTTAAAAAAAAAGGAGTGAACCTTGAGTGATACAGTCAGGAAAGTCCCTGTTTGACCAGTTTTGCATCTGTGGAAAGTACCAACAGATTTAGGGCTTAACATTTCACAGAAGCTTTTGTCCATGGCACACATTTGAATACGAGTTCTGTTTACTAAACAGGATAACAGGTGGTTGTTAAACTCATCCAGTGTGTGTGTGTGTGTGTGTGTGTGTGTGTGTGTGTGTGTGTGTGTGTGTGTGTGTGTGTGTGTGTTTGTGAACTGTAAAAATATCTGTGCCAGTCAGGTTTTTTTCGGATGCATACCATTGTGTTGATGAATCTCGAGAGGCTCTTTGCTGAACTTGTGTTTAAAAACCGAGGCCAGCCGCATGTTTATTCCAGCTCACATTTGCTTCAGATTATCATTCGTCTGTAAAAGTCGCTCGGCAGGAAACCACACCCCTACAGTGGTCGGGGAACATGACGGAACTTGTTCAGTAAAATCACATACAAACCTCACGCAGTCGAGATCCGCGATGCTTCGATGTTTCCGAGAGTCGGACCCGAAGTGGACACGAGCCGATCGAAGTTGAGAACTTGGCAGTTTGATGTTTAAAAGATAAAGTCGTATCAAATCTCCGATCCCTACCTTCTGATCTTGCCAAGCGATTTCCTTGCAACTGTACGGCTGCCTCCCGACTGATAAGCCCCACCCCTGCCCATCACTTCCTGTTCCTGCGCGCCCTTTTTCAAAAATAATTAACTCTTCATCCGATCTGTCGACGGTTACTGATTTATTTGTTTTGTTTTTTGTTTATGTAAACGTGTCGGACTTGTTTTTACGGGCCGTTTGAATTTGTTTACCTGTTCCCCCTGTTTTTACTACTTTTTTTTTTAACCGTCACCTCGGATGACAGTTTGATGATGCAATAGTATGTTTTGCTTTTATAATCATTTGAAAACTTTGCTCATGCAGATAATTTTGGAATTTTTATTTAATGCAATTGTTTTCTGTGTGCAGTGATCCTTTCATCCATTGATCTTGTCAACCTAGACAACAGACTCAATTCAATTTTATTTAAAGTGTCTTATCATAACAAAGTTATCTCAAGACACTATACAGTTGAAGTAAGACTATAGTTGATTAGGGAAAAACAAAGGGAAATTAACTAGTAATATTGTTACGTTGATACACTTAGTTTGATTGACACTTAGATATTTTGATCAGTTTTATTCAATCTGGTTCCTCATCTCTCTTCCCATCACAAGGTTTCATTTGGGGGGGGGGGGGGGGGGGGGTTCTCTGTTCTTCCTTCTTTTAAATTAAATTAAGATTAGCGTAACACTAACTTCTCCAGCATACTTCCCCTTAAAACTGTTTCCTCAAACACTCGCCAGAATACAGAATATAATAAGTTAGAACCAATGATGACTTTTTTCCGGCTCTTAATCTATAAAACTTTTCGGAGAGCAGACTCTTGAATTTAACGTTCACCTCAGGTCGTGATATCAACAGTTCTAGTTTTTGTTGAACGTATGACTAGTATTCAATAGAAAGAGTTTTAAAGGGTAGATTTTGTCCTCCGCGTTTGATGCATGAAGTGTCCTTGCAAAGATGAAACTAATTGAAAAACCACAAGTTGTGTGTAACTGTCGCTTGTACTTGATGATAACCATGATAAAAATGTGTAATCGAAAGCTACGTAATTTTGGTTTCCTGTCGAGAAGATGAGTGTCAAGTTTGAAAGGATGCATTTCTTCTGCATGAGCAGCGTTTCAACCACAGGGACGAGGAGTGACTGTTGTTGCGCTGGTGTGAGTGCACCATGTATACATGGACACCCGTGCATGGAAGACTGACTCCAGCATTTTTATCTTGGATATTTGAAGTGGTTTATTTTAGACTTCTGGTTCGGACAAGGGCTACTCAACTTGCCGCCCTTGGGCCGGATTCCCATCAAGCAATGTGCACCAGGCCCCGGACTATTTACCCAAAAAATAAAAGGACATGTTATTAAAAAAGCAGACAAAACTGTAATTTTGTCGATCTGCACTTATTAGCGACACTTTGAGTTGCCGTGTCTAACGGTGAGCTGAAGAGCTCCAGTTTAGACGATGCAACATTGGCCCTCAAACAAAAAACTAATGTTACAATCATGACAAATGACTGAAAAAATGTCTACAGAAAACAAACACCAGAGACATTTGCATTTGCCTTTTTTTCTGTCACAGTGTCTGCGCTACAACATGAAGAGACACTTGGCTGTTGCTATTTCAATTCGTAAGAGCCAAATTATTCATAACCTTGTTTATGTATTTTTAATCAGTTCGCCTAACATTGCTCTGCAAATAGATGTTGACGTCAAATGGAAAGGGTTGGCCGGCTCATGGGTCACGGATTAGAAACACAATCGAAGCCACCAGCCATCCTGTCAACATGGCACCACTCCTAGCTGGGCAAACATGTGACATGTGGTTGCCAGGAAAGGTCCCTGTGATGTTGGTTTTGGACACACCTGCTCCACATCAGCAGGATTTAAACACGGATATAAGAGACGCTACTGTTTGACTGTCGAAGAAGTGAATAATAACATCAAATGCTCTCTCCAGTGCCAGCATGAGGGTCGCTGTCTGTTCGAGCGGGTCGAGTGCGAGGCCTGCAAAGTGTCCATCCTGCGCTCGGAACGAGAACGACACAGCGAGAGAGAGTGCGAGGCCAGGACGCTCAACTGCAAATACTGCAAAGTCATGTTTAACTTTAAGGAAATTAAGGTGAATTTTCATCTCCATGGTTGTAATGGTTTGTGTCGTCCGGTTCTCAACGACTTTTGTTTGTTTCAGGCCCATGATGAAGTTTGTCAGAAGTTTCCTCTCCAATGCAAAGACTGTGGCAAGAAAAGAATCCCCAGAGAAAAGGTTCGAGCTCTTATATGTTAACAAATGACAACCTCAAATGCTTCAGATGGACCCAATAGAATTGGAAAGATATTAAGTACTTGTCTGTAGATCTATTTTGTTGTCTGTCCATAAGTGTATGTGATGGACTGGCGGGCTTTCCACGGTGTCCACCGCCTCGTCTTTTAATGCTAGAAATGGGCAAAGTAGTGCGTCGTCCTACCTGTTTTTATCTCCTATTATTTGTCCTTTTTGTATTTCTTATCCCTTAAAATGAACAAAATATTTTATATTAAAATGAAATTTAATAAAATCCAATTAAAATGGCAATTACAAGATCATAACTTACGACATTTTAACTTCTTTTTGTCCTTGGGTGTGTTCCAAATCGCAGCCTTCAGCACCTACACTTAATATTTTGAGTGCACAATTGCAGCCTGATGAGCAGTGTGCGAAAATGTAGTGCGCAATGAGCACTCAATTGGTGCACTCAAATAGCTTACGTCTCAGTGACGTGGATGATGCTCAACGGAAGCTAGACTTTGGAGCAGATACCGGCGTAAATATCTCGAGAAAACACTAATTTCACCACAAAACAACAATAACAACACAATGAAACAAACAAACAAAAGCCATTTTCAGTGTGCACCAATAACAACAACGAGAGTAGAGAAATAAAAGGGGATCGCAGCCAGAAATAATATGTTCATGTGCAGCAGGAAATGAAACATGCCTTAAAAGAAAATTCAACTTCTGAATAACCGCTCACTCTGGGATCTGTGAAGACTCCAGAGGTCAGATGGAATCCATCATTAAGTAAACAGGAAGAGCAGGAAAAGGATTTCCCACCAAAGAATCCAGATTTTGAGTTACATTCACAGGGGGCTTGAGACTAAACGTTTACAACAGGAAAAAGTTGGCGAGAAAAATACTCAGGATCTCACTTCGTCCAGACAACATGGAAACTATGAGCTTGTTAATCCAGATCATCAAAAAGTTAATTTGATTCCATTAAACTTTATAGATTTGAAAAATAAGACGATACATAAAAAATAATAATTGTTTAAATCTTCCTTATGTGTGAATTCAGCCTTCTACCTAGTTATATAGATATGATATATAAGTGTAGTAAAGAGTCATACATGTTTGCTGTGGTTCATAAATACATTTGATTTCACTGTGGCTGAAGTTAAACATTGACGACAAAACATTTGGTCAATTATTAACCCTCGTGAGATCTAAGTAACCTCTCCCCAGTGTTAATAATAAAGTCATCTTATCTTATCTCTTATCTGAACTGTTTAATCAACTCTCCATGACCTAGGCTTGCATGACCTTCCTCTGCAGACGATGACGGAGAAGAGAAGAATTCTCTCAGTTTCTGTCTGACTCGACTTTTCACGCCTAGATCTAATCATCTCGAAATTTCACTTTCTCTTTTCAGTTCAGTGACCATGTGAGGTCCTGTGCCAAGTCCAAAAGTTCCTGCCCTTACGGTGAAGTGGGATGTAAATATGTGGTACGTACACAACATTCTTTCTGCATCAGAAATGTATAAATAAATGATTTTTGATGAGTTTTACATACCTATAATAAGAAAAAAGATCCATTTATGGTCAGTTTTCTATGGTATTTGCTGTGGTTTCTGCTGTAACTGAACACACCACATAAAAAAGAAACTCAACTCAATTGTTGGCAGCAGTTCCACTTATGACATCACAGTTTGTAAATGACCAATCAGATTTGAACACCACTCAAATTTCATGCTGATTGGCTACTTTTCAAATAGGCAAAAAAAACAAAACATTATCAATAAGATAGATATGAGATTAGAACATAAAAAAGAGTAAAAATAAATACAATAAAATAACTACATTTTTGTATGTAAAACATAATAGTTCTAACAGACGATAGCAAACCGAGCTACTTGGGGCACCAGTGATTTTAAGGGCGTCACATAATTGGCTAAAAGTTTGATCAGATTAATTTAAGGACAAGTTCAAGGTTATTAAAAGAAGCTCTGCAGCGCTCTTGAGGTCAGCGTAGAACTACCAAACTTCTCACGGAGAGTCTGACAACTATCTCAGATTTTTTTTAATTCATTCATACTAATAAAAAATAGATTGATTTTTAGTTGAAAGTTAAGGATTAAATATCCTTTTTTAACGTGTCCTCTTTTCAAGTTATTCTATCCCTCAAAATAGAATGAAAGACATTGAAAAGGCACTTTAAAAATAAAGTGTTTTCTCAACGTTTTTTGTAACATAAAATGTATGTAAAATAAGACAATAATCTATATATTGGATTTCCATTATAGATATATATAGATGGCAAAAGTGTGTGGTGTGTCTCATACTTTATACAATGCATGCAAGATTTAAATCTGAAATCTTAATTTGTAACAAAAAGAAACGACACTGAAACACGACTCAAGCACGAGGTTCCGGTGATGTTTCGAGCTAAACTGAACTGTTTCGTCCTCGCAGATCGAGAACGGGAAACATGGCGACCACGAAAACGTCAGCATCGTGGAGCACGTGCGGATGCTGCTGTCCGTGGTTCTGTCCATGGCCCGGAGCGGGTCGGAACCACTGGTGGCGAGCGATTGGACCGAAGGTTATGAGCTCGGCCTGTACAGGGCGCCTGAAGACGGTGCTGCAGCCACCGGGAGATCGATGGACTTGGATAAAAAGGTGAGTTTATATGTAGAGCTTACACTTTGTTCCCTCTTTGTTTGTGTTAGTTTACTCTCCTCTTCTTCGTTTACACTTTATTCAATTGCAATTGTTGTGATTATTTCCTACAATAAATGTTAAAGTTAATACAGACATAATACTGTATTAGAACTGCTTATCCAACAAGGAGAGCAATCGGGGAACGTAGACCTGTGGCAAGGTGCTTATTTGCATTTGTGTTTTTTGTTTGCATTATCCTCGTATATATAAACTGAAATTAAAGATGGCAGTTATGACAGAATTGTGTGTTTGTATGAAGCTTGTTGAGGTTGAGTGTGTCCAAGTAAGTAAGTAAAGTAAAGTAAAGGTTATTTGTAAAGATCTTTCCAGACCAGGGTCACAAAGCGCTTTAACAAACAAAAACAATAAACAGTTAAAATATATACTATAAGAGATCAAGATACATGAGACAAACACAAGAGTCCCAGAAAATCAGGGAAAATCTCAAATAAGAAGGTCTTAAGATGTTTCTTGAAGGAATCAGTAGATCATCAAACACAGAGATCGTTCCAAAGCTTAGGAGCAACAGTCTGGAAGGATTTCTCTCCTCTGGTCCTGAAGCGTGTTCAGGAACCATCAGTAGATTCTGATCCACAGACCTCAGAGCCCGAGCTGGGGTGTAAGTCTGGATCAGAATCTACTGATGGAAGGTCTGACCATGAATAGATCTGAAAGTAAGAACCAGAATTCTAAAGTTGATCCTGAAAGAAACTGGCAGCCAGTGAAGAGTTTTAAGGATCGGAGAAATGTGAGTTCTTCTACTAGAGCGGCTCAGAATTCAGAAACAGAGATTGTGGATGTTGGCAATTACTCAGAGACTTCCTATAACAGTAAAACTAATGTTGAAAGAAAGCATGTATAGGGACTTTGATACTCTCTATTGCAGACAGTTTTAACTTGTACTCTGTGGAGCAGCAGCTGGTTGTGAACTAGATGAGTGATTTGTTTCTTTTTTTGATGAGTCATACAGCGATCTTTTGAGTAAGCCTTCAACTAGAACTCCGGAGGTACGGCTCAGTTCTGACCTCAGAGAAAGAAAATACGTTTGTGACTCAAATCTTGAACTTCCTGTCATTCTTCGTTTGAATGTGTCAGCGACAGGTTTCACCAACACAAGTCACAAGTGTGATTGATTTAGTGACTCAACACAAATACAACTGGAGAATCAATGGAGTCATTGTGTTTTCTACTTTGTTTTCTATCGTCGTGCCATATCTTATTTTCCTGTGTTCGCTCTTAGGTTTTAGCCATAGAAGACATCGTCTGCGTTCTGAACCGCGAGGTGGAGCGCACCTCGGTCACCATGGAGGCGTTCACGCACCAACACCGCCTGGACCAGGAGAAGATCGAGAACCTGACCAACAAGCTGCGGCAGCTGGAGCGGACCCTGACCATGAGGGACTTCCAGCTGTCGGAGAGCGAGCAGATGGTGCGGGAGCTCCAGTTCTGCACCTACGACGGCGTCTTCGTGTGGAAGATCACAGACTTCTCCCGCCGCAGACAAGACGCCGTGGGAGGACGCACACCTGCCATGTTCTCGCCAGGTGAGACGACACAAGTCGGTCCAACCCGGATCGCGTTACACAAACATCCTTTGTGAGTTTATTGTGTGTCGGGGATATTTAGACTGAGGGCGGGAATAGAATTTCATACGAGTTCCTCTCGCACACGCCCTTGTAACCGACTCTGACCTTGCGTTGCAGCGTTCTACTCCAGCAAGTACGGCTACAAAATGTGTCTGAGGCTCTACCTGAACGGCGACGGCACTGGTCGGGGGACACACCTGTCTCTGTTCTTTGTGGTCATGAGGGGGAAGTTTGACGCTCTCATGAAGTGGCCCTTCAGCCAGAAGGTATGAAACCGATCTTCCGCCGAGCGTTTAGCGTCACCAAAGCTCTGACCTCATGCGCTTCACAAAAACCACACGCATCTAAAACAACGAACCACCGAAGTGCGGTCCGTCGAAGGTTGCATGGAACAGAAGGTGTCTCGGTTGAGTCTGGAAATCGTGACCTACGAAGAGTCTTCGGAACGTCGTCCTCCACTGACGTGACGACGAGCGACCACAGGGAAAGTTGCGCTGCATGTATTCGACGTACAGTCGGCCTTAACGGTTGCGATGAACGACCGCAAAAGCTTCTTCGAGAAGCCGACCTTTACGATAAATGGACCGTCAAAAAGTCTTCGGAAAGTCGCGCTCTACGGGGTCGTAAGACCCTCGTGATCCTCTACGACAAGTCGCCCTCAACGTCGTCAACCGTCGCTAAAAGTCTCCCGAAAGTCCTGACGATAACTGTAGAAAGTCCCGCTCGTCTGAAAGTCGTCTTCTGCTCTTGCTATGAGTGACCATCACGGTTGTCAATCATCTCTGAAGCTCTGGGACGCATCATCAAGAAACCATCTGTCGCAGCTGTGAGTACACGATGATGGTTTTGGGGGATTTCTGTTCAAAGTGACCTCAGAGGTTTGCATTGGTCCTTCGTAGGGTTGTCAAAATACCTAACTGTCAGTAGTCCAATACCAGTACATTTTTTCGATACTATAATACTTTTTAATACCAAGAATGGTTTAAAAAAAAAAAAAGAAGCCTTAACTTTTCATTACATAACTATATTAAATAAAGAAAACCAACAATCAATAATTTCTCATTCAAAGAGATGTGAAAAATAATAAGCAAAACCAATAACTATTATACTGTCAATCATTTTGATCAGCCTTCAAGTACAATAGAAAACTGAAACATTTGTGCTTAAATGTGTACATAAATGACAAAACAAGGGAGGTTTTAAAAATGTACCTCCTGCAATAAACTAGGCACCACTGTGTTCTGAATACCAGCCTTGTTCATCCTTAAATTCCGGGTTTCAAATTAGACTTGTGTTACTAAACGCTGACACAAGCCTTAAACCAACCACTGACATCGAAGAACTCAGTCCACTGGTTCCCGGTGCACCCACCAGTTCCTTCTAGATAGTGGCCCAGAACCTCCAGACCTGTCTTCCTGTCATTTGCCTCCACGGCCCCCCTTCTTCAGGGGGTTTATGACCGTTACCCCATAGCTAGGATAAGGGCACTATCTGACTCCATCTCTTAACTGAAACAAAGTTCATGTTTTGTGTCCGTTTCCTCTTCTCGTCAAATCCTTACTATGACTATAAATCATCAGACTGAGCCTTGTCTTCTGTGTTTGTCACTTAAACCAGTGATGCTCACCAGAGAAATACATTATTTTCTGGGTTTTTAACATTTTAACGAGCAGAGATAATCTTAACAAACCAAATGTGCCTCTTAGAAAATACCTTTCTTTCTGAGCAGATGCCCCTTTTACTCAGTATATCTCAAATCTCAAAACATACATGTTTTCATCCTATATTCACACACTTTCAATACACACACTGATCACCCGTTTGAATGCAGGATGTTAAAGGTAATATAGTTCAAGCTTAGTGTGTGAATAATAAAAGCAAATGTCATGAAGGTAAATACAAGAATATACTTCAATATTTGTTCTAGTAGAAGGTAATAATAATAATAATAATAATAAGGTTTGATAAACATGATAGATCTGAGGATATATCTTCACTGACAAGAAGGAATTTTCAGGTTGATTGGCTGCTGCGGTGGAGAAATCAAGCGCCTCCGTGTTTCAAACGGAACAATGTTCACTGAACTCTTAAAAAACGACAACTCAGCCTAGGATTGTGGGTCCATGAACACATCATTAAAAACAATTCAATGATATACTGACTAGCGACACATGAAGTAACATATTATCAATGTCCTCACCTGTTTGGATGAACACCTGGACCCCCGATGCTCCGGACCCCTGTAAACGGATCCATCCTCGTGTCTGCAGGTGACGCTGATGCTGCTGGACCAGAACAACCGGGAGCACATCATCGACGCCTTCCGGCCCGACGTCTCCTCCACCTCCTTCCAGAAGCCCATCAGCGAGATGAACATCGCCAGCGGATGCCCGCTCTTCTGCCCGCTGGCCAAGCTGGCGGGCAAGAGTCCGTACCTGAGGGAGGACACCATCTTCATCAAGGCCATCGTGGACCTCACCGGCCTGTAGGCGAGACACGTAGCTGTGAAAGTTACAAGAAAAAATATATTAGAATATATAAATATATTTATATATATATAGAATAGAATAACTATAAATGAATATAATTATTGAATTATAAATATAGAGTTTTATCATGATATTGTGAACGCAACTATCTATATAATAGCTTCCAATACAGGTCTTTGTTCGGTAAAACTCGTGATGAAACGTGCAGCCTGTATGGATACGGTTCAAGATGTACCAATTTTTGATTTTGTGCAAAAATCAAAAGCTTTGCAACTAAAAAATAACATCATCCAGCATTTGCCAAAATCATACACCAGGGTCAGACACATCTTTGACACCGTTCAATCAATTTAAAAGCTATTTTTGATTATATTATAAAGTATATTTAGACAGAAATGTTGCATTTAATACGCATTCTAAGTGTTTATGAATCAACATTCGTGACCCCCAATGACTCTGAAATATTATTTAGCTACAAAAACATGAACATATTTTTCCTATCGAACGACGACAGTAGTTGTTTATTTTATTGTCAGTTACTATTTTAACATCGAACGCAACATCAAGTTTCTTCAAGGTAAAGCATATTGACCAGAGGTCGTTTGTCTTTTGAGCATCTATGTATTGCATCTTGAATGATAGTTTAGTAAAAACTACTTATAGTTCGCACCACGAATGCATCTGATAAACTGAGCACCACTTTTAGATGTTGATGTTGCGACTAGTGGTCACTCGATACAGCATGATTTATATTTGCTACGTATTTAGCACAAAAAACGTGTTTTATTTTTCATCTTTGAATTACTGCAAATATTGAATGAAACTAACAACAAAAATATTTCTATATATATATATATACAGGTATAAGTGGCCCTCACAAGTCAAAACTATGATAATTATTACAATTTATTTTTTACTATTTATTTATTTTCCATTCTTAATGTTACTTTTTTATTTTATTTCATGTGTTAATTAAATCAAGTAATACATTGAAACATGGATATTGATCCATGTACCTGTTTGAAAGAAAGTATAACCACTTAAATAAAGACAAAAAGGCTTCAAGAAAGAAGAAATTAACATTTTTTTAAGTGCCTTTCCGTCATGTTTTTAGGCGGTTTTTACCGCCTTTTTACCTCAACATTACCCATTAAATAAAAGTCACCATACGTCACCACGTTTAAGAGATCATATCATAATAATCCGGGAATAATTGGTAAATCGTAGGTTGCCTACGCAGTTATACAAGTGTTTTTTTTTCTATGGTAAACTGCATTTTGTCTTGTAACCATAAATGTAACCATTGTAATTAATTTTGATATATTTACTTATGGATATTGTAATGCATTATATTTCATTTTTGAAACCTTCCACTAGCGTAACACCAGGATATTTTATCGTACATTTTTGTCTTTAACTGCCTCGGAATATTATTTGATGAATGTAGAATAAGGTGCTATATTTCTTTTGTAAAAGGTAGTAACTCATTTCATGCCTTCCAAGTTCTCATTTGTTTTTCTTATTTTGAGTTGTGTTTGACGTGTTTTTTCTTAAGTGCTTTTTGAAGATGGGTTTCTATGATTTCGTAGCACCTTTTTTCTTTAGTTTTTTACTTACTGGCACAAGAACATTTCAACAGTTTGACGTCATCAACTTCATTCTAGGAGTGTTTTCGGCACAAAGTCTGCTATTCTTGCGTTATCGCTTCGCGTTCTTTTTCGTCTGTCTCAACTCCTCCGTGTCGTAATCTTTGTTCTTTCCAGTTGAAAACGTGGCGACAGAGTTTCCTCTCCTTTCACGTGAGGCAGGTCAGAGGAGTTTGAAGCTAGAAGTGTTAGAAAGGCTCGAGAAAGTGCAGCGATGAGTTCAGAGGTCACCGGCGGGGATGGAATATAAAACGGCGTCGACGCTATAAAGTCGTCATTTACACTTCGTTTCCGATCGATTATGAATCGAGAAACACGAGTGAAGCAGGACAGATGTGTGAGATGTTTTGAGGGGGTCAAGAATGGGGGGTTCAGAGGTGTGTTGGGGAGAGGAAGCTTAGCAGAGACGGAAGTCGTCATGACTTATTTTATATCATCTTTTTTTTTCTGACGGAGGAAGTTGCTAACAAGCCGGTACATTTGCTTGAGAGGCTACAATACTTTTCTTTTTCCTGGAGGGTTTACAATGAAGTCATTAACACAAGCACGCAAGCTCGGTATGACGTCGGGTAACAGGTTCAGCGGAATAGTTTTAATCTCTTAAATGTCCACGTCCATCACAGGAGGCACAGATTTAGATCTGGAGTTTCCATGTGTTGCTCATCTTTTCCTGTAGGTGGCGCTCTCAGTTTTAAAAGAAGATGTGAGGGAGCTTGTTTAAATGGATGTTTAAAGCCCAAAGAGAGTGACATGAAGTGGGCTTTGAAAATGAGGCTTCGTGAAGCTTCGCAGCTCATCACGAAACTTCCTACAATGGAAGAATTGGAAGTTGGGTCGTACACCTACGAGTTGTAAATAACCAACAATCCAACTGGTTTGATTTCCTAGAATTACGAGAGGAAAATTATTTTTTGTCTTTTGCTAACAAATGAATCCAAAAGAGACACGATCCCATAAAACTTCTGCAAAAGAACCGAAGGTTCCTGGCAGAACCGACACCAACTGACCGACCAGGCACTTGTTTTTCGGTGTGAACATCCAATAGTTCATAAAATACCTTCAGATAAAACCTTAGTCCGCTTTGCTTCCACGACTTTGTGCCAAAACACACTGTAAAAAGAAGTTAAAACAAATCTGATAGTCAGAACTTTTTTTTTATCCTGTTGAACCTTTTTTGTGCCAAAAAAATTGTTTCATCGGGGCAACCTTTATTGTTGTTGATTTAAATTGTCATTGGATTTTATTTATATAAGTAACTGTTTCTTTAAGAGTTCAGTTGACTCTTAATTATCATTTTCTGACTAATGGAATGTTTTATTGATTTATTCATGAATTAAAATCTTTACGAAGAGTTTGTCTGTTTTTATTTTTATTTAAAAAATGTATTTATTTTTATTTAGTGTTACGTAGATCCCACACAAACTGGATCTACTCCGAGTCTCTTGTGGATGACCCAACTCACGAAAACAGACAAGAAGAATGATCTTACTTATGAACCTTTGGAGACCCAGAAAATGAACCTGTCATCTTCGATGGCTCAGCTTTTTGTCGCATCACAAGAGATGGATGTGTTTTAAAAATCAAAACGAGTCTAAATTCACGCCGACTTGTTTTTACGGGAACAACTTGTGACGTCGAGGCTACGATATAAGAGGAAGGTTCCAGACGAGACAACAACAAAACCTCGACTCGTTCTCCAGCTAAACACCAGGTCATGGTGACCAGACACGAGAGCTTCACCAGACGGTCGACTCCTCAGCCTTCACCCGGAATAACCACGACTCCTCCTCCTCCAGACCCAGTGAGTCCAGACCACACTCAAGTTTTCCCTCAAGGATACTTCAATCTGGAATGTAAGTCATGTGACCTCAGTTTCTCAGCACTATGTCAAATAAACTGATGTTGAAAAAAGACGTGGAAATGATTGGAGTGATCGAAGCAGATTTTCACTCAGGGGCCACATGTGGCAGTTTGCATTCGTTAATGTGGCCCTTCTGATGTCAAAGTAAATGTGTTTTTTTTCATCATATATTTACTTTATTTGTCTATGCTCTGTTTGTTGTGCAGCTTGACTGTCCCTCAGGCCAGTTTCAGTTTATAATGTGGAGAAGTTTCTACAAGCAGAAAACCTTATTTCAAGTAAAAATAATTATATATTGCGTTGTTCTAAAGTTTATATAACTTTAAAATATATATATATATACATACACATTACATCATATTAACCATTTTCTAACATACTGCATCTTATGGAAAATGAACTACTGTGTTAAAATATATATGTTTTTATATTCAGTATATTCGGTATAAACATGTTTTTTTTTGTTAGCAATATCATTTTAATTAACAATCAAAAACTGATAAAAGTGAAAAATGATTAAGGATTAATCTCAACTTGTCATTTGAACAAAATTCTATATATCTATATATCTATAACGTATTTATAATTATAAATATGGCTGTTAGATACTATATGGATATACAATAGCACTGGTTTATATTTCATGAAATTGGTTTAAAATAAAATGTTTTTTTACTTACAATTAACATGCAAATATTCACAAGCGTTTGTTCATTTTTTTTATATCGCAATATTATCGTTGTATTGCGATACTTATCTTATCCCCAGATTCTTCACCATAAACATCTCTAAATCATTTACTTGTTTGATAACGTTTTCTCTTACAAACATACAATACAGACAATTGTAAAACCGTAGGAGGAAACCAGAGTTTAAATGAGGATGAGAGACAATGGCTAGAACATCCCCTGCGGACGTACTTCCTCATTCATTGCGTTCAGTTTCAGGAAACGAGGGGAAAAAAATACTTTAATATCCTGTTATGTATCCATTATTTATTTTTTCTATTGTTTTATTGTTCAATATACAGAAGCGGATGTTCTTACACACCTGTCGCGCCACAGCTGTGTATGGAAACTGTCTGACATTATTGTATTCATTGAGAATGTCAGTGAGTGAAAATAAAACAAAAATAATTCAGACTTATAAGAAGGAACTTGACCTATCACCCCTGCCTGTGATGACGTCACACACCCTCGCCTAGGCGGGACTTTTATTTCGCCACAATATTTACACATGATATGTATTTTTATCATGTGAAATGTTTTCCGTTGGAATATATTGACGAGATAAGTTTTGGTCTTTAAAGTAAAAAAAAAAACCAAAGAAGGAAGTGTTCGCGAGTTTCCGACCTCAGAAGTTTTTTGGTTCCACCTGTGACGCATTACTTCCTCCGAAACTTCTCCGAAAATGTCGTTTAACTTAAAGTAAACTAAACGCAGAAGTTCGAATATAAATCACTTTCTAACGAAGTATTTACGCGAAAGATGATAGATCACCACAAACTCTTAAAAAAAAATATATATATATATATATATATATAACAAAGTAATACTTACAGCTTCTTTTAAGTTGAAACTGGGTCCATCACTCGGATGCTTTTGAAGTTCGTCTAAAAAGAATTATATATTAATATTAATAATTATAATCAAAATATTTGTTGCAGCATTTTGAAGAAATACGTTTCATTCATCGACTCGGAGCGTGTGTGCGCCGCAATTATTAGTCCGGTGGGAAACATCTCACAATAATTCCGGCTGTGAAATATTTTTCATTTTATTTTTTAAAAGCCAACATGTTTAATATTATCTTTGTGCTAACATATAACAAGTATAGCAAGGCTTAATCCAATGTATTTTTTATTAGCAATGGGCACCGAGAAAAGACAGTTAAGTGCAAATAAATACTGACAATGTAGTTTAACAAAAATATTCATTTAAATATTTGTCTTTTTTATGACGTGTCTCATTCTTAGTCGATATTAAGTTAAAATATATATATATATATATTTTTCAGTATATATTTATATATGTATTCTGAAAAATATATATATTCATTACTTTGTAAAATGGCAAAACATGTCAACATTAAATTTTCCTCTTCTTTCCTCACATTATTAATACTTTAATTGTTTCGGATATTTACTGTATAGACCATTAAAACTTAGACAACATGTCAAGAGAGCATTATTGATCCTCGATGGTGAAATAACTTGTGTCTTACTTACTGTGAAATGGACTTTGTCGCCCTCATTTGGACGGAAAGACACATTTCTAGAAAATAAAAGGCTTAAATATAAAATAATGTATATATTTAAGTAACATTAGTGTGTCATATTTTCTCCGTAAATATTCAACAACGTGAAAAATATTTCTCACATGTATCTGTATGGCTGTCAGTGTTACCTTTATTTCGTTATGACTTTTACGCTGGTAAAGGTCTCGTGAGATCAACAGTCATCCACGCAAACATACGTGTATTCAAATTAAAATGATTTAAAAATAAGTCTATATTTATTTTGTTTTGTGATAATTTCCATGAAAATAAGTTCTCATTATGTCAAAAAGAAAGCTTAGTGTTGTTGTTTCTTTGGCGTTTTTAATCATGAATGGGATAATTTTCTAAATAAAATCGCAGGGATGACAAATTAAAAAAATAAGATCGTGGTCATGGACAGTAATTTGAAGATGATGGATGTAGATCTGGCCACAAAACTTCAACTCAATAGGAATCGAGTCTACAGAGTTGATAATGTTAAATAAAAAAAAACAGATGGCGGTTTAAGGATTTAATGACCTTGGTTTTCTGAAGCTCTCAAGAATAATCTGGTGACTCAGCAAATACTGTGTCAGTCTGTGGATACAAGGTTAAAGAAAAGAGTCGATTAAGAGACAGAAAATACATTTTAATTAAAAAACAAAAACAAACCTGCAGACATTTTTCCTTTAGACACGTATAGATACATTAAATAAACAGATGTGCTACACATGTTTGTTTTTTTTCACATTTAGTCACACGTGCAAACACAACTGCTCTCATGCGTATCTTTAAACAACTCTAGATATCTTGAACGACTCTACATAAATATCTCGGGAGTTAAAAAAAAAAAACATTTACGGGAGTCGGTTACGAGAAGAAAACAAAGTTGGACTGCAGCTTAAAACTTTCTTCCCTTTGTGGCGTTTTTTAAATGTTTTTCTCTATAAAAAAAAACAACATAGTTAGGGTCGGCCTTGATGTAGCAGTGCGGTCGGACGGAAGAATCCAGCTCGACGCTTCCATCCAACAAAGACTGAGAACTTTCACTGAGAACAAATACTAGCTTAAAGTCTGTCGTCCGACCTCCGCAGGTCCAGAATCAGTTTCGGGTGGATTAGAAACGACAGACGGTTTACTGGTGGATTTCTGAGGCGCTTGTTTGCGTCCGATCTTCTCTTGGGGTTCATGTGCTTCCCAGACCTGAATCGGAAACTTCCGCCGTGGACTCATGGCTCATGGTTCGGACGGCTGAAGACACAAGGGGGCGCCGCAGTGGGGCGCGGACGTGAGCTCGTCGTCTCAGACCTCGTGTAAAAAAAAAGAAAAAGAAAAGAAACCATCCCTCCGTGGCTCACGGTTTCCCGTTGACGGCCGAGGTCTTGCCGCGGCCGAGCCAGTTGGACAGGAGGCTCCGGGGTCTGGGCGGGCGGGCCGGGGTCTGCACCAGGCGGACCATGCGCGGGGACCTCCACACCTTGATGGTGGAGTCGTCGCTGGCCGACAGCAGCAGCTCCTGGTCGGCCGGACTGAACGCCACCGAGTTGACCACGTCGTCGTGGGCCAGACGCGCCAGGCAGATGTTGTAGTGACGGTCCCAGATGTAGCCGTGCTTGTCCTCGGCGCCGCTGGTGGACGGACGGCACAGAAGACTTTAGTTAATATTGTTAGTTAATATTAGTTATTGCATGGTTTATATTTCAAGAATGTGTGTAAAATAATTCATTGCATTTAATAATCATTGCGTTGCAATTAAACTTCCGGCCACTAGATGGCAGCAGCCATTAAGTTGTCTGCAGCTAAACGACCAATAAAATCCTGTGAGATCCTGGCAATGACTGAGGACAAGAGGATACAGTCGACTCCAGCACCTTTTAAAGCTGATGTTTGAACATATTTTGGTTTCAAAACAAATGAAAGCAGTTACGACTTCGTCAAGAGTCATGTGGTCTGTAAATACTGCAACACCAGAGTCAAGTACTCGACAATACTACTGTCAAAGCGCTTTGTGACCCTGGTCTAGAAAGGCGCTATATAAATAGAGATTATTATTATTATTATTATTATATATCCTTGTTACTACAGTATTACAAGTAGTTGTTTTTTTTAGATAACCATTAATTAATAAATAAAACTACTACCACTACATTATTCCACTATATGTACATCTTCTACTATCATACATTTTTCTAGTTTGTTCTACTATTATTGTGTGTTTGTATATACAAACATATATGTGTATTTTATTTATATGAATGCCTTTTTTTCTTTAATTATAACTATTTTATTTATATTTTCAAAGCCCTAATGTGAAGTTGGAGTGAGGAGGGGATTTCCATGATTATGGAAAAAGTTCTTTATGCTTATAAATCAATAAAATAATTTATTTAAAAATTGGGTCGACACACACCTCGCTACAAAGTCCCTGCTGACGTCCAGGAAGATGAAGAAGCACTCGTCGTTGGGCGTGAAGGCTCGATGGGCTCTCAGGCTCCTCCTCTCCTCCCGCAGACTCTTCAGGTCGATGACGTGCAGATCGATCTCCTCGGCGATGGGCGGCGGCGACATGGGGTCGGAGATCACGCAGCCGGTCGGCCAGGCCCGGCTGTTCACGTACAGGTACCTGAGCGGAGATGGAGCGGGTTTTCGGTCAAACTTCTAAAAAGTGTTTAAGATATTTAAGATCATATAGAGATAATTCCTTTATTTGGTCAATCTGGGTTGTTATAACATCAAGTTAACAGAAGAAACAGAAGACATTTGAAGACTTTCACACTCAATTTAAGGCCTTAACAATCTTTTAAAATGTAAAAGAAAATACATGTTCAACTTTTAAGAGACAAATTTACCTTAATGTTTATTTTAAGATGAAGTAAGACTTTTGAATCCACGGAAAAACCTTCCTTGACTCCCATCATGAGTTTGAAAATACACCGTTCCATTTACAAAGAGTTGTTTTACTAAATGATTACTAACCATGTGTCTACATTTTAAGACTTTTCTGATTTAAGACATTTATGCTAATCAAGGCCTTATATTTAGATTCATGAATTGATGCCTTTTAAGACTTTTTTTTAAGGACCTGCAGGAAACCTGGAGCCTCGTGTATGAAGAAGTTCGTGGATCTTCTCGTAAATACGGTCGTACACTCAAATCCCGAAAATAAAGCACATCCAAAAATATTCAGATGTATGAATCTGTGTTTGCACACAAATACAAGCACTTTTCCTTTGACTTGTTTGTCCCTTTCCACGCCCTCATTTACATATTAACGTGATCACACGAGGTAAACTGTCTTCAGCTGCTTTAATGCAGCTTCACTTTGATCTTTACGACATGATGTCGCTTCACAAGAAAGTCTGTGACTCGTGACTCGAAGCATCAGACGCTGATCCTTTTGTTCATTTTATTATAAAAACAAGCTCATAATTCCTTGACCTTTTTATCTGAATAGTGTGAAATAGTGGATTAAAATATTTGGTACAGAACGATAGATGTTGTTTAAATAAATACTGATCAACAGTTTGGTGAAAATATATATACACGTTTGTGAATAATTTTATATCCACTTGTGTCTCTACAAACACGTGTGTGTGTGTGTGTGTGTGTGTGTGTGTGTGTGTGTGTGTGTGTGTGTGTTTAATTTTAATTTTTGATCAATATTGATATTACATGACTAGTGACTTACAAACATGTCAGGAGGTCCGACCTTCTGAACGCTCTTTTCCTTATAGATACACATGGACTTTAACTTGGAAAAGTATGTAGTATATACGACCTCATAGTACACGAGGCCCCTTATGAATAAATATTAGAATAAACATTTAAAAAAACAGAAAACTCACAATAAAAAATAATGATAATAAACCCAAAATAAGCAATAATACACTATAAGAGTTGTTTTTGTTTGAACCGAGACGTGCGACTCCTCCCACTCACCGGTGGTCCGGCGACAAGCCCATCCCGATGATGTGTCCGTGAATATCGATGACGTGATCCAGAGAGTCGAAGAATTCCTCGGAGCTCCGTTCTTCACCCAGTACTGGGCCTGAAGTGGTCATTTGGTCGGGTTTGATCCTCTTGATTCCTGAAAGTCCACGTGATGAGTCGAGATGGGAAGAGGAGAGGGGTTTTAGGGGGGTCTTACCGATCTGGTGAGGGGAGTAGGTGAGGCTGCCGGTGGTGAAGAGTAAGTAGGTCTTGTCTTCCAAGTCCTCGGTGCTGGTGGGGTCCAGCAGGTTGGACTCCGGGGCTTTGGTGTGGACCCGACTCATCATCTTGGCCACCTGCGACTCGATGGCCATCTCTCGCGGCGCCACCGTTTTACGACTCTACGACAGCGACACGGACTCAGAACCGGCTCGACCCGCTCCACCACCGCGGGGGGGGTCTCACCTGTATGACGTGGTCGAACCCGGAGATGGTGGGCTGCCCCGGGCGCGGGTGACAGTGGCCGTTGACGTCCGAGCGCTGCGCCCCGTCCTCGTCCTCCTCGTCGCTGCCCGACGCCCCCACGTCGAAGAGCAGCGGCTGGTGCTTGGATCCGTTCTGCTGCCGGGCCCGAGACTGGGCCTCGTAGTCCAGCAGCAGGTCGGGGTTGTCGTGGCGACGGCAGTGGGCCACCATCACGGTCCGGATGGTGCTGGCGTTGACGTTCTGGATCTTGAAGAGTCGCTTCACCACGTTGACGTTCTCGGACTCGATGTCCTGCTCAAGAAGAAGAAGAAGAACAGGAAGAGGAAGAGGTAGAGGAAGAAGAAGAGGAAGAGGAAGAGGAAGAGGAAGAGGAAGAGGAAGAAGAAGAGGAAGAAGAAGAGGAAGAAGGAGAGGAAGAGGAAGAAGAAGAGGAAGAAGAAGAGGAAGAAGAAGAGGAAGAAGAAGAGGAAGAGGAAGAAGAGGAAGAGGAAGAAGAGGAAGAAGGAGAGGAAGAGGAAGAAGAAGAGGAAGAAGGAGAGGAAGAGGAAGAGGAAGAAGAAGAGGAAGAGGAAGAGGAAGAAGAAGAGGAAGAGGAAGAAGGAGAGGAAGAGGAAGAAGAAGAGGAAGAAGAAGAGGAAGAAGAAGAGGAAGAAGGAGAGGAAGAGGAAGAAGAAGAGGAAGAAGAAGAGGAAGAAGAAGAGGAAGAGGAAGAAGAGGAAGAGGAAGAAGAAGAGGAAGAAGGACAGGAAGAGGAAGAAGGAGAGGAAGAAGAAGAGGAAGAAGAAGAGGAAGAAGAAGAGGAAGAAGAAGAGGAAGAAGGAGAGGAAGAGGAAGAAGACGAAGACGAAGAAGAAGACGAAGAAGAAGACGAAGAAGAAGACGAAGAAGAAGACGAAGAGGAAGAAGGAGAGGAAGAGGAAGAGGAAGAGGAAGAAGGAGAGGAAGAGGAAGAGGAAGAGGAAGAAGAAGAGGAAGAGGAAGAAGGAGAGGAAGAGGAAGAAGGAGAGGAAGAGGAAGAGGAAGAAGAAGAGGAAGAGGAAGAGGAAGGAGAGGAAGAAGAAGAGGAAGAGGAAGAAGAAAAAGCTGAAACTAAAGACGTCATCGGACTAAAAACTCCGCTCGAGTCTCACCTGGAAGGCTTTGTTGAGCCAGAGGACGGAGCAGGACGTCATGTTGCCGATCCAGTGCAGGTTCCCTGAGATCAGGTGACTCTCGTTCAGCCAGCAGCCGAACACGTCGTAGGGCTTGTTCCTCACACGTGACAGCAGAGTGTAGTTCTCTGCACCAGACGGACACACGATTCACCGAACCCAGTAGTAGATAAAAAAAAGAAGAGAAAATAATTAACTTTCTGAACAAGTTTATCGTGTCGGCAAAAAGAGTTTTTATTTTTTTAATGTCGTTTTTCTTTTTGAACATTGAATAATTTCTTGGAACAATTTAATAGTTTGTGTATTGAAAGGTTGAAAATATATTTTAAATATTTTAGAATTAGAAAATTGGAATATCTTCAAAATAAATGGATTTTTTTTAATGATAGAGTTTTAAATTCTAATTGCAATAATTAAAAAAAATGTAATTATTAATTAATACGTTTTTAGGCATTATTTTAAATAATTAATACATTTCTTGTTTTTTTCAAAATAATAATTTAATTAAAAAAAAGGTCTTATCCTTTTTTTCCACAAAGATATTGGTATTATATTTCCAATAATAATAATAATAATTATAATAATAATAAATAATAAATTGGATCTAGAGGCGCCTTTTTTAACAAACAAAGGTCTCTTTCGAATATACATTTTCTAAATGTAATTTTGTTTAATGCATAGCCTTTTGAATCCAATACTAAAATGTTGGCATAATAGTTCACCAGACAATACCAATAGAGTACCGAGCTACTTGATCATGTTCTTCTACATCGTCACATGATCCGAAAGTCCATTAAAAAACTATGCGTAAAAGAAAAATGCTATTAATTTGGAAAGTATTCCAATATTTTTCTTCAATTTTTTTTTTTATATACCTTTCAATATACAAATTATTAAATTCAATTATTAAAAAACTCATTCAACCTTTCAATAAATTGAATTTCAATATTGAATTTAATTACTACAAAAACATGGATGTTCAAAAAAAAGTTTCAGCTTGTAAAATGTTAAATTTAACCGACTAATATTCTGATGGCACCGACATACTTCTATACTCTGGTGTTCGTAAGAATAATCCATCAAGGGATGAATGAACCAAGAGGTTCGACCGTCTCTTCCTACCCAGACTGATGACGGCGATCTCCCCGGACGAGGAGTGGTGGGGCCCCAGGTAGACCCCCGACACCAACAGCAGGGTGTCGTCGGCGTTGAACTGGGAGAACTGCGTGTACCCCCAGTTGAACTGCCGCATGCTGGTGCTGTGCACCAGAGAGATGTTCCCATCATGCCGCTCGGTGTCCCAGAGCTGCGGACGACAAGCAACACATTAACTGTGTCCTGTTTACAGTTTAGTGTGAGGTCAAAGGTCAGCAGCATTTCATTAAACATTCATCATGAATACTTGTATCAAATACTTGCCTATTAAAATTTATTATAGATATTCTAAATCTGTACAAACAAGTGAGACACAAAAACCATAAACTCAGAAGTTTAGAATGTTTTTCTCAAAATAAGATTAAAAAACAGTTCAATTGTAAATATTTCCTTCTATAAGTGGCATTCATTTGGTATCGAAAAAAATATTTTTTTAATTTTCTGTTCCGCTTAGTCCCTTATGGGGGTTGCGGGGGGCTGAAGCCTATCCCAGTTTCTTCGGGGAAGAGGCGGGGGACACCCTGGACAGGACGCCAATCTGTCACACAGAGACACACACAACCATTCACACACACACACTCATACCTACGGACAGTTAATCCCAAATTCTCAATCGACCTTTGTTTGTTTTTTGTGACTGTGGGAGGAAACCGGAGTGCCCGGAGTAAACCCATGCAAAACACGGGGAGAACATACAGACTCCACACAGAAAGGTCACAAGATGCCTCCCTCCTGAGCTGGAGGCCAAATATTGCATGAAAATATTTCTGAGAAGGCCGGCGAAGCAAATGCATTAGTTTAGTGAAACCATAGATGTGTAGATTATGGGTGAGAAGAATATCTGGAGGTCCTTCATGCCGAGGAGAAAAAACACGTTTTAAATGTACTTATTTAATTAATTCGAGATCCCTTTAACACATCAACTTCATTATAGCACTTTATTGTAATATAAAAGATAAAGAAAATGAAACATGATTTGAAAGTAACTAACTAAATAAAACGATATGTGCTGTTGATTATCAAAATACAATATCGTGATATCAATGTGTATCAAAAAACTCCATCCATCCATCAATCATCCATCCATCCATAATCCATCATCCATCATCCATCCATCCATCCATCATCGATCCATCCATCATCCATCATCCATCATCCATCATCCATCATCCATCATCCATCATCCATCCATCCATCATCCATCATCCATCATCCATCATCCATCATCCATCCATCATCCATCATCTATCCATCCATCATCCATCATCCATCCATCCATCCATCATCCATCCATCCATCATCCATCATCCATCATCCATCATCCATCATCCATCAACCATCCATCCATCATCCATCCATCCATCATCCATCCATCCATCATCCATCATCCATCCATCATCCATCCATCATCGATCCATCATCCATCATCCATCCATCATCCATCCATCCATCATCCATCATCCATCCATCCATCCATCCATCCATCCATCCATCCATCATCCATCATCATCGATCCATCCATCATCCATCATCCATCATCCATCATCCATCATCCATCATCCATCATCCATCATCCATCATCCATCATCCATCCATATGTGACCGACCTTGACGGTGCAGTCCTTGGAGCAGGAAGAGAAGCGGTGACCCCGGTGCGAGAAGGCCAGGTGAAGAACCTGGTCGCTGTGCTCCTTCAGCGTCTGCACCTCCACACACGGGATACAGTCGAACAGACGCTTGAACTCGCGGAACCACGAGCCGGCAGCTGCGCACAAATCCCCCGTCAAAAATTCCTTCGTCGCCACACGGTGGACGGTGACGGCGTTACCTGGGTGTCGGGGGACGCAGCGTGGGATCCGGTAGTAGCTGTAGAACAGCTCCCGCCACAGGAACTCGTCCCTGGACACGGCCAGCCACTGTTGACAGGCCAGACCGGCCTTCAGCACGGCGTCGTGGGGCAGATGCAGGAAGATCTCCAACACCAGGCTGTCCGGCAGAGCTGGGCCGCACTCCATCCTAACATTCTGTGCCGCACACACACCGCGGGCTCATGGGTGTGCTGGAGGACGAGCAGAGTTTCTACCGTCATTATTAAACTACACAAGTGTGCGACAAGTGTTATTACTGCACCAGGAACACACAGATGAGTTGATACATATTTGCATGAATGAATGAACCTGCAAAGCACATTAGTCAAACCAGGGGAGTCAACGTCTACTTGTGTAAACAATTACACATAAATCGTAAACGTTTAGAAAACTAAATAACCCTATAGATGTTTTTTTTTCTCTCTCTTTGTCAGCGTTCATTTCTCACCAACATATACATGCCCGCGAGTGATGCCGAGTTGCTGTTGACCAATGAGGCGCGAGTGTTTTGGTCATGTGATGTGGTGTCAATAAAGTTTTTAATTGACAGTATAGACTCACAACCTTTTATGAAGAATTTCAATACGACAAATACAACGATTCGATTCGCACACAGGGCTTCAAATTTCCGTAAATTACAAAATAACTATAGTCCAGTTTCGTAGTATTACTCCGCAAGGCGTATTACTATGGAGGCTTACATAGTAGTACTATGGTGAGCGTTCTTAGTTTACCAACATTTTGACAGATTTTTTGAGGTTCTTGTTCCACAGATAGAAAAGATACACAAGACTTATGAGGCGCACTGTCGATGTTTTGAGAAAATGTGCGCCATATAGTCCAAAATATACGGTAAATGTGTAATGTAAAGTAAAAGTAATGTAAATTGTCTGTTACTTTGGCTAGAATTAAGTGCCTACTTGCAAGAATACAAAAACAATATCGGATAACTACTGGAAGGGCTTTGCTGTAAATAAACGATGAGGTTTTTTAATGGATACAGAACCCTCTAGAGGTTACTAAGCGCAACTACGTGTAACCAGTTACACAACAGTTACAACTCGACTACAGGTGTAGAAAAAAGTTGAAAACGTTGACACTACTAATTTAAAAACATTAAAATAGTACTAAAAAAAACTCTTTATAACAGGAGAGTTGTGATATAAAATGGGTAAAATGATTCAATTCTTCCTGAGTTTGGTTGTTAATGAGTCCCGGAGAAAGGAAGCAGAGAATTCAGCCGCGAAAGTCCAGGGATATGTTTGTATTGAATGGATGTGACGCTGAAGAGGGCGACGTCAGCCGAGTAAACTAACTAGGAGTGTCGACAAGATGGACTTGTGATCTTAAGCTGCAAGTTCAACTTAAAAAGGTGTGAACTATTGGCCAACAAACAACAACCTGTGCATTAAGATAGTATACTTATCATCTAAAACCTTGTTTTAAATTCAATAAAAAATGCTATAATAAATCAATATTTGAGTAAGTAAGTAATTTTTATTTGTATAGCGCTTTTCCAGACCAGGGTCACAAAGCGCTTAAACAATCAGAAACAATATTCTATAAAGTATATACTTTAAAGGTCAAGATAATACTGAGAACAACAAAGGAGTTCCAGAAAATCAAGGAAAAGCCTGAACATGTACTCTAGCTTGATTTGAAGTTGTTGAAAAGAAAACAAAATATTAAATCATTTCCCTCCAGGTTTGGTCACTTAGGATGTGTTAATAAAACTCACATCTAGAGAAGAATGGATCATAAAAAGTTACAAACACTTAACGGAGCCAGTGTTTTTCCAACACAAACTGACAAAATATAACAGAAAACTCTTTTTAAAGGTGTTGTAATTATTGTAATCCTGATAACAAATAATCTAAAATGCTCGGAGTTGAAATTGATTTAAAATGCTGTGGAAAATAAACATTTGAAAATACTTACACTGGGTATACAAACCCTCGCTGGAGCCACGCCTATGTAAAGTGGATAAGAGATGTGATGATGTGTCTGAAGCCACTAGACAAAGATTGTAATGGATGTAGTGATGATTGAAAAGTCCCATTGAAATCTGATTTCACTTTCTGAGACGCTGAGATACGTCACTGAAGGACCAATGAAAGAGCTTCACACAAGCATTGAATTGATGTAAAAACTCAAGAATGTAAGTAAGTAAGTAAGTAATTTTTATTTGTATAGCGCTTTTCCAGACCAGGGTCACAAAGCGCTTAAACAATCAAAACAATATTCAATAAAGTATATACTTTAAAGATCAAGATAAAACTGATAA
Source organism: Callionymus lyra (assembly GCF_982586985.1). Classification (NCBI taxonomy): domain Eukaryota; kingdom Metazoa; phylum Chordata; class Actinopteri; order Syngnathiformes; family Callionymidae; genus Callionymus; species Callionymus lyra. The sequence goes on from NC_141822.1 coordinate 10,621,863, forward strand.
CACAACAGGAGTTCCAGAAAATCAAGGAAAAGCCTGAACAAATAGAGAATGTGTCTTATATTGCACTCTTATTTTAAACAGATGAAACCTCAAACTTTAGGACCGGCTATACATTATTACACAACAACAAAAGAGGAATTGTCAGAGATTAATAGAATATTACTTTACTTAATAAATGACTGCTTTTAAGGATAAGGAAGTGAATTTAAATGGCCATTGAAATAGCTTGTGAGCTCAACTGATTTAAACAAATCCGTGTTTTTGTTCACTATTTAAATTCAATATAAACAGTGAATTGACTTTGTCTCGAGGAGTTCTTGAATGAGTGACAACCCAGTGACACTAAAGCCTAAACATGACACGATAACAACGGTGGAAGAAAGAACAAAAACCAAGACAAAAGTCTAAATATATTGACGTTTTCTTGTCGTCCGTCGACAAGATGCCCTTAAATAGACATGTCCAGACCCGAGCTCTATTCACTGAAGTGACACTTTAGAAAACCATGTTTTTCAAACGACATTGAATGGATATTGTTGGTAATGTTTATATATATATTTAAGTCTTTATTTATCAAACAACACTTGATGAAGTAGACGGCTAGCAGCTAACAGAAGCTTGTTTTTTAAGCGACATTTCCCTTTATGACAGCGAGTAAATGTGCAAATAAATCACCTTTTCGCTCTTTTTCTTTACATCAAACACCTATCAGCTGGAGTGACTCGTAAACAAGGGGTGACAGGGAAGTGAACTCACCCGCTGACACAGTGGATCTCCGGAGGAACTCTATCTGACGGTGATCCAAAGCTAACTGCTAAAGTTAGCAACAGAAGCAAAACACTCCGCCAGACTCGACTGGTAGAGCGCAGATGCATCGATCGGTTCCGTTACTCGCGGTTTCAAAGTGGGAGGTGGTCCTGTCATGTTTGCGTGAGGGTCTCCTATCAAGTCATGCTTGGAATATTCTACCGAATATATTACTTTTTACTGTCATGAATTGGCTTTAATGTCTGACAAATGCGCGTGACTTTATTGTGCAGACATGGTTATTTATACCTGTGGGATGTAATGTACATTTTATTATAACCTATTTAAACTTCTGTTCAATTCCCCTAATGTCCCCTAATGGTTTTAACTGGTATATTAAAGCTGTTTGCTTTCGTCATTATTTTTAGTGTGCTTTGTGTCCCAGCTACCTAGGGAGAGGGCTAAGGGAGAAAATTGAGTCTACAACTTATATCTATACCTTGTTTATTATGTGGGAGGAAACCAGAGTGTTCATACATACAGTTGTGCCAGGATATTATAGTTGAATTATTTATTTTCAAAAATGTCATTGTATAAACAGTAAGATGACTGTATGTAAAAGAATAGCAATCTTTTTCTTTAATTTAATGTCGACGGGCGAGTTAATCCATTTGTCGCGGGCCGAACAAAATGTTATTTAACCATGTATATGTGTTATTGTGAAAAAGTTTTCTTATTTTTATAGGCTCAATACATCTTAAATATCTATGTGTTGCTCCTCCTCCATTAAACAATTGAAGAAAATTGTTATTAAAAGTCTATTGTTAAGATATGTTCCTTATCTTATCTCGAACACTTGCATCTTCACATGTCACAATATCAACATGAACATTAATCTAGTTTTATTTTAACCACCATCCAACACATAAATTCTGATCCACAGACCTCAGAGCCCGAGCTGGGTTGTAAGTCTGGATCAGAATCTACTGATGGAAGGTCTGACCATGAATAGATCTGAAAGTAAGAACCAGAATTTAAAAAATTGATCCTGAAAGAAACTGGAAGCCAGTGAAGAGTTTTAAGGATCGGAGAAATGTGAGTTCTTCTACTAGAGCAGCCCAGAATTCTCTCTGCAGAGTTTTGTATTAGCTGCAGGCGAGACACAAAAATAAACTGTTACACTAGTTTAAACGAGAAGATAAAAACGCATGGATTACAAGCTTCAGATCTTTTTGTGACACCATTTTCCTAAGTTTAAAGATTTTTCTCAATTAAAAGAACAGTTTCTGGTCAGTTTTCTGCAGTGTTGAACTAGAGACACTCTTCATGAGTATTTCAATTGGAATGTTTCAAAGTGAACAAATTAATACAGAAAATGTTAAATGAAAAACATTAAAAACGCCCTGAAATACGAACTCTTGTCAGACCCTCTAAATATTGTATTATTCTCATGTGAAACTTACTAAAAAATCCAGGTTTAATTCATCAAATCCACATCAAACACTTGATTATTCCTTCAGTTTGTCGAGGTGTCGTCTGACGTCATATCTGTCCACGGATCTGCGGCACCTGCAGACATGAATAATGGAGAAGAAGACTGTGATGTAATTCCACACCATGTTTCTTCTCGAGTTCCTTCTCGAACAGTCGCTCTAGTGTGAGAGGAACAGACGAGCCTGCAGCAGATGATCTGTGGTGGCAGAAGAAAGCAGGATGTGTCTGTGACTCATTTTCTCTGGTGAGTTTTCACATGACTTTTCTTATCAAATGTTGTCTTCATCATCCCAAGGAACATCCAGATATAAGATTTTTTTTTCTTCTTCCTACCACGATCATCTGATCGATCCATGTTTGTCTGAGAGCAGCGTGTCGCAACTGCAGAGACTGGTTGATATCTTGCTGCTCGAAGAAGAAGAAGACATGTCCAGCTTCAGGATGTCTCTACCAGAATAAAGGTGTGTGATGATCCTAATGTTCTCATAACCAGAACCACAGTGGCTTCTATCTGTTCTTGTCATGGTTCAGAGTCACAAGTCTGGAGCGTCATGAGCGATGAAAAGACTTTCATTCCCAGTCTTTCCTAACGGAGGAGAAGAAGAAGAATGACTGGCAGCTGCTGCTGACCTTCTTCAGGTGATGACGACTCATCTGGAAACTTCCCACCGAGAAGCAGGATGATGTCTGATGACCGAGGAGAGCTTCAGCGGCACAACATTTGAAACACTCGTAATAAAACTCATGAAAGAAATGTAAAACTGTTGGCGATCTGGCGCCATCGTGTGGACAGTATTTGAAGAACCTGTAGGTGAAGACTCGAGGATGAAGTTATTATTCGCAGGATCTCAAACTAGAGATGAAATTTAAATACCTTGTGTATATTTGCAACAAAGAATATTTGTTGCTTGACAAATCTAGAATGTTTTGGTCAAATAAGTTTAAGGTACGACATCTTGACCATAAATAAGTCATTTCACTTGGACTTACGTCTCGAAAAGATAATGATCATGTATTAAAATATATGTAGAATATATAGAATATTCGAATCCAATTAATTTATACATGTACAGGTCAACAAATGTGTTGATTCAAGTGTGTCTTAAATCTTTTTTATCATAACCCACGCCCACTCTGCTGTGATTTGGTCAAACATCGTGGTTTGTCAACGAGTGTCATCAATCCAGGGAGTCTCCACCTCCAAAGGACTCATTGTATAAACAAAGCGGGGCGTAATTAGAGCTGGCTGGAGGAGGAGTGAAGCCATTATTACCTCTCGTAGGAGTGAAGCCATTATTACCTCTCGTAACCTCTCCTTCGCCCAGATTTCTATGAACTTTATAAAGTAATAAGTTGAAAACATGGTCATGATGAGGATCTTACTGCATCTTAGGGGGGAAGAGTTCAACATTTGAAACATGAGAGTCAGGAGAGTTGGAGTTTCACATTAGCTGACCTTTAAATGTTTTTCCTTTAAAACAAACTGAAAAATACTATTGAACATACCGTGAATTCCGCCCCAAAAAATGGTAAACACGTGCCTTATATAACAGGTACAAGTGATAAATGAAGGGTCTTATGACTATATCACAAGTCAAAAATAATGGTTCAACCCAGGGCCAAATCCAGCCTCCAAGAAATAATGTTGAAGAAAATGAATCTTGTATGATAAAGTAGAACGAACACAAGGATAATTAACGTATATTTAGCTTTCAAGGAAATAAATAATATCACAATCAGACTCGTACTTACTGTAAATGTACTAATTGTTCCTCCTGCTTTGAGGGCTCAAGGATTTTGGCCCCTTGACTAAGTTCGACACCACTGGGTCTGTATGTACCTTGACTCTCATGATCACAACAAGAACATAAGCAGAAGAAAATTAAAAAAAAATACATACATAGATGTAATATACTATAAAATAAGTTTCATTGAACAAATGTCTGGATTTATTTAATCAATACGTATTTAATCACAACATGATTCTTGACTTAACTTTTGACAAAATAGTAAATTATTTTCTTTTCATTTTATCACTTCCCTCTTTTATTTTACATTAATCCAGAATGTACAAAAACATACTCAGTTCAACATTAATATCTTACTTTGTCGTAAGTTAAAAATGAATCAGATTTGTTTCATTATGCAAACATGTAAAAGTGTATAGTTTATTTAAATGTCAGTGATAGAAATGGTTCATGATGTAAAATGAGTGCAGACGTGTATCATTATTTATAATCATAATATCTTTAAAACATGTTTATATTTAAGTCAAATTTGACACATAGGATTGATTAAAATGGTTCAGAGCAAAACTTAGAAATAATTTCATAGCTATATTAGCCATTCTATTATACATACTATTAGCCATAACATTATGACCACTTATGTTAAATCTGCCTCAGCTGATGCACGAAAAGGTAAATATGTGAGTCTAGAGAACAAAGACCTGTCGCAGTGGTCAGTGGGGATGAAGATGATCCTAAGAATCTTTTGACAAGTTAATCTTGCCCCTGATCTACAGACGCAAACCAGTTAATGTTCTTATTCTGACTTAAGTTTTGACCTTTATAGTATATATTTTATTGAATATTGTTTCGATTGTTTAAGTGCTTTGTGACCCTGGTCTGGAAAAGCACTATATAAATACAAATTACTTACTTAAGTAAAAACCGATAAAGAAGCGACTGGAAACACAGCTATAGCTTGAGTGTTAGCCCGCAGTGGCAAGTACCAGCCGATGGCAAAAACAAACATCCAGGAGACGATACTTAAATGTGTATCATATGATTTATTTGAGATAGAATACGCACAAATGTATTTACAACCACATGTACAGTAGCGTTACAATACAACTTTTTGTTCAACTTTACAATTACACAAATCTGTACAAGTTTAAAGTGACTATTTCATGGAACAGTGTGGAGAAAAAAAACATCACGGTCGACACAAAAGTCCAAATGCTGAGGTTTTAAATCCTAGAAACTACACTGGATATAATCTCAAGATATACAATCGACGAAAAAACTGCTGGAATTTTGGTCACGTGACAAAAATGTTTTACAATCACAAAGAATTTATTTGATCTAAAGTGCTTTTTTTTTGGGTCTCTGTGGTTCTGGTCTCATAGCACCATGGTGGGGATGTGGTGCACCATCTGGTGCGGGTGCGGCATGGCGCTCATCTGCTGCGGGGACGGGGTCACCTGGCCGGAGGAGGGGTCCCCGGGGGTCACCACCGGTTTGTGTCGCGCGCTCTTCTGGTGCGCGCGCAGCCCCGCCAGCTGCGAGTACGCGCTCTGGCACACGTGGCACTTGTAGGGACGCTCGCCCGTGTGCAGGCGCACGTGGTTCCGCAGCGTGGACGACTGGCTGAAGCGACGGTTGCAGAAGCGGCACACGAACGGCTTGTCCAGGGTGTGGATGCGCATGTGCGAGCGCAGGTTGCTGCGCGAGTTGAAGCCGCGGTGGCAGATGACGCAGCGCATGCGCCCTGAGGACGAGGAGGCGGAGGAGGAGGAGGAGGAGGAGGAAGAGGAGGAGGATGGGGAGCAGGAGGAGGAGGTGCCGTCGCACTGCTGGGGATCTTCTGCAGGAGGAGGAAGATAAGGAAGATCAGAACAAGTGGTTTGTTTTCAAACATCTACATTTTTATTAATGATGTAAAAACCATGAGAAAATTGAATTAAATATGTACCATTTCTGGTTTTCTTCAGGTGTTCTTCGTCTATTCCAGGGACACCAGGGATTCCCAGGAACGTGTTGTGAGTGTTGCCGTACCAGACGAGCAGCTCCTGGTCCGGTGGGATTGTCTAGAGAAAAAACAATTCATGAATATATTTTTTAATGTATTTTCTTAATTGCGTTTAACATCTGTTTGAGTCATTAAAGTCACATTAAGTTTTAATGAAGTTAACAACAAGTTGTATGTATTATAAATATATTGGTTTAATCGTAAGACAATATTTCGTCAATGATGCTTTTGTTTGTACTAAAATAGCAGATGTTATTTCTGACAAATTGAAAAATGCATTTTTTCCTCGCCTGCGGATATATAACGTATTTTATTTTATGATCCTCATTATTATATTTAACTTCTAGTTCCAGTTATTTTTCCAATAATCTAAAATAGAAAAATCGCGTTTTACAATTTAAACATGCCATGACAGATCTCACCGCTAGAGAGCAGTGTTCTATTAAACCCAGCCTGTTAGGCCTTCCGATATTTTTAAAGGCCTACAAATGGGCCTTTTTTTTTTTTGGTCAAGAGTTTCTCACCTCAACTGCTTTGTAAAAGATGCTGCTCCCGATCTGGACCACCTCCAGGTTCTGCTCCTGTTCGTTGCGGGCACATTTAATGTACGTCATCCAGCTGCGCTGGTCCTCCTGACTGGCATCGATGAAGTACCGAACTGTGCCGTCTTCGTTGAACACCTGGAGGAAATAAATATATATATTTATTAAAACATTTAAACATATCTCATTTTACAATAATTGGTTGGTTTTTTTTTTGGTTTAACTTCACAAATAAATCTGGACTCACCTCCCACATCAGGTTGTTGTTCTTCAGCAGGTCCACATGTTCTGGAGACAGAACTTTGCCCGTAAAAGGCCCCATTTCTGTGCCCGCTTTGATCCAGGTTTTGGAGAAGATACCGAGACCTTCTCCTGGGATGGAGCTCTGGGCGATGATCACCTCGCTGGGCAGCACCAGACTGGACAACTTCTGCACCTCTGCGATCAAAAAAAGAAAAAAAAAAAAGGTTTAACTTCCATCACCATTTTTTTTTCTCCCAAAAACGTTCAGCTTCACTAACTACAGGAATCTTATTTCAGTCACGAAACATTAAGCCACACTTGATCCTCCGTTAAATTCGATTACGTGCTTGAATTGAAACTTTTTGTTGCGCAGACAAAAAGCCACTTACACCCGCTTCAGAATAGAGAAAAAAAAGTTTTTTTCTTTAATGTCAAAATCAATGTTTTTTCTTTTTTCTCCCATTTTATTTTGTGAGGGTAAAAAAAAAAGAAAAAGGGGTTAAACGGTCCTCTATTGCGAAGCCTCCAGCGATTGGTCATGCTTGAGATGTGATATTCATTAAAGTACACTGGAAAAGAAACGAACTAATTCCAAATTCATTATCCTTTTAAGGACTTTGTAGCAATAAATTTGCGCTGAAAGGACAGCGGACTTGTTTAAAGGACTCAGGAATTCTGCGCAACAAAAAAATGGAAAGGCGATTAGATGGTTGACATGCAATGAATAGCATTAGATTTAGCCTTCACGGCGCATTATGCGAGGAACAGCAAATCTTTTTAAGAAGAGAGAAAAGAGAAAAGCTCCAGAGCCCCATAGATGCCAAGAGAGGAAAAGAGACTGTCGGGAGATTGATGAATGTGGGAGAGAGAGAGAGAGAGAGAGAGAGAAAAAAAACATCTGAAAGAAAGGAAACTCCTCTTTTTTTCTTCTCTTCTGCGGAGAAGTTTAAGTGGAAAACTTTCCCAGGTCAAGCACAAAGTTAACCAAATGAATTTAATGCTCGAGGAGCTGCGGGTTAACGCGTTAAATGGAGCAGGAGAAAAAAAAAGCCGGGAATTCAGCGCAATTTTTATGGAGTTTGAAAGTAGATTTAAGGATGAAAAACGAATGAAAAGTCTCAATGAAGTATCAAATAATTATTTATTAAATACGATATATTTTGTTATAGTTGCGTAGGGTGTTTTATTTCCCTGCAGACGAATGATTTAAAAACCTACATTAAAACTAACTTTAACATTTAAAGCAGCAACTTCTGTGTGATGTTTGCATCAACAAACGTAGTCTTAAAATGCAACATATAGTTGCGCAAGTATTTTAATCTACAAAGAATATTTATCATAATAAATTGACGTCAAAAAATATGCGCCATTGTAAATAAAGCGCAACTTTTACGCAGGACTTTTGGTCCACATTTTTGGATCTTACGGTGAAATACATGTTTTTATCTCGTGTCATAAATATTACTTCTTGAACATCTCTATGCATTTTAACGCCAAATGAAACTAGACGACTTCTGGAATGGATTTAAAAATCCCGTTTTACCTCCAGCGAACGACTGCGCCAGCACCTCCGCCGTGAACGCGGTCCTGTGCGCGCCGCTCGGCCGCTCCTCCGCCAGGTGTTCCCCCAGAACGTTCCTCCACCTGCCGTACAGGAAACTGTGCAGGATGTCCGAGGTGATGACGTCCGACAGCGTCCTCCCGGGACACTTAAATCCAGACTTGAGAGCCAGCGCGTCTGCGGGCAGCACGGAGCCCATGGTTTCAGTCTCAGGATCGAGTTGGAAGTTAACGATGGAAAAAAAACCCAAAAAAGAAAAATTCTTCTCGTGCGTGCGTGTGTCTCTCTCTCTCGTGCTGCTCCAGGTCTGTCTGCCGGGTCTCAGCGCGAGGGTCTCCTTATATACGGGTGGCAAGTGTGACCCCCTGTCTAATTACTTATTAATGACACACCCCTCGAGCGGCTGCTGCTGCTCCCCAAACTTTACGCTCGTTTCATTATGAGCGAGATTCTATTCATCGTGTTGTCAAAGCTCGATAATGAGAACAAAAGCACAGCTTTGAAGTTTATCCATAACCCACCGGTGGATTCTGTCATTTTTTATGACAACATAGAAAAGGGGGGAAAGAAAGAAGAAAAAAAACAAGAATATATGGTTTGGTAATTTTACGCATCCCGCTTCAAGACAAACAAAAAAACAACTATAAAGTTTAACAGTTGAGGAAATTAGCTGTTTATATATTTGCAGGCAATTTTTTACATATAAACGCATTTTAAACATACGTTTCTATTTTATTTTATCGTCATTTTCGCAACAAAAAGTGAATCGTTGTAATTGTTTAAAGCCAAAATATAGAAGAATACGCTTATATTATTTTTTAAATTATTTGGTATATATTAAACTAGAAATAATCCTTAATTCGATTTTAATAAAAAACAAGTATTCCCTACAGCACATTTGTTCGCAATACTAAAAAATATTGCAGTATATACTAAAGATTGCAGCCTTTTTAATAATGTATTTCTAATGTGTTTTCTTCTTAGTACAAACAATATATTTACTTATAAGAAGCGTCATTTAACAGTTTGAATTAACTGTTAAATTCATCACCTAAACGTTAAAATATGGCAACGCTTAACTGCTAACGACTAACAATATAATTGTGTTTATTTTTTCATTATTTATTCAGAACCTTATAAGAAAAAAAAGCGCTATATTGCGAATAGCACTTTAACTACATAAGCAATTTACCTTGATAACGGTGAACAAGTTATACCGTCTTGTCTACACTTTTTAGCTACTATAGAAATTAAAATAAACCTTTTTTTTTGTTTATGTAATAATAATAATACGTGTTTTGGTGGATATAAGAGCTGCTATAAGCGAGGATAACGGTCACAAAGTGGGTCATTGAGTCTGGGACTTGTTGGCTCGTTTGTTCTCAGGCACTTGTTATTCATGTGCTGGTATTATTATTATTATTTTATTATGGCGAGCAGCGAGCGCGGGAATGTAACAAGAATAGAAACGTGTTTTTTTTTCTTCTCCTGCTCACATTGTTCACATGCAAAAAAAAAGAAGCTGCTTTTGACGTGGTTCACTTTTTTTTTTCAAGCTCTTGTTGAGGTAAGCGGTTTAATATTCATGGCTGTTTCTAGGGGGCCCCCCTCCCTCCTCTCGGCACCCCCCTATTTCTCCCTTTCCCCTCAAGTATTGTGACAACGTTTAGATGAGTATATACCAGTCTTTTCTTCTTCAATAGTTTTTTTCTTCCTCTCTTTAGGCTATTTTTCGGACTTGATGGACTGCAGCTAAATGGGCAGTTTTTCCTTCTTTTCCAGCAGGGAGAACATCTTTATTCCATCCCGGCTCGCAGGTTTCCTATTCAGCTCCCCCTCCAAGTAATGTCAGGGCCCTGAAAAGTGCTGCAAATCAATCTTTCATGGTGTTTTGAGGCCGATTTGACATCCATGCACTCTTCTTTTCAACACTTACAAGGCCCTCGTCTGCATTGAGGAGCCACTATATGGCCATGTAATGGAAAAAAAGAAGATATGGCGACTAAGAAAAAAGCAACAGACAGTAAAATAAGATGTTTTTTTTTGTCTTGGTAGAAAAGAACAATTTTCACTTGTTTAATGAAATAAAAAGTGTTTTGAAATAAAAGAGAACGAGGCTGTTCTTTATGAATGAAATTCAAAAATTATCTTCACTTCATCATGTTGTTCCGAATAAAAAAATCATGTTTTAGTTGACATGAGATGTTTCCATCTCCCAAACCACCGACGGAAGTTTTTCCAAGTTATATTAAAATAAGATGAATTAAAAGAAGATTTTTTTTTAAATAAATTAACAACGTGTAATTTTGTGGACCACGTTTGGCAGAACCCTCGGGATCACTGGGACTCTTTTGAACACATTTAACCATTTATTTATCGCATGAATCCTTGTGCTTATCTTTGCGCTGCGCAGCGATGTGAAGGAGAGCGTTTTAAAAAAGTTGCGCAAACGTTACGCCCTCTAGCGGTTATATAGATACAAACTTTTTTAATTGATAAAAAAAACAACTTAAACTTTATCACTGAATAATGAGACACACTTACATATTTTTTGTTGCGTTGAGCTCATTGTTAAATAAATAAAATGAAAACAAATTTGTATTTTAGGGTGTTTGTTTCGTACTTTAGAATAGAGGATTTAAAAAACACGGAAGATGTAAAAATGAATAAAAAAACAAGTATATATAGAGTTTAAGATGATTTAATGAGTTTAAAAAAAAAGCTGATTGGATGAATTTCCGCCATTTTGTAAAAAAAATAAGGCTAACTTTTTTAATTAAATTTTATTTGTAGGGAAAATAAACATATATATACAAACTCTTCCAAACATATTTCCGAGATTATATAATGATAATAATAAAAATATTTTTGTTGCTGCTTCATTTTGAGAACGTGAACACGTGAACCTCGTCAGCAGCAACAACTTCCGGGTGAAAGTTTAGATTATTAAAAAATAATAAATAAAATCGAAAAAAATAATTTCTATAAAATATTAAATTAAATCTAAAATATGTTTTGTTAAAACAAGGGAAGATACCAGATTGTTTTATTTAAAGTTCAATAAATCGACAATTCGGTTCGGGAACCAAAACGAACTGTCGTCATCAAATAGGAATCATCTGAAGACGCAATAACGAACTTTTTATTATTATTTATTTTTTTGCTCTCCTCTCTGCCAAGGTGAGTGACAGAGCACGAAAAAAGATTACTGTGAAACAGCTGCTTTTTATGAGGAGGCCCCTCCCTGGTTCGGGTCCCAGTGTTCCCAGATGAAATTCGTGCGCCTTCAATGGGATTCTTTCTCATCTAGATTGATTTACATTTATAGCATTCATCACACAAATCCGAGGTAAATGGCGGGACAGGGGGTGGGGGCCCCCCTCTCTTTATTAAAGAGGAATTAAATGAGCTGAATTGGGGTAACGCATGGATTTGATTTGCTTATTTATGTATTAACCTATGGTATTATCGTGGAGCTGGTAAAGCCCTCGGGCATGTCAAGCAATAGCACGTCATCCTGCTTTAGCTGCTCCATTGTAAAGCTATTATTCTGCCCATTTAAATCTTATCAATTTCGTGTGGATGATTGACAATTATTGCACAAAGAGTGTGGTAATTGTTTTTTCTTCAAGAGTCGGTGGGAACGCTATCAAAGGAAAAAAAAAAGGGGTCCAGCGTTAGGAAAAAAAAAACCTTTTAAATAAATTTAAATGAATTAAATGCTTGTGTTTGTCCCGCTGAAGTGACCAGCTGTAGTTTGAAAAAAAACAGAAAAAAGTCCAATGTATCCCTGTCAGATTAGCACTTGGACCTGCTGCAGGGAAACACACACTTGTGTCTCCTGGGATCCTCGGGGGTCATTAAAAGCAGATTAAAGGAGCGGCAGCAGAAGTGCGTCCCCAGATCCGCTTAAGTGTAGCAAAGGTGAGAAAGGTGGCCCCTAAGACCCCCCCCATAACTCCCTTGCTCCAGTCTGACAGGAGGAGCCGGGACACCTGCCTGACGGGCGGGTGCACCCGAGTGCGTGTACCCCCATCCAAAAGCCTATTATTCGAGTGCAATAAAAACCCCATCACTGCGCCATTTTTGATCGTTTAGACAGTAAATTATGCTGAAGTAAGTCGCGGGCGCAAACAAAAGGCGGATTTGTGACGTCACCGCCCAATGAAGCCTCGCGCGGCGATTGATCTGCGAGAGAATCGATATCACGACATGAGACGGTGAGCAGGAGAAAATTAAACGTTATTTCCACTCAATTGGCTTTCAATTGCCTGAGAAAAGTTTACTTGGAATAATATGATTTTAAGTTTAAGATAGAAAAGAAAAAATCTATATTAAAAGATGAAAGAAAATCTATGAATCGATAATATAATTTAGTGACAATAATAACTTTGAGATTTATTAAAAACAAGTGTGTGTGCAAGAATGAAGGGATTAAAGCTAACGTTTGAAACATTAGATACACTTTATCTAATACAGAATATCTCAACAAAAATCTAACTTAAAAAGTACTAAGAAATTAGTGAAAATGTAACTGAAAATTTGTAATAAATACTACATGTGGATCAGGTTCATAAGAACCTGGTGAGGATAAAGAAAATTAAACCTTATTTTTCAGTCAATTAACTTTTAACTGCTTGAAAAGTTAACTTGGAATAAGATTTAAAGATGAACAGATTTTTATTTTTAATCTATATTTGAAGATGAATAAAAGAAAATTGATTTCTGCACTTTTACAAGATTATTGAATTAAACTAACAATTTCAAGCTTTATTAAAACAAATTCATGTGCTAGAACGAAGGGATTAAAGTTAGAAGGTACCAGAAAAATAAAAACTACAATATCCTGTGGAAAAATAGAACCAACTATAAAGCACTGATCCTTAAAACTAAATGTATAAAAAGTAAAAATGAATTAAAAAGTTTTAAAAACAAACAAAAATCACCATGTTCTAGAAGATAATCGACAAACCTAATATAGACAAAAATGTATAAAAGTATTTGATTTTTAACATTGGCAAACCAATACAGAAATGGAATAGAATGTTAATTTAAGTATATGAGGAGAAGAAAGTTAAAGGTTATTTCATATCAATTGCCTGAAAAGTTTACTTGGAACAAGACGATTTAAAGTTAGACAAATATATTTTTCAATCTATATTAGATGAATTAAAGAACAGTCGATTTTTTGCATTAAGAGAAAATATAATTTAGTGAAAAATAAAAACTTGAAGCTTCATCAAAACAAATGTGTGTTTGAGAGAATAAAGGAGTTAAAGTTAAAAAAGATGCAACAAAAGTTGATATAAATAATTTAAGAAAAAGTTTTAAATTCTCCCTAGGGATCAGGTTTAAAACCAAAATAGTTAAAACCTCAGAAAAATGTCAATAAAAAATATATAAAATACTCAAGAAATAAAAAAAAAACAACATTGAATAGCAAACAATTTAATTATTCTGTCAGTACAACTTAAGTATTGACAAAATGAATAAAAGTACGCGAATAAAAAGTTTTCCAAAAACAAATTACAAAGTAGTTTTTCCAAATTTAAACCTAATTATCAAAGTTCCTTCTCTTTGAAAACATTCGGAAACTAAAACGTGGAATTCTGGACGAGGAGCCAAGATAAGGTTGTGATGTCGACTTGAAACATTCAAAACAATGTGTTTTGGAATAAAAGATGACACTCGATATACTGAGTACATCAAGTAGTATTATGCATTATGTATTAAACCGCTGCCATCTTAGTTAAACACTTGGTAAGACACAGACTGCAAGTAAAATAGCTTTTATCAAAAGTAGGCACTTGACTGGGATCACGGTGTGATTCAAAAGATAATCATCAGCTCAACCATGAGGTTTTAAGTCACAATTTGATCCTTTAAGAATAAAAGGATGAAATCTTGACTCAAAATAAAAGTTGTCGACCTATAAACACACCAGTGTTCAAGATAAGAAACAATTCTTTAGTTTTAGTTTGACCAGTTATTTAAATTGAACCATAGAATCATTCCAAGAGGGCATTTTGAATAGTTTGGCAGGCGGTCATAATGTTATGAGTAATTGTTGCAATTGTATTTAATTCACGCTCAAACACACCGGAGTTAAACCCTTGAGTTCTAGAAGAGAAAAAAAAAATACCTCGAGGGATTTTCACCCCGAGACTCTGGAGCTCTCGCCCCAACAATCCCAGACGGCTTCAGTCGTGTGACCGAGTTAGTAATCATTGCGACTCTCAGACTCCAATGATCCTGGAACAAGTAAATTATGAGAGCGACACAATGGACCACCAGGTCAGGGCGGTCCACAGGGACGGCAGCGCCAAAGGAGGAAGAGGATCAGAATCAAGGACTGGATTTGGAAACAGCTGCCGGGCATCAATGCAGGGGCCACGGAGGCAGGAGCCCGAACCCCCTCTACCCCTCTCACCCTGTACCCCACCCTCCCTCCCCGTCCCCTGCTGGGAGCAAAGATGTGCAGCGACAGAGATGGAGGGGGAACATCTCACCGGACAGGAGGCCCGGAGAGGTCGAGCTCCTGCTGGTGTTTACTTTAGAGACGCGTCGTCACAACGACGAGCTCAGGATTCGATCGGCAAATTAAAAACCCATTTTTAAAACATTGTATCCAATTAAAAAAGAAGCGGAAAAAAACCTCTGAAAAAGAAAAAAAAATGATTTAATTTTCTTAAATCTAAAAAATATTGAACCCCCCCCAAAATTATTTTTTTTTAAAAACTGATAAAAATTCCACAAAAAAAAACAAAAACTGGACCGTGTGGCAAAAATGTTTTTTAAGTCTCAAAATAATTGAGAAAAATTTGTTTAAAAAATAAAAAGCTGCAACATAAATAAAAAAAAACGACTAATAAGCCTTATGTTGAATCACAACTTATACATTAAAATAATTAATTGAGAAACTTATAAAGTTGTTAAAAACATTTAATATTTTATATATTTGGGCTAAAAATGTGGGAACAATTAAAAAAAACGTATAGATTTCTTAAATTCATTAAGTGTACGAGTTGAACTTCGGACAAAAGAAAATAAAATGAACGCGATCTTTACACCGAATACATTTGTATATTTAAGTTGGTGAAATTGGACTATTTGGTCAAATCGTCATCTCGATAAAGTTGCTTTCAAATTCACATCCAGGACATGGAGACTAGAAGGACGAGCACCAGGCGGTGACTCTCGTCACAGGAAGCACACGCGTGTTGGCAGGAATGAGGAAGACCGGTCGCTGCACCACAAGAGAGGCTCGCGGAAAATTTATTTTTGACTTTTGAGAACTGGCAGTCGACTATAGAAAATAGATCTTCAGCTTATAAAACATACAGTTGTGGCCTCGATACTCTAGAATCATAGAACACACACATCTCTGAACATGGTTTTCATATTTCAACTAAGAATCACCGACAAGAATCAACCAAGAGAACAACAAACACACATCCAAAGAAGGGGTTTTTGTTTTTTTTTGTTGCCAAAATAAAAATAAAAATTAGCTTAAGAGCAGACAGAGGTCGTCTGGATGTTTTTAATACAGGGTTAACTGTACACCAAAGGAAAAAAATAGCCACCATAATTAGACATTTATCAAATTAAATCCCTTTTCATTAAGAAATGACGTTAATACAAGAATCAGGTTTTTCCATAATGCTGCATCATTTATATTAGATCACACAAAGGAATAAAAAATTAAAACGTTATTAGCCTTGGACTGAGACCGGCGACCCCCCCGCACACGAGGGGGGGGGGCGCGTCGGCGAACTGCGAGGTACCAAATAAGACAGTTTTTTTGATCATAATACTTAATTAAAACAGAGAAATACTACATTTATCACACAGGTAGAATCACAGAGGCTTAGCAGTCTTGAATAAAAAACCCAGAACATACACAAATAAAAGTCTTCATAACAAGATGCAACATCAAATTTCAAAATCACATTCACAATCTTTGAACATTTTCAGTAAGAAACAACAGAACAGAAAAAAAAAAGAGGGACAATTTTCCTGACAGTGATCACAGGAAAACAAATAATCTTTATAGAAGTCTATATATATATATATATGAAACATATATATTTTAAATTAACAGTCAAATATGAGCATATTTACAGTTTTACAAGGTAGCAAAGGCAAAAAAGCTATTTGCAACATCCCCCGAAATCATATATCAGATCAATAAATTATCCATGACATTTCCATTTGAAAACAGAAAAACATTTAAAACTACAAGTTAAAAGTCTTTCAAAAATATTAGAGAACCCATCTTTGTTTCAATAGTGAAATAAGATATTGCACCTTTTTTTTTTTTCGTTTTAAACCAGAGTACAATAAAATGACAATGAAAAACAGCTCACAATGCACAACAGGAATTAAATCGGAACTATTGCCACTGCTGGACATTAATCCTCTTTTTTCTTTAAACCGTGTAACAAAACAAAAAACACATTTCCTGTAACAAAACATCACAGTTTCATTTCACTGAATTATGTAAAAGGAAAACACATTTTCTTTTCTTTTAAACACATCATGTGACAAATAAAAAGGAGGAACATATTCAAGACTGCTAAGCGAAGAATCAGCATCTCAACAAAACTAGAAAAAAAAAGATCATATTGCCGTTTGAAATGTTACAACTTGTGGGTTCGTTTTGGCGGAAAACAATCTGAGTCGAGACAGGAAAATATAGAAAAAACAGAAAACAGCTCTCTCTCAAGTCCAGAACAACAAAACAAAAAAAAACCCAAAAGGGATCCCAGATACGCTCTATCCAAAATAACAGTGTACATAAGCATTTAGTTACAAATAAATGTTCCTGATTTTAGAAATATTACTTTATCATATAAGTCAATCTACAGCTAGTGTTCTCACTAAGAAAAAAGTCTTCAAGGCGTTGTAAATCTAGAACCCTCCGTTAAAAATTGGGGTCGCTTCCCGTCCTCGGTGGATCCAGTCGAGCGGGCGTCGTCTAGTGATCCTGGAGAACCAACACAGCGGGTCAGACAGTCTGCAGTGGTCAGTGGCGAGTCAACATGTCCAGGTTTGTGACCCGAGAAATTAACTTGGAGTTCTATCAGTTGATTATTGGTTTATTTAAGTTTATTAACTGAGGGAGTTTAATTCACTACATTTCATTCTTGAATCACTTTGAAACAATAGCAACTACAAATATATACATTTTTATTTTCCTTTTAGCAAACACAACTTCGCATGGAGGGAACAATTATGAAGATTCTTTCTGAAAAATTTGATTTAGTCAAAGACCACTTTTTTTTTTTACTGGCAACATAAATAATTCATTAGTTATGTTTGCAAAACTGGAAATACATTTTCTTTGACTCGACTTATTTTAAAAATGCTTTTGCCATTTTGTTTTAATCAATTTTAATTCAAGATCAAATTGTAAATTTTCCACATAAAGCTTTTTTTTTTAATCCATTTTTTATGGATAAAACAGGAAATAAGTTCATTAAAGAGTGAAGTGCAACAATGCAGCCACTCAAAAAAATGGTCAAAACGTCAAAATAGTTCGACTTGTTTGGAAGATTAAGAATTTTGAACGTTTACTTCATATATTATTTTCATTTTTCCATAAAACTAAAATCCGAATATCAATTTTAAATACAATTTGAATGAAAACAACATTTTAACACTTTTATGTAAATAAAAGAAGCAGATATTCACTTAAATAGACGAAATTCATCCGATTTTAAATAAAAAAGGCCCTTATTTACTATTGCTGGTTTAAGACATTAAGATAAATACATGTTTGACCTTAAAGTTTCACAAGTTCTCAGTTTTCTGTCAGTAGGAGAAGGAGTTTGTCACCTGCAGGCCTGGAGGTTGAGTCTGCTGTCCGCCCTGGTTGAAGTAGGCCATGGGCTGTCTGTAGAAGTCCACCCAGGCGCTGTAGTCCTGATTGGAGCTCTGCTGGGATGCAGGACCTGAAGTCTGGCCTGCAGAGGAGGAGACAAGATGAGCTCAGATCCTTCACTCCAGAGCTCCAGCGTGACGAGGATCAACACTGAGCTCATGGACTCAAAACACTTCCGCGTGTCTCACCCCAGCCTTTGTTGTATTCTGGAGCAGAACTCTGGGCCTGATTCTGTTGACCTACAGCAGAGGACGACGTTTAGTTCGGTCCATGAATTAAAACCACCGTCAAATCACCAAAAACACGTTTTTTTTAAAACCCAGAAAACTCTCTCTACACTTCCTTCTCTTGTGTTTCTCATCTGCTCCCTGCATAAATCACCCGTGAGTGACACTTGCCTAGCTTTTTGTAATACTGCTCCCAGTCCATCTGGCCTGTCTGGGATCCATTGTGACCTGAAACCAGACACAGATAAAACCAACAGTTACCGAGAGCCCGTTTTTCATTCCTTTCGTCTTTTGTCATCTGCGGGCCGGCGCTGATCGTTTCCATCAACAGCAAGTTTGAAAGTGTCGGCACAGGAAAGCGGCGGTCTGGCCCGCGGGGAACAGGAATATTTCCACGTTTCCCCCCCGACCGGGCACGGAGGGAGTCATTTGTCAGTCTCGATTTAACTTGTCCGTCCGCGTCTGGCTCGGGTTCTTTCTGTATCCGGATCCACTTAACATTTGAGAGTTAATCGCTGCAGTCGGCAACCACCAGTGAACGACCGCAGTCGCCCAGATTTTATGTTTCTCTTTCATTCAGAGCAGAATCTTGTAAATACATCCATATTTAAACTGGTGTTCAAGGAGGTACATCTGCTCGAATGCAGTTCCACCATTCATTAGATTTCCTGGTTTTCTGAAGGTTTTAAAACGCAATAGAAGACCTGAGGTCGGGTCAAGGAGGCAGCAGGCGGAGCAAAGAGGCCCAGACTTTCTTTTCCCCAAGAATCCACAATTCTGCGATTAAACTTTTGCCAACAATATTCAATTAAAATAATCAGCAATAAAGTTTTGACACTTCAAAAGAGAAGTTATTTCTGCCCATTTTCCTTTTTTAGTTCCTGACTTGAACTATACTGACACATTATTCTCACTTTTTTAACTGCTTTTAAGACCATTAAATTCAACGACTTAATTATGAAAAGTTAATATGTAATAATTTTATAATATTTAATTCATAATCACCCACTTTAAGGCACTCATTTCATTAAATTAATTCCATTTTATAATGCATCATCACCACATAAAGCTCATGTGTCGTTCGGCAATAAACCTGCTCTTATAACTCGGGGAAACGATGAGAATATTTAGACCATCAGTGGATCATTCCCACCATGTTTCGCCGACATTACTGCTATAGGTTACAAAGAAAAACATGTAAATAAAAAGACATTGAAGTAATTGAGTCTGTTTGTGTTCACCCTTTGACTCACTGTGGTCCTGCTGGCCCTGAGGCTGCCAGATCTGAAAGGTCGTTCCCCAACCACCGGTCATGAAGGTCTGCTGACCACTGAGGACAAACGCACACGATTCAACTCTCCGTTCGTGAACTTAAGAGTCGAAGATGAACTTTACTGTTGAGGCGGAGTCGCGGCGCCCTGGTTGTAGGGGTTCATGCCAAAGTTGCCGTTTCCTCCCATCCCCGGAGCCTGCGGCGCAGAAAGGGAAGAGACGAGCCGTCAAGAGACCACACTTGTGTTTCAGGGGAAGCCAACGGGAGGGGTCAAAGGGCACGGCTAGGCCCTGATGCACTCCATTAAGTCCATTTGA
Source organism: Callionymus lyra (assembly GCF_982586985.1). NCBI lineage: Eukaryota > Metazoa > Chordata > Actinopteri > Syngnathiformes > Callionymidae > Callionymus > Callionymus lyra. Next base: position 10,641,903 of record NC_141822.1, read on the forward strand.
TGGATTCTTCACGTTTAACCTCTGGTGACATCCTTCTGGCCACCAGGAGCACAGCGCCCGCTCGCTACAGCGACATGTGCGCTCATGAATATCTGGCCGGACAAAAGCCGAGCGGAGCGGTGGGCGGGGGGGAGAGAGGCGAGACCACCTACCCCAATCCTCTCATCGATCAGCTGACGGGCCTTCTCGAGCTGCTGCGGGGTGCCTCGGATGGAGAAGATGCGGACGTTGGGGTCGGTGTTGGGCGGCGGGTTTCTCTGCAGCTCCACGTGGGCGCGAGACTGTTCCTTGATGTTCTTGATGGTCTCACCCCCTGAGGGAGCAACCAAGTTAATGTTAAACAGGGTTCAAATGTATGGTTTGAGAAGGAGAAGTATTTGAACACAGGCCTCCTACAGGTTAGGCTGAGGTCAACTCAATATTTAAAGACTTTTTAAACACCACTAAAAAGACTAATTCAAATACAATTGAAAAACAACAAGCATAACATCAATTGAATAAGTTTAGTGACCATTTTATCCAAATAATAAGGTTTTTAAATAATAATTACATTCCTTTTCAGTCCACTGATACATTTCCTTTAAATCTTTTCCTTAAAAATAATTGTACGTTTAAATATTTTTATAAAAAGAGTTGATATTTTAAGACTTCTAAAAGTTTGTTCCATGAATTTAATGCCTTTTAATGATCGGCAAAACTCTGGAATAGTGATTAATTTCCTTCCTCATAAAGTTTAACATTGGTTTCATCCAAAGGAAAAACAGAGAAAAAAAATTGAAGTGTCAATAATTCAAATGCTTTAAAATTTCATAACTTTTTCTGGCCATAAGCTAAACTTAATTTTGCCCAGCAAGACTCAATTTCCAAGGTGTAATAAATTCAGCCCAGCAAGTTATTTCAGGCTCCAAATTAAAGTAGATTCATGTTGATATGATGACCTTTAGAGATCATTTTTGTTTAGCCTGCAATCTCGATAGTAAGAAAATATCGAAACAACGCAATATTTTTTGCCGTTGATGTTTTATTGATATTCAAAATCCCTGTATCATGAGACGGTGGCGACACAAGTCTGAGCTTGCATTCGTCTTCCTCATGAAAGGTCTTGAGTTAATGATTTTCTCTACATCAGATACGGCTGATGTTAGCATGTAATAGAGTTGAATGATTACTATGCTTTTGTACATGGTCACACTTGTATCGTGATTTGATTCATATCACCAGATTATCGCCACATACACAGCCCTACTTGATAGCTTTAATACTTTAGTCACTTGTGTGATCGAGATTGACACCTGATTTACTGGCTCATGCCAACAGCTAAACAGAATTTAACAAATTAGCGCCGCACGGATATGAGCATTTAAGATGTCATAATAGAGCTGATCGAAGACAAATGTACATAGATTTTTTTTAACTTATTTTAGAAATTGCTCATTATATTCATACACGATAATGGATGGAACTTATATTACTTTACCTCAGCACATTCATTCATTTTGTTTGAGTTGACGAAACACAATGTCTGGTAACGTTCTCTGCGCACTCACACGCAAACAGTGCATTAAATGACAGACGGATTCGTATATTGCCTTCACATTCTCACATTCAAAACATGTCTAAGATTGCATCGTTGTGGTCTCAACAATGACGACAACATGGTCCAGTGTTGCTGCTCAGACCAGACGTTCTCACTGCATCTACAGCCTCATGTGGAGTCGCTCGCACTAAACTAACGTGATAATGCCACCTTGTCGGAGACGGGCATGTGTCTCTCCACTTATCTGCTATTCTATGGTAACATCCATGCAAATTGGGAAACAAAGGGGACATCTTCAGCCCGCCGAGCCCCCTCCTCGGCATCAGATGCCAGCATCCCGACGTGTGGGGAGAGCAATTACACCAGCAGGGAGAAATGAAACATCGCCGGCAGGAGAAAGGGCTCAAAATTGAAGCGTATCCTCCTTCTGGGATACCGTTTGTCTCTCTTACCCTTTTCATTCTTGACTCGGTGTTGTCCTCTGATGAGAGGAGGGAGAGGACGGGGGGCAAACAACCACTGACCCCCCCCCTCACAATGCCCATCTGAAGGAAAACGGCTGAGGGTGCTTCTCGGGGAGAGGGGTTGGGGGGGGGGCACCAGGGCTGTCCCAACATCAATTACACATTTGTTCACTTGTGGCTGACACTCGGGATGACCCTGGATGACCCCATAGTGAAAACGCTCATCAAAAACCTCTCCTCCTCCCGGAGCCTTTTCCATGCTGCCAACAGACTGCACATGGGCCATTAACCCATTGTCAACCAAATGAAACTTCTGCCTTAATGAAGCCATTATGAGGTCTTGTAGTCAGACAGCAGAGAGCAATGAAGACCCTGACTATTCATTTCATGGACTGGCCCGCAGTGAGGACAGATAATACTGGCTTTATTAATGAGACTGGTTTAGTGAGCTGGAGAAAGGGCTCGGACACAAAAGTGCAACTGGTGACTGCATTCAGGGGGACTGGTTAGCTGCTGGTGAGCACAGGACGGAGTAGGGCCTGGAGGGGGTGCAGGGGATAAGCTTAGGGTCTCCAAGGTAAAAATATGTATCTCAGCGATTTTGGAGTAGAACAACATACTGCGATCAATAAAGTTGTATCAAGAAAAGGATGATGAAAAAAAACAACCTTACAGACTTTAATCATCATTCCAGTGTCAGAGTTTCAGGAAATAAAAAAAAAAATCTAAATCTACATTTTTTTGTTAAAGTTGAAAAAAGAAGGCCCAAGCACAGACTTTATTTTTCCCTTTATTCTTAAATAAAAAGGGCTGACATTAAAACTATAGGGACATCGAACACGTTAGTCATCTAATAAAAAAAGGAATTTGTAAAATGGCTGATTAGGTTTGTGGGGCCCCAAGAGATTGCGGGTTTCGATCCCGGCTCCAGATACGGTGTTGTCCCCGAGCAAGACACTCTCAACCCCGACAGCCTTCTCCCATCAGTGTGTGAACGGGTAAATATCATTGCAAGTCGTGGTATTAATCGACAGAATGAGATTACAAAAATATGTCCATGGATGCAAAATATAAGTGAGAAATGTTTCTGCTGAATAAAGACAATGTGAAGAGTTGGTACTAGTGAAGATGAACCAACCAGGATTTAGTCGTATTCAGAAAATGATCAGTATTCAGAAAATAATTCCAATAAACTGAGGAAAAAAAAAGACAATGAGGGATTGAGTGGGTTGTAGTTTTCTAGGGGCAAAAAAGTTGTCTATTTGTTCATATTTCCCAATCCATATAAAAAAATAAAAATCATAGATTTACGTCTGTGTTGATCAACACTAATGGGAAAGAAAGTGCAGCTGCATGAAAATATCCATCTAGTCCATTTGATTTTTAATTCAATGACAAAAATATGTCTAAAAATATTAGTCAATATTAAAGTGCCTTCATCCAAAGGTCGATTCCTGACACACCAGGAGAGCCAAGTCACAAAAAGCATTAGCAAACATTCAAATCCAAGTGGTTTTGGTCGATGCCACAGAGCCCCGTTGAGTCATAATGTTTTGTTTAAACCCACTGTGGTGGACATCTTGTGACTCTGTGGTGGCAGTTTAGAGATACTGACTGTCTTCATGGGTCAGTCATTTCTCAAGAACAAGAAATACTGATCTGAACTAGCCTAGGAGATCATTTGCATCCAGTGACCCATTTTGAGATCCAATTTGGTCAACAGTTTTTTTAGGTCTGGTAACAAAATTGTCTTTTCTGCATTGAAGTAGCTTTTAATCAAATACATAAACTGAGCACAGCCCATAACTGGAAGAAGTTTCCAGACAAACTGGACTTGAATCAAATGAGTTACTCAGAGACTCGAGTTATAAACTCATGTTTCACAAACTAATCCCAACTACATCGTCCAAGCTTAAACGTATGTGGAAAGGGGAAGGCGTTATAGTTTAAAATCCATGATCCTTTTGCAAAATCCAAATGTTTTTAAAGCCTTGACAACCTTGTTAGGACTCTCGCGCTGAGCCGGCAATAAAGTGAGCAGGTTGGTGGGTGGTTTGATCCGTCAAGCAGAGTTAACAGACAGTGTGTGTGAGTGTGAGCAGGGGGTCAAAACGAAGGGGCAATGGGCTGCATATGGCATCGTAAAGATATTAATCACCGCACCCTTTAAGGGGCGGCTGACAGCACCCAGACCCACCGCCATCTCGACCATATTGGCTCACTTCATATGCTAATGCACGGAGAGGGGGACGCAACGCCCAGGTTTATTTGTTTCCCTTGCCCCACTACATTCACAAAAGGCCCTTGACATTTCTATTGCCATGTTTTTATCTTAGGTAAAGAGGGTCCCCCCCCACCCCTCTTGACACCTCCCACCACTGCACGCACACACAAACTCCACGGACACATGCATGGACACACACACTCATAGCCCTTCCATTGCAATGGTCAATGACTTTTAAATAGCTGGCAATAGAGTGGGCATGAATAGCCAATAAGCTAATTCCTCCTATTCATTCGCTCGCTGCACTCTATTGGGCTGAAAGGCCCTCATTAGATGCCAGGCAGCCTTCCACATGATTGAGGGCTGTTATTATGCACCTTTAACAATTAATGTCACATTACACGCATTATCCCCGTCATTAAGCCCTTAGTGAAGCCAATGAATGCCACTTGTGCTGTATACATGAGGGCCGGAGGGAGAAAGGAGGGTGGTCACTCGCCCCTCGGTTTCATGGAGGGGCAATTCACCCAACGGCACTGCGGTTATTTAAAAAAAATAGGTGGAAAAGTAGTATGATATGCTTGGATGGAGGCTTAAAAAGATTCATATTCATGAATCCAGCTCGGAGCAGAAAAGCTTTCACACATTTCTTTTTATATGACGCAAAGAAAAAGTCAGACATCTGCTGCCTTGTGATCGTTTGAAACTCACAAATGGAATTAAAGTGCTCGCAAAAGCTTTTATAGGAAGAAATAAAGGGCATTTAATTATAAAAAACAGCAACTTAAGCAACTCATTTTAAAAACTATTTTTTTGACTTATAGCCTTATTACCAAACTCTAAAAGAGGTGAATAAGGATGTTAAGACACTTTTTTCACTCAATCACTTAATTTAGGAATTGATTAACAATGAGTCAATGATTAACAATGACTTTTTAAAAAGGGTTAAAATAAAACAAAAAAATTAATTAGAATCTGAACCGGTATACCAAATCATTTGTGTAATGAACATTACCCTTTTAATTATGTGACAAATTATATTTTACATTCATTTCGTGGACCCAAAAGGGCATCAACTCACCTTTGCCGATCACCAGTCCACACTTGTCTGCAGGTACAGCATAAGTCACTTCTTGCAGTCCTCCAGGTCCTCCCATGTTGCAATCACTCCGCCCTCGACGGCCCATTACGCCAAACCCATCTCGCTCCTGTGGCAACCAAAAGTAATGAGCTACTGTCCCGACAGGTTTATTATCCAGCAAACCTTCTAAAAACATTCCCGTCAACCATTTTCATTAACCTGGAAAATGAAATAGAATCAAGTTGAACCGACCTGAGCAGTTTGAACCAGTTCGTTGATGAGGTGAACGGCGTGGTGGCAGTGATCTGGCTGACCCATCACCTGGGCAACACGGTCAGGACTGACTCCATCATCTGCCGAACAAACAAACATCTTAATGTCATCATCAGTGTGAGAAATTAAAATGTGTTCCGAGCTGCAAATTATTTTTCACAAATATGTTAAAAGCATGGATAAAAGATAACCCTTGTTCTTTAGTACAGAGTACTGAAACAATCTTTGTCTTTCGGTGCCAAGTTTGATACCCATGGGGATTAAAAACTTAATATATAATGATAAACCTGTTAAGTGGCAAAGGCAGTAAACATCTCATTTTTTAATGCATTTATTTCTAAATGAAAACAGTCTCCAGAAGCTGAGAAAATAAACTTGGTTGGTACTTTTTATTTATTTTGGTCTTTTGAAAATGGTGTCGAAAAAAGCAATGACATCACATAAAGTGCAGGAACTGGTAAGGTAAGGTAAAACTTTATTGATCCCTCAGTATCCAAGGGTTATGGTATTAGTACTAGTATTGAACATTTTCCGGTCGACCAACCCTAACTCAATGCACAGACTTATTTCTACTTGAGAACAATGACTTTTAACACAAGGTGCCGTCCTACATCCAATATATACAGTAGCACTAGAGCTACACTTGGGATTTAGTTGAAAAAATAAAACGCAATGAAACGATGATCTATGATAATTAAGTGAGAATATGGACATTTGGCCACTTTCATTGTTTAGAGTAGGTTTGCATTTCTCAATTTATAAATATAGAGGCCTTCATTTCATTTATCTTGCCAACTGTAGATCATTTGCATGGAAGAAACATTATTGGGACTCTTTTTAAAAAAAGCCATTTTCCAGAAATGATTACAACACTCACAATTATACCCTAAAATCACAGGTTTGTCACATCAGATGCACATGATTAGTCGAGCATTGATGGAGGCTTGTCAAAAACCTCAGGCATTAGTTGCTGAGCCGAGTGTTGAAATCATGAAAACCAGAAGAACAAAACAGCGGTTTTCAAGCGCTCCGGGAGAATATTTTAACAGCTTATGAGCCTGACATTTATAAAGATCTCAATAATGATTTGAAAACCCACCATTATCATCATCATCTGCAGAGCTTCAAAACTCACCGCAAGAACTCTTGGATTTGTCATTTTTACAGTTTAACCGTTTCTTATCAATCGTATCAAATAATGACAATAGAAGCTCAAACTATATTCCTACCTTGTTTGAACTGGATTCTGACTCCAGCATCATTTTGAATCTTCTTGATCATTTCTCCGTTTCTGCCAATGATGATACCAACAGCAAATCTAGGAACCACCACCTGAAAACACAAATTAAAAATGCATAACATATTTATATGTGGCTTCATAGCTTGACATTTGTTTTAACAGATAAAAAAGCCCTTACATCCAGAGAACTTCCACCCATTTTGGATCCAAAGTCAGCTCTGCCAGATCTGAAATCTCCCTGATCCTTATCTCTGATGAGCTTCACCACCAGCTCCCGCGCTTGCTGCAGAGAAACAAGACAAAAACATTTTATTCCAACGGTAACATGGTTTGTAACAGGAGTATAAAATGTGTAAAGCCAGGTGTAAACAGGAGGAAAACAGAATGAAATCTTGTTGAACAAACTTGAACTTTGTGGGGATCTCCTGTGATTCTCAGCGGCTTGTCTGCTCCGGTGGGCATGGGGTCATCTTGGATCATGATCATCTGGACTCCAGTTCTCTCCTGCAGGGAAGCAAGTAAGACGCATGAGGAAACAGAAACTTCAGATTGCGGCTGTGGAAAAGTTGTCTAGAAAATATTTAATCATGTCCCAAACCTTTTTTGGTTTACTCGTATAATAGACACATTTAATTCTGCGACACATGCATTAGGCTGGCTTGTGTAAATCAATCAGAGTGACACTAAGATAGAGAAAAATATACATTTGCTTTATGCTTCATTTGAAACTTTGAAGTGGTAAACGTAAGTAAGATATACACATTTGAGTCACCTTAAATTAAATAATTTATATTTGTAAAGCGCTTTTCTCGAATAGGGTCACAAAGCACTTAAACAATATAAAAGAAATACTAAAAAAATATACTAAAAAGATCAAGATAACACCAGGAAAAACACAGAAGTCTCAGAAAATCAGGGAAAAGCCTGCACGAATAAAAATGTCTTAAGACGTTTCTTGAAGGAGTCAGTAGATCATCAAACACAGCGATCGTTCCAAAGCTTAGGAGCAACAGTTTGGAAGGATTTCTCTCCTCTGGTCCTGAAGCGTGTTCAGGAACCATCAGTAGATTCTGATCCACAGACCTCAGAGCCCGAGCTGGGGTGTAAGGCTGGATCAGATCAGTGTAATGCGTCATTGACTGTCAACCATCTCCAGATTAGAACCTCTAGGCCTTAACAATCTTCATCTCTCTTTGCGCTTGATGGATCTACTGACTCCTTCAAGAAACATCTTAAGACATTTTTATTTGTGCTTTTACTTGATTTTCTGGAACTCCTATGTTGTCCTCAGTATTATCTTGACCTTTAAAGTACATCTTTTCTTGAGTATTGTTTTGATTGTTTAAGCGCTTTGTGACCCTGGTCTGGAAAAGCGCTATATAAATACAAATTACTTTAACATGTGAGCGACAATTTGAAAAATAAACAATCTACCCATCCACACATTTGTACACTCATTTCATTTGCAAAGCAAGCACAAGTCCTCTAAAATTTCAATTATAATCATTAACAATTTCATTTATTTTATGTCACGTTGATAAAACAATCGATTGATCCATTTATTTTGCAGACAAAAGTGCAGCAAACCAGTTCACCTGCAGCTGTTTGATGGTCTCTCCTCCCTTCCCTATAACCAGGCCGACTTTGTTAGCGGGGATGAGAATCTGCTGGATGGAGCCGTTGCCGTCCATCTCGTAGTGGAATCCTGGACCGTACCGACACTGCTCGACAATTTCACTCAGCAGCCTCTTAGCCTGTCTGCACAGCAACGAGACGTTCATGTCACCACCACCTCAGGATGCGTCTTAAAATGTTAAATCTCTCGTAAAAACCAAGATTAACTGCTGCAAATAAACTTACTCTATGTTCTCTGGGCTGCCAGTCAGTGTGCAGGGTCGGTCCAACATTCCTCCACTGTCTAGAAGAGCAACACAATTTAATTCAAATGATCTCACCGGGTCATTTTATACATCTTTATCTTGTGACAGATGTAGGTGTGTGTATGGGGTATTCAATCTAACAAAACTTTCCATATCAAAGTCACTTTTTAATAATCGAAATGCCTTGCAGCAAAGTATATTACCAAGTTATTAAATATTTTCTACTGGTTGTTCAACTTGTTTAACAGGTTTTAAACTAACCTGATGCAATCTGGATCTTACAACCCGACTCCAGCTGAATTCTTGAAATCTGTTCGCCTCCTTTTCCAATAACTGTGGAGGTAAAAGAGAAGATTAAAACTACAGCAATGATAAATGACTTAAAGGACAAGTGAAAGGAAGACTTGAAGGACACTTACTGAATCCCACCATCTTGTCAGGCACTTTGTAGTCTTCTGTAGTTAGAGCCCTGAGAGAAGAATGACTATTCATTAAACGTTCATATATATTAGAAAAGCATTTGTATCCGTGTCTTATTTATAATCTTGCACGTGCCGAACAGGATATTAAAGTAGTAGTGACTGATTAGAATTTGCCAAAAAATGTTGAGCAAGAGTTCACTCACCTTTGATGTACCATTGCGCCAAGGTGGTTCCCTACTGAGAGAGAAAAATAATTCAGATGGCGTTGCCATGACAATGCAGAGGTAAAAAAAAAATGTCAGGCATGTAAACAAAAACATTATACTTAAGATTTCAATATAACCTTTTCCTTGAAAGACTAAAGCAACATGTCAAGAGACCTGTATATAGCATTATGTAGGGATCTTGATGTGTGTCGCCATGAATAGGCCGCTGCAAAAATTAAACCAACAGAACGCGAGACAGTCCGTCACAAGACAATCCATTTTACTTGCACAAGTGCTTTACTCATTTAAATTTTCCTTTTGTTTTCACCTCTCGTCATTTACCTCTGCCCAGGTATCATTTGTTACTTTTTCATCACAACAGGTCAAAAACTGACTTCATTAAATTAACCTTTCTTGATTGGTTTAATCGGTTATATGAGCCTACATGGGGGGTGAGTAGATGGTTCATGCAGTTCTTGGTTTTACAAATGTTTCACAGTTTACGTAGGATCCAGCAGAAACTAGAGAAAACAGTGATTTTAAATCCAAGTCCTTTGTCTAGGGATGAACAATTTCGGAACCAATATTGTAATTTGGCAGGAATTTTTAACAGGAGAAAACCAAATCATTATATATATTGACTAAAATCATTACTTCAATAATCCAATCTTACAATTTATATATTAAGATAAGACAAATTTGTCTGAGTAACACATGTTTAACTATTGAATTGATAAATAAACCTTTAATCCCAGTAGAATATTTGACCTCGAGCCTTGTAAACATGCAGTTTAATAATTATTAACTTGAACAAAAATCAGAGAAAGAAACGATACACTACAGAACAGGCCTGGTGTGAAAAACATGTTGCAGGAACACAAAAAAAAACTAGAGCTTAGAAGTGTTAATATGAAATGGGGATGTTGACATAGTACATTCTCCTACAGTTATTGGTTACTGGGGCATAACCGTCTGTTTTTGATTACCTCACCTCAGGAAATAACTGATGGTAACTTCTTATTGCCTGAGGATGGAGCAGTGTTTTAAGTAGTTTATCATTCTAATCTACTACTAATGTTGAGCATTTCATGTAATAAAAACATCAGCAACCATGAAAGAAAGTCCTCACATGTGCAGCTTTTTGCATTTCACACTCAAGTATATAAACTGATTTGCAGTTTTCTAATACAAGTCTAAAATTGAGTGCATTCCTTTAATTGACACTTGTATTTAATTGCAAAAGTCATGCACTTTTAAGAAGGAAAGCCCATATACAAGCTTTTGACTTGTTTACAAAATTCGTTCCAAACATCGGCATATTTTTATCGTTTTATTGTGTCAAATAAAAACAATGCTAAATGATTTATGCACATTGCAACAATACCCTGAAAATAATAATTGGGATTTTTTTGTGCCAAAAACCCCCCCACAACATCCCATTTCATCCTTAATATAAAGAAATCTCTGATTTGACCACTTCAACATCAACATGTGGATGACAGGTAGTTTATCATTGCTTTTCTGAATCTCGTTCGTATGGAATTATGCTCTCAAACACGGGTGTCGGGGATGCCTGGTACTCCTGACAACGACAACCAGTATGTGAAGTGAGCCGTTAGCGAGTCAGCTTATGCACAATGCCCGACAGCATCTCATATTCCAAACACAAAACAATTCCAGATAGAATCTCCTTTGACACCAAAGACCATTCATGCCGTGTTCCGTTATGTTTCTACACAGACAGATAAACTAGGCCATTTGCAAAACTCGACGACTGCAACTAATTAATCCAAAACAAGATGGGGTGTTCTCCCAATTGTTAAGCACATTAATAGAATGTTAACAGGTGATAGCACCTGGACACGCTGCCAAAAGCCTTGTTAATCAGCTTCAAATAACTGCTCAATTGGTCAGCAAAAACTAGCAGACCTGGACCCAATAGAGAATTTACAGACACGAGATGGAACAATGCAGCAGAGCTGAAGGCGGCTTCTGAAGCTTCATGGTCGTCCTAAGCTTATAGCATCCATGCCACGCCATTTTGAAGTCGGAAATCATGTTAAACCGATTACATCAGCAAGAATAGACTTTTCCGGAAATATTTTTCCATTTAAATCTTCCAAATACTTTTATGCAACATTCATTTTTTTTGTATTTTTAATTTGAGTTTATCATTAGCCGTTAACCAAAACAAAATTATTTTAAATAAAAGGTTTGAAATATCTTGAGTTGCATGTTTAAAAAACATCCAAATACCACCGTGGTGCTCGACTGTAATATCCATCTTGTATTGAAACCTCCACACGGGGAACTTGGATGTTTTTAAGTGGCTATTTGTACAAAGATGAAAACAACTAAGATTACTCTGAAAATTATTCCAATCCTTAGTCGACATGAAGCGGGTAGAAAATAAGTGAAATTTGAATTTTCGGCAAACTATCCTTTATACGTTAGTGACCCTACACATATTAGAAAATCTTTACATGTCAACTATGAACCATTAACACAAAGCGTAAATATTGACAAGTCACAATAGACTCAATCGGTGAGCGATGATGAAGACGACAACAAAAGCCGGCATTGAAAGGGAGTAGACGAGCAGCTGTATATTGTTCTGTCACTTCATCATCCGTGTGTTTGACCCCCAGCAGGAAGGAAGTGTGAACCACAAGGTATTGAGTGTGTTTCAATCAGAGCTGTCGAGAAAGAGGAAAACAGCAGCTGGGTCAGCGGCGGCAGGACTAGAATTGAATTTTGACAGGTAGCACAGAGTGAGGGTCGTGCAGGGTCACTGGAAGATGTGTCGCTGTAAATACCTGAGACGATATGTAGCGCCGTCAATCAATTTTATGGTTGCTCGCACCGATTCCACTTATTCTGAAAACCCTCTGAGGTCAATGCTTGAGAGTATAACGGCCATGAATATAAAAAGAGCTGTGTGGAATAGGAATAAAGGAAATGACTGCATGGCAAAATGTTTTTCGGGTGTAACAAAGAGACGCCGGAGAGTTCAATGTTGGTTTGTTGTAGGCAGTTCTTCACGATGAAAGATCATTAAGGCGAAATATTTCAAACAACCACAGTGGATCAAACCAACCCTGCAGTGGAATTGCACCATTTATCCATTCATTCAGTGACTGAGTTGTACAACACAACTGTGACAGAATGAGCGGAGATTAATGAATTGCATCTGTGTAGTGACACACAAAATGGAAAATTTTGCAACATATTTAAACTTTTCTTGTTTTGTTTTGTTGTGAAATGTTTTAAAGCATCATGAGCAATGATACTTTTGAATCAAGCCACAACAAAAAAAAACATGTTTCTTCTACACGAGGCAACAGCAAAAAGGTAAACTGTACATCACTGATGAAAGATAATTTGGAATAAAAACAATTTATGAACTCTAAAAAAAACGCATCCCTGAAGATAAAGCTGTCTCAGAGTTTTTCATTTAATACATTTTGCAGTGTTGAAAAAAACCTCTGACTTGATGTTCATTTATTTAATTTTGTTTGGTCTTTTCAGCCCCTAAACTATAAAATGTGATCTTGTCAGTCCTTAGAGATACCTCTGGCGAGAAGTATTTTAACCATATTAATTAACAAGTTATGAAACTGCGAGATCGAATGTTCAAAGGAAACCTGCAAAACAGGCCAAAAGGAAAAACAAAACATAAAATGTAAACATTACCGGTAACAACTTGTTCTTCTCACACAGACAGAAATATTGACTGCAAACATCAGCAGAACGATTCTCGCGTAAATATTGAGACACTGGGGTTCTAGCTGTGTGTTGATATGATTCAGAGACAATGTGACGTCTATACACTGAAGACTCACCACCATTGTCCAGGGAACGCTTTTGGCCTCCGAAGCCGTAGAGGGAGGGGTCAAGAACTGGAGAAGAATTGTTCATGTTGGGCATTTGCTCTCCTCCCATCTTTGCTGCCATCTGGAGAGACACAGCGGCAGAAACTTAATAAACAACATTTCAACTTATACATTTAATGTGCTGGATACATAAGTGGGCATGTTATTTGCGAACCAAAGCAATTGCATTAAATATCAATTATCCATAGTCTATTTAATTTCCCCATTTCTTAGAATATTCTTTCAAAACACACAATTTTGTGAATGCAGGTAACACCTGGGACTCGGTATAAAGAAGTTTTCTATTGGGGGGTAAATGGCTTCACATAGAAGCATTAAAGTCAATCCTTTTAAAAACTCCTGGAGGATTTCCGGTAGCGACAGTCAGTCTTTAAGCCTTCAACTATCCAGCCCGACATGCCAACAGACAGCTTCTCTCCCTCCTAAGCTGGCAAATGTGGTTCTGTACAAAGGCACAGCATTTCAGAAAATTACACTAAATTGGAATTTCTGCCTCCGTGGACTTTTTATGACACCTTTAATTAGAGACGTCTATCAGCATCAGGAGCGATTATCTCCAAAGCTCAGAGAGAAGGCGGCAGGAGTGCGACAGTCATTCACTGGCAGTGGTTGACTTCAATGTTGAAGGATATGGAAATTAGATTTTAAGAGAAGAACTCGACAATGAAAGAGTTTCACCTTTTGCCCACACAAATGTTAGAGCCATTGAATTCTGTTAGATTTGTAGCCTGGTATTTCTGTTTTAACAGTGTTATTTCACAGCCAAAACAAGTTTAAATGAACTTTGGGATATGTGATGGTTCTGAATAGAGCTGCCAAACATGATTAGATTAACAATCAATTAGTTAGTCAGCCATTATTTCATTATTAGTCGACTTATACGGTAATAACATTTTAGAGTAAATTTCAGCTTTTAATCCAGCTTCTCATATAAAAACAATAGGTAACAGTTTTTAAATGTTTAAGGTATGCACCAAGTAAAGATAAAGACAAATATAATAGTTAAATCACATTTAAATGAAAAACAAGGAACTGAGATAGGGCTGCACAATATTGGAAATAAGTGCGATATTTGATATTGGCGTCTTGAGGTGCGATATCGATACTAATGCGATATTTTCTTCTTTCACTTGTAGACAAAAGTACTGTACGGGTGGTCCGGGGGATTAGATAAGGAAAACGATACAAATGGAACGAAACACTAATTTGTCAAAGTGCGCATTTAAGAAATGCTTTATTTACACAATACATTTTTTTTTTATCAATGATCGCACAAGTTTTCGGTATGCACATTGCACATGCCAATATCGAGATAGATATTTTTTTATACATCGTGCAGCCTTAAACTGAGATAAGATAATGAAAACAAATTAAATTGAGCTGTCAATTTGTTCTGAAGATTAAAAAAAAAGTAAAAGTCACAAAACTTAACTCCCTGGTCTCATAATATTGCTGAAGACAAGACACCATGAGTCCGATCTACTAAAGATGCTTGTCCGTGAAGTGAGGTGGTGTTTAGTTCAAGTGCTTTTATTGTGAATTACCGCTGGGCTAGACAGGAAGCCGCGGGCCAGCATTGGTTCGCCAGTAAAATGGTTCTAAGGGTCTTTATTTTAAGCTTTTTTGTAGCAGAAGCTCGAAGGCCAACATGCTACACAGACAGGAAGTACTACGGAGGGTAAATATGGCGAGCGCTTCAGTCTACACCGACAGGTATGACAACCAGAGGAAGATTACAGACGAGCGCCGCAGAGGTAGTTGGATGTTTTTAAGTGCATCATTTTGGACTTGGAAGAAAACTTAGCAGTCGCTACGTTAAAATTAACATACATTTTTGCCTACGACACTTAAAAAGGAACAGATTACTCTGAAAATAATCCCAAAATTTAGCTGACATGAGGGCGAGTAGGAAATGAATGAAGCTTGAATTTTAGGTGAACAATCGCTTTATTTGGAGAATGAATTTGTTGAATCAAGTGGGCAGAGAAACATTTCTGTGGTTAGATGTTTATAAGTTTGAAGTCACGTTGCATGCATTTTAACCAAGACAACAGTGAAAAACCAACCCATGAAATCATGGTTAATGTTGACGTTACAGCCAACAAATAATGGCCTACTTGATGACATTGTTGATAACATTAGTTAGAATGTTGATTCACATTCTAACTAATGGTCATCAAGTAGGCCATTATTTGTTGCGTCTCCACGTTAGCGTTGTTTTTGTTGATACAACTTAAAGCGATATCATGGCAGACGCCAATTTTAAACAGGAAGACAGATAATCAGCGAAAAATGCGGTGGCGAATTTGAAGAATAAAACTTAATATATTTAAATATTAAAAATATAAACAACGGTGTGGATTACATTTTTCATCGACAACTATAACTTTCAATAACAGAAGCACTTGTTACCCAACATTTACTGTACAAAATAGTTTCTTTACAGCAGCAATATTGTCACTATGGGACTATTGAAGTTGTTGACATGAATGCCAGAAACGCTCTCAGTCAAATGCTTTAGTGAAAAAGATTGCTCAGACAAAAGTGTCCTGGAGGGGATGATGTGATCACAGCAGTGGTCATGGGAGCTCAAGCTTCTTTACTTTAATCAATCCTTCCCCCGAAGATAGTAAATTATACTACATTTAGGCATGGATGCTATACTAAAATAGTATAAAATTCGTTGCAATTGAGCAAATTAATGTGTATGTTACTGGGGATTTCACTCCATTTTTAAACTAAAGTTCATTTGAGGAAATACTATGTATAATATTTAATAAGTAACATTGCACATGCATTCACAGTATTCAACCCAAAGATATATCATGTTCAGTTCGGAACAATGAAAACAAACTGTAAATTACTAAATGTTTTTGAAAGATTTGTTAACTGACGGCAACATTTGTCAGTAGGTGATATAAATGCTAGCAGCAAAGTTAAAAACCAAATAGTTAAATCCATACCCTCCTAAAGTGCAAACGAGAAGCAATCATCCTTTTTTCAGTCGACACCCCTTTAACGGTTTAGCAGTTAGATACAGATCTTACTCATGGCCTTGCTAGATTAGAAAAGGGTCAACATGGACAAACGTTCACATTAATGGCTAGCATTAGCCAATAACATAGGCATCAAAGCACAACTTTGCTTTAATACATATCTTTATGAGATGCAAAAGGCCAGAACATTGCAATATATACTTGTATACTAAAAGATTGTAAAGTAAGGATTACATGATAAAAAAAAGGATATACATTTTAGTTCTACCAATGAGATAAAGAGTCCTCAGAGTTTTAGTAGACAGATCTACAGAGTCCACTTGAAGCATCTCAAAGATGTTGCATGATTATTTTTTACGTCAGTTCTTTGCTTGGGAACATCAAGTTATCCTCCAAAAGAGCCCAAACGTTTTTGAACATTCCAAATATCTGGAGCCTCATGTGGTCTACAAAATAATATGTGCACACAGACAAGGTACTTTACTTATTAGCATACTCAGAAATTATATTTGGTTAACTTTAGCCTTTTATTTCCAATGACGTCCATTTTAAGCGGCTACAGGTGCAGAGTGTTATAAAGCAACAAAGGTTGAAATGTACTATTTTTAGAATCAGGATCAGAAAACCTCTATTGTCTAAGTGTTGTAAACACATGAATTCGTTGTGGTGCGAGTACGAAAATATAAAATGAATTATGAATATAATAAAGATATTTTTAAAATACAATAAATTACAAGTATTGTTATATTCATGATTACCTTTTTGAGAAAAATAAATACATCCGACTCATCATAAATGTCCAAACATTTCGGTATCATTTGGCCGATATATCCGACTCATCTGGTTCTACACCAGTGTGTATACAACTGTCTTTATGATGCAAGCCTAGCCTTTAGGAGAATTAAGAAATCATGTTTCTTTACTTATGTTGTGTAATCCCCATATGCTACATAACCGGCGTTTCTATTTGAACATTAAAAACGTGCAGAGTTGACTCAAACGCTTAAAAACACCCAAAGAAAAGACCATTGCCCTTTAGCTCAGCTCTGTTTTTACCAGGCGAACAAATAATTACATAATATATGTATATAAAAACTCCTCCTTTTCTGCTGCTACTTAAGACTCCTTGTACACGTATTAGGAATCCTATACATAAACATTAGAAGTTAAAATACAAAAAGGTGTGTCTAGAGATTCATCCATCTTGCATTCTTTGACCCGGCAGACGATATAATCAAGTTGCTACGTGGTTCCTTTTTTTTTTTTAAAGAAAAAAGTAAATTATTTTGTCAGGCCACAAGTGGAAAAATCCAAGTGGAGTAAACAGCAGGGGTGGAGGGGGCTTATTTGTACGGATGACGTTACATTAACATGGCCTAACTCCAAGCTCAGGAGACGACACACACATGCTAGTTAGCTCGATGCTACACTGGGCTTGTTTATAACGCTCTGGAAAGTGAGAAGAAGTGCTTGTTCACATGTCAGTGTCGACACTGGTTACACAACAGCCGCACGGTTCTCGCCAGGAACTACAATATGTGCTTGTGTTGTTGTTTAAAAAAAATTAAAATAAACTTAAACTCACAAGCTAACTTTCAGGCAGCGTGTCAAAGTACTTGCTATATAGGAGGGGGGGGTGAGAGTTCGGGAGGGGGGGTGTTAGCTAGCTAGCCGTCAAACTTGTAATAGCATGCTAAGCTAACTACAACTTCTGCGACTTGACAACAGGTTGCCGTGCGTCCGAATAAAGTTGCCCAAAGTCGTGTCACCGAGCGAGGCCTTGTCGCGCCGCCCGAGCCGTTGCCCGGAGCACCGGTGTCGAGTGCTTGAACACGGGACAGATAAACCACGTCCTTCGCCGCAGACTCTAATCTGTCTGCTCGGCTATTTAACGTTAGCATTCGGCTAGCAAGGCTGCATGAGGACCGTGTAGTAGTGGAAGCCCCTTGATCCACGATAACGCCCGGATCCGCTCGTTTTTTGGTGGCCGGGGTAAAGAAAAGGGGTGACTCTGCTCCACCCTGGTGCGCGTTTACCTGTCGGACTCGGCGTATCGTGTCTGCGAAGTCATCTTTCGTTCCTGGCTGAGCCACCGAGGCCTGTCCCTGAACCAGCTCCGCCATCATCATCATCCGCCTCGGCAGCTGAGAGACACGCTTAAAAAAACTGCACACGTGCCAGGGGGAAGTATCGCGAGAGTTCAAACGCGAGGATTACGTGGCTATATATAAACACAACTGATAAATAAAATATATTTATACTTTTTTTTTTTTTTACATGACATACTGTTGTATTATTTACATCGAGGACAAAGATGTTTAGCATCTTATAAATATTTTTACAATTCTCTATCACGTTCCAAAAACTATTTTTTAAAGCACTATATATATAAATATAAAATCAATAATTAGCGAATTTAAAAAAGTCTATTGAAAGTGTTACATTGATCAAATCGTAAAAGGTAAGAATTATTCATGTGATTTACTTGAGGCATTGCACAGGAAAATTGTGCTTCTTTGGGTTTTTTTTTTTCAGTTTCTGTTTTGGTCATTTATATTTGTGTTTTATTATTATTTCTAATATTACCTTCCATCGTCTGGCCCTTTGTTTAGTTGTGGTGTGTGTTAGTTGTGTCTTGTAAATCAATCTTTATTAAAAGAAAAATACACAAATATAAAAAATAATTTCTATTCAATAAATATGTTGAAATAAAATAAAGCTGTTTATTCTTTAATTGATTGTGTTGTGTCAATGTTTGGGTTATCCGTTCATTTATAACCAGTTTGTTTATTTTATTATAGTTGATCAACTGAAAATAGAAAGGCCACTGTTGTTTAATCTTGTCATTCACAAAACAAATACAGAAAACCTTGAAAACAAACCATGCACTGGATTAAATTTATATTGTTTTTTAATGTGTAACATGTTTCTTAAATCTATTTGTTTCAATCCAGGACACGTAAGGATTTGCAATCACACCAACTGATCATAACATACTATAATAATTCAAAAATGAACCCTGTAAAACCTTTTTTTTTCAAGTTCAGGCGATGTGTCCAAAGAAATCTCGCCGGTTCTTGTGGTCGACAAGAGCTTTTGATAGTTTGCTACAATACTAATTTAATGTACCTAAGTGAATATCTAACTATTATCTTGATTCATAACAAAGGTTATGTTTAGTTTTGAACAATCGTTTGTAGCCTTTTTATAAGTACAGTTGTTTATTTTTAAGTTTAGAAAATGGAAATATACAATTCCCAATCATTCGTAACACTATTCAACTATTGTCTGCATGTAAACATGGTGGGGTTGAACAATTTATGTATTTTAAAGCTTAAAAACGTATTGAAGCTAAAAGTAACAATAACTAAGAGTAACATTGCACTCATCTTCACCAGATATGGATATTCTTTGAGTCGGAGGCAGCTGTCATTGAAACAATCTTGATAGATGTGGAATCGTTGCCTTTAATGGTGCAGCAGCTTCACAGGCGACTATAGGCTGCAGCCGAAAATCTGCAGTAAAGATTTTTTTTCCTCTTCTCGCTGCACATGTGGCAACATCTTTGGTTACACATCTGGAACACGCCAACACCCAGACGCAGGAAAAAGTAAAAATTGCTGCAAATTTCCAAACTGTTTATGCAAAAATCGATGTGTGGTCCAGATGATCGGAGGCATGGTTGAGAGTTATCGGAGATTTGATGTGTGTCACATGAAACCTTCCCTCAGGGTGTGATTTCATCTCTTTTTAACTTGGATACGTTTCTACCGTTGAGATGAATCTCTTAATTCATTTGACGAAGACTAAAGGTCACCATGAAGGTGGTCCGATGAGGTGGAAAGAAAAGAAGTTGGTGACAGGGTTATGGGTGATGCACGGGAGAACTGGGGGGTTCTCCAAGTTATGGGACGATTTGAAGAGAACAGGAAGAAGTATTCAATAGAAAATAATGGCGATCTGTTCTATCAGGTGTTCAAATATTATAGTATTTTCTGAGAACCAATGTGAGAACATTTGTTGAGACCAACACACTAACACCATACCTTTGCTATTGATTCTGTTGCAGGTTCAAAGCGACATATTGACGACACACTACTGTATAAGCCATTATCAACACTAGACTTATGAAAATAATGTAAATACTGACTTTAAAAGCTAATAATGTATATGTGGGTGATTCTACAAACGGCATTTTCTGTTTTGTTTCTTTATGCACTTGTGTAGGTTTGTCTGCGTGCGAGTCTGTCCGCCTTATCTTAACGTATGATGCCTGAACCTCTTCAGAAAACGTCTTGTAAATTGGCATATGGAGTGTGTAGAGCAGGTCAAAACCAAGATCTGGTCAAAGGTTTTATGGGCACCTCCATCAAGCAAAGAGAAAAATTAAAATATGTCCAATTTCCATTAAATTTCAACCATTTAAAATACATATTAAACAAGTATATCTTCCATAATTTAAGCTCCTTCCTCCCTGTTTCTCTTCAGAGTTTTATGGGTAATTTAGTTTTCCCTTTGTCTTTTATACACCTGGTATTTGTTAGCTAGTTGTTACAGGTTAAAGATCAAAGACCAACAATTTAATCTATGTTCTCAATAAATGAAAATGATGCTGTTTAAACCAAACTACGATTAAAAACATTACAAGTTAGATTACATATAGATTTAAACATTTAAAAGAGACACGGTACAAAATACAATAGTACATTCTTGTGCAAATATATATATATAAAAATTCAATAAATAAATAATTAAGAAAATATTAACAGGAAAGAACATTTCTTTAAAAAAATGTTGTTATAAGAATAAAGGTTGTTTCAAAAATGATAGATTCTCCTGCAGTTTCAAAAGGTCTCAAGCAGGCAAGATCGTAAACACATTTTGACATGATATATTTTTGTTTTAGAAGTAAGATTGACTTAATTAAGTAAATAAGTAAGTAAGTTATTTATATTTATAGAGCGCTTTTCCAGACCAGGGTCAGAAAGCGCTTAAGCAATCAAAACAATACTCCATAAATTATATAATTAAAAGGTCAAAATAACACAGAGAACAATAAAGGAGTTCCAGTAAATCAAGGAAAAGCCTGAATAAAAATGTCTTAAGATGTTTCTTGAAGAAGTCAGTAGATCATCAAACACAGAGGAAGAGGAAGATTGTTCCAAAGCTTAGGAGCAACAGTGTGCGTGTTTAAGCTTCTCTTGCTTCTCCTTGAAAGACGATAGTTCATGTTTTATTTGGTATCCTTGATGACATCACTTCAACTTTGACCTCAGTCCAGAAAAATGAACCAAATGACACTACAGTCTAAATCCAGCAGCATCTGTTTAATTAACTTAAAGGAATTTAGCTCACTGGCATCAAAGTAATAAACATTTAAAATATAGAAAAGTGCAAATTAAATAGTTAATATTATAGTTAATATTTTATCTGGCTCTCAACACTTGAAATGTATAAAGAGAAGCTGTTCAACTGTGAAGGAAATTTACATTATTTATTTATTTTTTACAAAAAGCTAAGGACTATAGCCCAGACTACAGCACCCACAATCATTAAATAAGTCTACCCAGCACTCACAAAATACAAAACAATAATAGAAAGAGTATCCAATCGGAAACATATACATTTCGACAATACAAAAAGTAAAATACAATTAGTTTGGGTCCATTGTTTGCACAGAAATATAGTCCAGGAAAGGTTGCCGTATCTGAGGAAATGTGTCAGCTTTTCCCGTCCATTCATAGCAAGTCTTTAAAAGTTCAATAAGCCAAAGGTCAAAACTAGGAGAAAGTTCTTTGTGCCACCATTGAAGAATATGTTTTTTTTGCTGAAACCATTCCATAGAAAAGTCCTAGTCTTAGAATGTTGTGAATAAAAATCTAATCTGGTGTATCTTGGGTGTAATTTATCACCATCTTTGAATATTTTAAAGATTAGAATGAATAAATGAAATGGAGGGCGTGTTGTACGACAGGAAAAAATGTGGTTCATTTGTAAATACATTGTTTTCCAAATCACCCTGAATGCAAATGTCAAACCAGTTTGTCTGGTAGAATGACCCAGATGTGCTTCAGAACCAGACGAAGGGAGTGTCCCCCGGTTAACTGGACCAGGCTGTGCGATGGGAAACACACACATTGTGCGACACCTGTGTGTGTGTCGCAGTCACGTCACATGTGCAATCCTAGCTCCCCGGGTTCACTTCCTCAGTGCATTTAAACAGTGCTCTCTGTGCACGCCACACAAGAGGTGTTGCACCGCCATGTCAGAACCCGTGACCCCGCGGAGAATTATCCAGGTGGTCATCAACTTTTTTTTCTCTGCTCCGCTTTGAGACATGACTCCATGTTTCCGACATTTATGCAGATATCAACTTTCCCTCCACGTCGGGCCCCCGGGGGACCCGTTATCATCTCCAAAACAAGAACCCGGGGTCATTAAATGGAAACTGACGGTCGTTTCCCAAACCAGCACTTCTACATGAACATCCAAACATTTAGGATAAGTGAAGTATGATCCCGCTAACATATTGCTACCATGTGCGGCTCAATGTATTCAATAGCTGAGGTCGCTGGGAAAACTTTTTTTTTTCTTCGGGGAAGGTCTGGTTTCAAAGGGCGAGTTATCACAAGCAGACACGTCATGCATATATGAGAGATGTTTGGGAAAAATGTGGGATACCTTCTGGTGAAAAATGCTGCTGGGATTGAGCGACATTAAGGCAGGTGTGTGGTTCTGGAGCACTGCCAAACGTTTGTGTGTGTGAGTGTGTGTGTGTGTGTGTGTAGCACCGATCAGGTATCACAACAGCTTCCTCTCTATTATTGTGGTTCTGAGAATAGCCTCTTTTTCCCAGGGTGGTTAAACTACACTGTCACTCTCAAGCCGAAAAAACAGTAGCAGAAACTTTCAAAGGACTTTTTTTTTAGAGACAGGGGAAGTGTGAGGGGGGGGGGGGTTATAATAACACACCCAGCTGGACGATAGCACTGCGGCAACAACACAAAAAAGGACATTGGTATTGACACACTTTTAACTCCCAGGGATTTTTTCCTCCACCTGCTTCTCTCAAGCAGACGCCATATGAAACTGTAATTGCTTTATAATTGCTGCGTCTCAGAAAGTGGGCAGGATGTGAGAAAAGGATAGTGTTTCAAACACAGACCCCTGAGGTTTCCCAGCACTGCTACCAATCAGAGCGTCACACATCAGCGATGTTTGGAGAAAAGAAAGAATCAAAATAGAAGCAGTGAGATAGTTTGAGTTACGAAAGCATGAGGTTTGAATCTGAGGAAAAATAAAATGTTGAACAAAGTAAACTCTTGGCTTTAATTCCTTATCATGTCAAAACTGCTTTTGTCCTGAAAACTAAGAGGCAAAAGTTTTGATTTCACCCGTGCGTTCAAACTACCTAGAAATTCAGATTCTCACCCCTACCGAGACTCTGCTTGGCTGCTTCCAGCCTTCCTTCCATGTCACCATGCACAGGTTTCACCAAATTAACATTTTTATTCTTCAGAACTTGTTTGCAGAAACCATTGAGGAAACAATCCTCGCACAACATAAGTTCACAAAGACAAGGCAAGACTGTCTCTTAGCACAGGGGACCCCAACGCTTTCTTGCATCGCTGTACGGTTTAATGTGTTCTTGTTCTTATTTTTTATTTTTACTTTTATGAATAATTGCTGTATTGCTGTGTCTAATTGGAAAAAAACAATTTCCCTAAGGAGACCTCCTGAGGGATCAATAAAGTTCTACCTAACCTACCTATTATATTCACTGACTGACCTTTATATATAAACATTTTTCCACTAGTTTACTGGTTTATTTTTTGACTAAACTTGACTAAAACGAGGGTCTTGAAGTGTCAAGAGTCACAGGCTAATGTTACTTCAGAGAAAATACCATCTTTAAAAAAACACCTTTAAGATACTAATAATCAATAGATCAGAAATTATATAAATAGTTTTTTTTTTATATAATTTTTTACAATATTTTAAATATATGTTTCTGTGCGGCCCGGTAACAATTGCCTCACTGACCGGGGTCTGGGGACGGCTCTCTTAACACGATAACTCAAAAATGAATGAAGAAATCAAAAGTACATCTTCAAAAATGAATATTATGGGATGACAGCAACAAGAGGAACCTCAACAAGAGGTAACATGTCGCTGGTGTTGGAGATCCATGTTTGGATCTTTGAAGAAGTGAGAGCTGCAGTGGAAACTCACTTCCTTGATTACATTTACTGTGTGTTACAGGAACATGTGTATTTGCCTGCAGATGGATCAACAACACATCTGAATCCTCTTTAATCTTTACACTTAAATAACAACTTAAATGAAGGATTAAAAGAACAAAACCTAGTGAAGTCGCCGTCACCTTTATGTTTGGACTAAACCCTTTAAAAAAGGTATTGATCGCGTCTAAGAAGAGGAAATAGCGTCACACTCTCTACCGAGACTGCTGATAGGTTAAAACTTGATCAAATCAGTTTCCAACACTTGCTGGAGTCGACCTTTGGCCCCTGATCAAGAGTAGGCGTCAGAATCTTGTGATTGTTATTTTATTGAAGATGCTGACATCTCTTTAGACTCATGTGAAATCTCAACTCTACTGACTCACTCCTATGTTTTAAATGTTGAATCTTCCTCTCCAAGATGGAGTAAGTCCCTCATCATGACCATGTTTTCAACTTATTACTTTATAAAGCTGGTCTGAAATCTGGGCGAAAGAGAGGTTACGAGAGTGGAATTAATTGTGATGTAATAACGGCTTCACTCCTCCTCCAGCCAGCTGTAATCACGCCCCGCTTTGTTTATACAACGAGTCCCTTGGAGGTGGAAATATTCCGGGATCGATGACAAACCTTGGTGTTTGACCAATCAGAGCAGAGCAGGTGTGGTTATGGTAAACAAGATTTAATCTTGAGAAAGTGCTATGTCAATGTGAATATTTAAATCCAAAGATAGTTTTATACAAATACTTGCATACTGATCATACAATACAGTCCAAAGTAAAGTAAGTAAAGAAATATTTAAATCAACACATTAGTTGAACTTTAAGTCTGTAGAACATACAGGAGCGTCTGATCATTTTAAACCTTTGCTACAGCTTTGAATCTCTTGCGAGGCAATTTAATATAACTTTGCAGGATTACATACAGTATACGGTTCTAGTCTGTCACACCTGCGAAGAAAAAAATAAATTCAAAAATTCTTATTTATTTATAATTATTTATCACTAGTTCTTATTTTAAATGTAACTCCTGAATATGATTACAATGTATTCCGTTCTTACTTTTCTAATTGACTCTTTGATATAATTGTTGTTTTTCACATTAAAGACATTTTTGTTGTTGTTCCTTATTTTCTTTAAATTGACAGCCCAGAGCTTATGAGTCAAACTCATGGCTCCGGGGGTCAAAATCGGGCCTGTCTAGGTCAATTAATGTGGCCCCGCTGGATGGTTGAGTCAAGATCAAAGTAGATGAATGCTCATGTCGACCTATAAAGATGTCAGTGTTTAAGATAAGATAAGGAGATTATGGATTTCAACATCGATAGATTTCTCGGCCCGTGATCGCTCAAAGAGTTTGAATTGATTGAGTTTGACAGCATTGATTGACAGTTATGGAGAGGAAGTGGACGCACTTGAAACATACGTCACATATGAAAACACATAACTGAGAACACACTCTTAAAACACAGGCATAAAAAGAACATTCATGTCTGTATTTTATCGTGAAACTCATCAAAGTTCAGACTCACTCAAGAGGATTTCACAAACATTTAAACCAACAACTGAAACACCAGAGAGATAAAAAGAAATCTCTTGTCGTGAACAACAATCACCGAATTAAAACATCTTCAGGTGCATTAACAGCAGCAGCAGAAAAGGGAGAACAGGCTGAATGGACGCGCTCACAAAGGAGGTAAAAGACTGACGTGTGACAGGTATCATCCGGCGTGAAAGCAGAGATTGACAGCACGACAAAGATAAACAGAGCAGTTTTTGTCTAATAATAGAACACACACTTGTTTTCACCTCCTTCTGTTTGACTTTCCTCCTCCTCCTGCTGCAGCAGCCACTTTGCTTTGATACAGCTCTGTATCTGTATTTTAAATGACTCAATTACAACGCGTCCCGCTGAGAAAATTACGGATGTTTTCTACTATTTCTCTCCGCCGGGACCCCGTGACCCCCTCCCAAGCTTCAATGTGCTATCCCCCCCCCCTCCCTCTTCATCCTCCTCCTCTTCTTTTCTTCCTCCATCTCTCCTGGCCGTTCTCTCCCACCTGTCCTATTCTCCGGCACATGTTTTTCCTGATAAGTGTTTGCTTTCAGGTGCTTCGACTGAGAGGAAATAATAGCTAAATGGTTTTGTTTGTGAGCTCTAAAGCCCACAAAGAATGTTTTGCAGGCAATCTGCGGCTGTCACGCACAATCGGCCGCCGACTCCGGGCGAGGAACAACAAGAGGAGCTGTTAAAAAGTAACACCAGGCGAAAGATGGAAAAAGGAAAATAAAAGTCGGGCCGGGCGGGCAGAGTCGCAGAAAATGGCTTGGTTTTTTATTCAACCCCGGCGGGAAACTGTGTTGTGATTCTTGGCGGCACTTTAAGCCGAGCAAAGGTACGACGCTCGCCCTAAAGTGGATTCTGCACCGTTGAGATGAAACCTTCACCTACTGCTGTGTTTTTCAAACTCACCTGTGAGTGCGAAGCGGCAAGTAATGCTCAAGCAGAGGCGACGGCGCCGTCGGTTTAAAGGTTTTCGGGGGGAAAAAAAATAACACCCGCAGTTGCCTTGACTTTCTTATTCCATGCATAGATAAGTCTTGGAGATTTGACTCCCGGTGTCGACGGGAACCTGTCGCTGCATACAAAGTAACATTTATTAAAAATACTCACGTGATAAATAAGATTTAGAAAAGTCTGGGGCAACTTTAGAAACAAAAATGTATGGACAAAAACTTAAATAAACTGACTTCTTTATCAATAAGATTTTTTTTAAAATTTTTTTATCACAACCAAGTTATATTTCAAGTTTAATTTGTCAGTAAAAATACATCAATCATCTGCTTAATCTTCGCATAAATTTGTAGTTTATAATTGAAACGTGAAAAATGTTTGAACAAATGTAGAAAAGACACCAATTTGACTGAAATAACTCGGGATCAGTATGTGCTAGTGTTTCGAAAAAAACCCCCCATTAAACTGGATTTTCTATTTAGGAATCAAATACTATTATGGCACAAGTTGTACTTGTATTCCTTGTAATATTCATATATAAATTCAATTTCACCCTTTCTGCCTTTCAACAGGTAATAATCAGAACATTTTTAAACATTGTATATGTATGATGGGTGTTTGTTAAAATATGTATATATATATATATATATATATATCAATAGAAACTAAGCAGTAACAGTACTTAAAGAAATCAAATTAAGAAGTAAATACAGTGAATAAACCTTCATTTGTATAGAACCTTGAAAACATTATAAAATGTATTTAAATTAATGAATGTCTTTAAGTGTGTCTTAAATAGATGTTGGACTCTATTGTATCATCAGTGTGTGTTTGTACAAAACTCTCTTTTCATTGATATATTGACACTAGAAAATGATCATAAGCCCCGCCCACTGAAAACACTTTGTTTTTCTGGAGATTAAATCTTGTTTACCATAACCACACCCACTCTGCTGTGACTGGTTAAACATCAAGGTTTGTCCCCACACGACATCAATCCTGGAAGTCTCCACCTCCAAGGGACTCGTTCTATAAAAAAAGCGGGGCGTGATTATAGCTGGCTGGAGGAGGAGTGACGTCATAATGGACTACGCTCTCGTAACCTCTCTTGCGCCCAGATTTCAGACGGGGGGAGAACTTTATAAAGTTATAAGTTGAAAACATGGTCACGATGAGGGACTTACTGCATCTTGGAGAGGAAGACTCAACATTTGAAACATGCAAGTCAGGAAAGAATTAAGAATTAAGTTAAAAAGCAACAACAACATTTTGTTATATATGTGCAGATATCGCTGTAGAAGAACCAACAGGTCAAGCTTCCCTTTCAATATGAACATGGCAGAGTCTGCAGTCTGACACCACCACCGAGCTAACACCTGGTTCACTATCTTTGGTCCAAAAACACCAAAAAGATGAAAACTTATGAAAGAATATCCAGCAAAAATAACACCAACAGACAAATATAAAACCAATTAACTAGGATTTCATTTAAAAAATATTATTCAACGTCTTAAAATTAGTCATTAAATTGGATCAAATTGAGAATACACTTAAACAATTTAAGGCAGTTTTATGATCGGCCAACAGAACACAGGGTTGATCCGTCTGCTCGATGATGTCATCATCATGAATGTTGTTAAACACTCACACAAACAGTCTACAAATGCCCTGAAGTATCGTTCAGACGCTGATAGAGAAGGAGGAAAACGCTGCACTACATAAACCCCCATCAAGCAGCCAAATAACCAGCACCATTAAACATTTAGATCATCCAAGAGGCGCCGGACAAAGAGACCGGGCCAGCAGAGACCGGCACCTTGAACCTGATAGGCCCGTCAACAACTCAGCACCTCGCGGAGCAACAGATCGAAGAACATAAAGGGTCTGAGCCAGCAAACAAACCCCAGCAGCGGACCCCCGCGGGGACCAGCAAAACCCCTCGCAAATAATTCTATTGATTGAGAACAACATGCTACATTACTGACCCCCCCCACCCCAGGGGGGGTTGGTTTTGGGGGGGGGGGGGGACGTGTGTTTAGAGCCGTGATGAGGTTTCACTGCAAGATTTGAAATCTTTCTTTGAGCAGTTTTGATACACAAGTCCTGGAGGATAGTTTTGAAAAAAACATTCAGATGTTTTCGGCTTTTTTTCAACAGGTGCTCTACTCCGAGTCTAAAGATGACGGAGCTCAGACGTGTGTCTCCATCAGTCCAAAATATGTGTGTCATTTATCTGGACACTAACTATTGTGTAATTGGCCATATCATTATGACCACTGACCTTATGTCACGTAGGTCTTCTACTTCTACCTTTTAAAAAGCCATTCTTGAAACTCATACCTTTCAACTTGAATTGTGATCAGATCTGACTCATATTTTCACCTCTTGCAGGGTATTATCTGCCTCTTACCCCAAGTGGCTGGGACACTCTTTGTTGTGAAGCTATGAAGGAAGAACATGGAATTAATCATTATGACCACCTAACATGCGAGATGTATGTCTCCTGGTTTAACTACATGAATGAGGTGGTCATAATGATACGTATGATTTAAGTGTGTGTTGATCTTAGACTCTATTGTATCATCAGTGTCTGTTTGTACAAAACTCTCTTTTCATTGAAATATTGACAATAGAAAATTATCTTAAGGCTTAAAGGCTTCTGGAGATTAAATCTTGTTTACAATAACCACGCCCACTCTGCTGTGCTTGGTCAAGCATCAAGGTTGGTCTCTGTGCATCATAGATCCAGGAAGTCTCCACCTCCAAGGTGCTCGTTGTATAAACAAAGCGGGGTGTGATTACAGTCAATTATTACGTCATAATGGACTCTGCTCTAGTAACCTCTCGTTCGCCCAAATTTCAGACAAACTTTATAAAGTAATAAGTTTGTCTGAATGAAGGACTTACTGCATCTTGGAGAGGAAGACTTCAATATTTGAAAACATAGGAGAGTTGGACTTTAGAAAAATTAAAAAAAATTTAAACTGTGAACTTTAAAACTTTTTTTATTTTTAAATGTTATTTTTTTAAGCAGTTTTTTTTTATTTCTTTTAACAAATTCTATTTCTTCTATATTGAAAAGTTGAATAAAAAATATATATATTTATATAAAAAATCAAATATTTTCCAATGGATTTCTTTTTACACATAGAATTTGATATTCTTATTCTATTAACGCGTAATTATTTTTTCTAAATTAATCAGCGGCTTTTTTAATTCAATATGATAAACTTGATATTATAGTGCAATCATTTTGTAATTAATTTAAAACACATTCACATATTTTATTAAAAATATATGTTTGATTTATTGGATTTAAAATATAATATAATATAATATAATGTGTGTACATTTTTTTTTATTTTGATTTTATGAGTAAGAAAAATATCCCACACGAATGATTGAATTCAACAGTTAATCCATCCATACAATGTTCTGATGGATATACTTCCATAGATAAATCTAATTTATTTCTCTAAGTAAGTATTTAATATGCCAGAATGTTATTTGCGATCACTTGAAAAATGTAAATTCTCTGTTGGAAATGAATCCTAAAGAAAGCAAAGAGGCCGACTCAGCATTTCCTTGTCGTCACTTCAAATGTTCAAATAAAGTTTGGTCTTCTCTCTGAAAAGGTAAGAAAATAGTAGCTTTTATTCAAAGGTTGAAAACCCTTCAGCTAAGTGTTCCTTTCAACGTCAAATGTCAGACAATTAGCACCCCGCCGAACAGCAGCGCAGAGAATGGAGCTTTTAGAGGAATTACAGCAGCGTAACTTAATCCAGCTGTGAAAAAGGTTATCGATCGAGGGTCGGCCCCGCGGAGCCCACCGGCCAGAGCCAGTCTGCCTCATGCGACGGTAACAGGAGACACTCGTCACACTCATTAACCTTCCATGATGTTCAACACGCAGCAGCAGGCAAAATATTGCTATTTCTTTTCTCTTTCCATCAATATTTCATCACCGGCTCAGGACCAACAAAAGCTCTGACCGTAATGGCCCCATCTGTCTATAGATTAACGTATGTTGACCAGAAAATAAGGCTTGGACGTCGAGGGACGACGCGACTTAACAGGCGTGAGGATCTCCGGGCGTTAGCGGGGCCTGGAAGGCAAAGTGGATCCTGGTTTGATGGCTCCTCACAGATGGCGCTGTGATCTTCTCGCAGGCGGATCGTGTTTCCAGCCAGAGAATCACAGACACACAAGGCTTTATTGTGTCGAGTCATGATAGCGATGACAATCGTCACTTAGGTCTAGTGTAAGGTCAAAGAGAAACTACTCAGCTGCGCACGTTCAATACCTGCTGTAGATGTAGACGAAATAAATCATATTTAGGCGACGACACAGACATAAAATAAAACTTTTTTTTTAATCCTATAAATTTCAAATAATCAGAATTTGGGTGTAATTTGAGTAATCTGTGCTCTAAATATAATATAATATAGTATATATATATATATATAAGTATATATAGGTGGTTTAGGGTTTGAATGAGAGAATCCAGTTAAAAAGGGGTATGAAATAAACAAACCAATTACTTTTTACTTTTGTTATTTTACAATATTTCAAATTTTTTTAAATAGGTCTCAAGTAAAACATAATACAAAAAATTAAGTTATGTTTTCGGCTTACAGTTAAGATAATAAAATGAAATCAAATTTGAATATTAATTAAAAAATAAAATAAATAAAAAAATACATGGAAGTTTAATTAAATGTTTTCAAAGATGAGGTAAAAAAAAAGTACATTTCTTGTTCAGGCTGAGGGTGGAGTTAGAGTCCAGGGTTTGGATGAGAAAATATATTAGAAATGATGTATTCATTTTTAAAGAATTATTTTTGGAAAATACATTTTCCAAAAATACAAAGACGTTTTTAAAAAAATTCAAATTTATATTAAGGCATAACAAAAAGCAATTTTTTTTTGGCAAGGTTAGAGTACGGATTATTACGAAAAAATGAAGAACAAACAGATTAAATAATTAAAAAAAAATACAAAGAAAAATAGATGATAAATATGTTAAAAGGAATATAAAGACAAATACATTTAAATAAAGAAATACACTTCATGGGGTTTATGGTTAGAGTTTGGATGAGGAAATTATTAAAAATTGAATTCAACTAAAAATGAAAAAAAAAAAGTGAAATAAATCTACAAAAATACACACAAGTTAAAAAATATGACAAAATGTTTCCAATAGGTTTAAAGGAATAAATAAAATAAAATAGTTAAACCATATTGTGGTTCTGGGTTAGTCATGAAAAAAAGGATAATGAAAAACAATCACAAAAAGGATTGGAAAGAGTCTTGTCTTGTATTCACTACAACATCTTGTCCCCCGGAGTTGAAACTAGATCATCACACGATCCATCATCACTATAACGTTCATCAATGGGGCAAAATATCAACCACAAAGAACAGCAACACAGAAAGTTCGCGCTGACAAACTAAAGTTGTTTTTTAAAACCTTTCCACAGATAATAATTCGCTCTCTTCTTTCTTCAACTGTCTGTCTCTCATGAACAATATCACACAAAACACATTTTGCATTCAAAATATACAAGGATGCAATTAAAGTTGCTCTCGAGTAAAACATATATTTAACTCTTAGCTGGATTCACGAATGGGTTTTTACGATCTCTAATAATCTTTACTTTAGTCTAGTGTGCTATTTTGTAGCGATGGAATTTATACTTTATTTTATAATAATAATATTTTATTCAGTTCTCATTTTGCTTTTTCAGTTTTGAATGAACAATGTATGTTTTATTTTTGTTTTTACGTAAAGGAAGGGCTGACACTGAATGTCTGAAAGGTACTATTTAAATAAAATCATTCAGTTTATTATGATAACTTCCATCAAAAGATGCTGCACGACAACAACATTCTCTTGTGTTTTATCAATATTTAAAGTTCATCCTGTGTATTATTGCAGTGACGTCCAAGCCATTGATTACTTGGACTTCCACGGGTCGGTCCATGACCTGAAGAACATCATCACAACGACGAGAAATAAGAGACGAGAACACTGGAGCTAAATATAAAAGTGCTCAAGAGTTAAAAAAAAACGTCTACCTCTCTCTGGGAACTCGTACGACATGGTCTCCAGCTCGAGCTCTTGGGTTACATACGACTCATAGTGAAGCCATTTTCGGGGCTAATTGGTGATAATAACCTCCTTGTGGTCATTGTTCTCGTCCCATTGTGTCGCGAGAGGAGAGGTCAGTGAACCGGGATGCTTCCTGACGTAGATCAGCAGCAGATTGTGTGTCGGGCTGAGATTCTGAGGGCGAGGGGGAAAAAAAAAACACTGTCGCCCCCTGAGTCAGCATTATGACCACCTGTCCGTCAAACATTTGCCCTGAAACGGCAGAAGCTTCTCTGGAGACATTTCGACAGATGAGGAGGTCAAGTCTTGCAAAGTGAGCTCGACGACATTCTTGTGCTAATGGCCGCAGTAAATAAACACATTAAGAAGCTTGTTTTGTGTCAGTCGTGTCAAACTCAATCACACAAGGGGCAGAAATAATTTAGCCGTCTGAGTATCTAGTACCGTCTGAGTATCTAGTACCGTCTAAGTATCTAGTACCATCCAAGTATCTAGTACCGTCTAAGTATCTAGTACCGTCCAAGTATCTAGTACCGTCCAAGTACCGTCTAAGTATCTAGTACCGTCTGAGTACCGTCTAAGTATCTAGTACCGTCTGAGTATCTAGTACCGTCTAAGTATCTAGTACCGTCTAAGTATCTAGTACCGTCCAAGTATCTAGTACCGTCTAAGTATCTAGTACCGTCCAAGTATCTAGTACCGTCTAAGTATCTAGTACCGTCCAAGTATCTAGTACCGTCTAAGTACAAGTTGCTATGCTAAGTGATCGACAGCTGTGATTGGTTGGCTGGGCGGCAAAGCCTCTTGATGGGTTGTTAAGTTTGATGACACGTCAAATGTAATATAGAGTTTGCAAGTTCAAATAAATGTCTAAAAATAATGTTGCAAATTGTAATAATAATAAAAAATTAATGGTCACTACTTTTGCAGGATTTGGTTTATTGCGAAATCCTTCAGCCATCCAACTTTTTGGCTAAACTGAATGTATATTAACCAAACCGTCCATATGAGGAAGTCTGATGCGATGTTGTTTTATAATGTTGTGGGCTTAATATATCTTAATAATCTTTGTTTTTGTTTTCCTATATCTATTTACTGTTATGGGACATATCCCTAAACCATGTCCATTATCTTATCTTATACACTGACATCATTATACTTTACCATATAAAGATGAACATCCATCTACTTTTATTT
Source organism: Callionymus lyra (assembly GCF_982586985.1). Classification (NCBI taxonomy): domain Eukaryota; kingdom Metazoa; phylum Chordata; class Actinopteri; order Syngnathiformes; family Callionymidae; genus Callionymus; species Callionymus lyra. The sequence goes on from NC_141822.1 coordinate 10,676,182, forward strand.
TAGCTACTTTTATTTAACCATCCGCTGGGCCACATAAGATTACTTAGTGGGACAATTTTGGCCCACTGGCCATGAGTTTGTGATGTGAAAGTCCCAAGTTAAAGTATGTTTATCAAACTTATTTAACCACATGTATGAATATTCTCTCAGTGAATGTTTTTGTCATCACTTGTCGCTAACCCCGACCTTGAAGATGAACTTGTACAAGTTGAAACCTTTTCATAAAGATAGTTAACAGCTTGTGAAACTGTGACGAAGATATAACGGCGAACTAACAGCTCAATGCTTCAGAAATGATTCGGACAGACATGGAAACTCTGTTCTTTTCTCACTTGTACAAGTAAAGCGTGCGACTCTAAACCAGATCCGATTTGTTTTCCGTGTTAAAGTAAAAGTTTTTCTGCGTAGTTTTTTCTCTTCACCTCTGGAGGTAACGCCACACAATAGCCTCTTTGTATGTTTGCCGTCAGGGGAACCGACGAGGACCTGAAGGTTAGTTGACCTGAACCCCGGAGGAGTGCCGGAGGAGGAGTGTCCATTAGGGCTCGAATCCTGTAACACTGCCAACTTTCATGTCGAGGCCATTGTTCCGGGTCCGCGCCGAGAGGTGAACACGGGGCGGCTAATGAGGGGTAATTGGTGCGGGGTCAAGGATGATTAATTCCCTCGGTCAGGTGTCGGCTTTTTATACCTGGCCGAGCTGGGAGGGGTGGGGGGGGGGGGGGGGCAGGTGGGAGGGCGACGGAATATGAGACCCGGGGAAAAGAGTGTGTGCAAAACACACATTTATGATACAATATTCATCGGAGCAAACGAGTCAAAAATGTTCCAGGAGCACAAACCCCTCCAGATCCTTCCTTCCTTCAGCATGACTGGCTGATATGAATCCATCTCTTCTTCCATCCGGGGGCAATTTTGGACCCTGATTATGCTGCAGACCCGCGTGTGCCCGACAGTAAATGCAGGGCCCGACTGGTAATTGACCAGGAGAAGGGCCCAGACGCCTGCCGTGTAATTGAGCGGGGGCCGCCAAGACTCGGGCAGGTCTGAAAGGGTCCGATGATCCCTCATTGCCCATTAGACCCGGCAGGGGGTCTCCAGACCTGGCGGGGAGTCTCCTGTGTGTGAACTTCGCCCGTGATGTCCACACACTACTTTCTATTCAGGAGCGACACCTTTTCACACTCCCAGCTGCTGCTGATCAAGAATTCAACATTTATTCTTTCAATTATGTTTCCACCAGCAACGTGTGCAGGTACAACGATCGTATGGAGGTGGATCGGTGGAATAAAAAGCAAAATAAAGTAAAATAAATCTATATAAAAACCTCTCACTTCATTAAGAATTTTTTTTTTTTTAATTTTAATAAGAATTAATTTTTCTGATTAAAGCTACTTTTTTAGGATCAAGACACAAATGTCCTAAAAATAAAATGGCCCTAATACAAACTAAATTATTTAAAAAAAAAGTTTCAATAAAAATTCAAAATATTCCTTTTGTTTGAAGCAACCTTTTTGATTTACGTTTTTTTTTTTATTTAAGCATCTTTTTTTTTAATACTAATATTTTTTTTGATTTAACGTTTCTTTCTAATTGGAAACATTTTTTGATTGAAGCAACGTTCTTTTAAAATCACAAATATTTCTCGATTGAAGACATTTTCTTAATATTTTCAAGTTTTGTGTAGTTGTAAATATTATTTTTGATTGAAGCAACTTTTTTTTTAAAATATTATTACCTTTTCGTGGAAAGAATATGGATTTAATGAAGCTTAAAACAAATTTAATGAAGACATTTTTTTCCTATACATTCAACTTTTCTTATCGAATATATTTTTAGGATTGAAGCAACATTTTTAAATTGAATAATAAAGAAAATATATCATATTTAGTATTAAATATTTAAACTTAAAATGTACTCACTGTGACCTCCCTAAATATGTGTACTTTTACTACAGGAACACGTTTAACACGGCTATTACTGCAGTGTTTTACCTTAACTTGTGATACCTCTACTGTGACTAGTCCATACAATGCTAACTAAAAATGCTAACGGCTCTGCTTCCTCTGCACTTGCTAGCTTAGCTCGTCAACAACAGCGATAGCCGCCATTTTGAGCCGAATTTGAGTCTCTTGGACACAATAAAAATGATGATTTTAAATCCGAGAAAATGCCTCCTTCTTGGAAAATAAAAATCTGTTGAATTGGCAGTGATTTCTATCGTAGCAACCACTGCTAAAACCTTTACAACTATTGCTTATATTAATATCTTATCTACTTCGACTGATACTAAATGCGATGTTCAAAAGATTTAATGCGACACCTGCTAGCACAGAGACACTTCTGCCGCTATTGAAACAATGAAATACCTTTGCTTCCATCTTTTCTTTTACTTCTTTAAAAACTTAAACTGCAACAACAACTTCTACTTGTTGAAACGGCTTCAGTCAAATACCTTTAAAAGCCTTTACTGGATTATCTGGTTGCTAATGCTAACTTTAGCATGAATTACTTCATCAACACAAACACAAGAGACTCGTTTCTTTTGCTTCAATAGACCAAATAGATTTTCCATCTTCAATTAAAAATCCCTTCTAATTCAATTTCTCAATTTCAGAAAATCAATAGACAGGACAACTACAACATAAGCAGCATAATCTCCATCAGTTACATCAACAACCTCCTTGTTAACAAGTGCAGACGAAGGCTTGAATCAGGAGGAATCCTAACAATGTGAGCGAGCCGCTTCGACTGGATCCTCTGTGAGGACGAGCAGTTACTTCGTGTTTCTCTCGAATGTCTGATCTTCTTGAAACTTTCACAGGCTTTTTTAAGCATTGAATGATTTATTATGAACGATTTAATTCACTAGTTTCTATATTGAAAGCGTGCATTTGTTTTTGTTTTATTTAAATAATAAACACAAAAAAATGTATATTGAAAGGTTGAATTTGTTTTTATTGAATAATGAAAATAAATACAATTCTATATTGAAAGGTTGATTTTTTTTGTGTATGAAAATATTGAAGTAAAAGATTCCATCCTTCGTTTTATCACAGGGTCAAAGGCCTGAAAAACAAATGTGTTTGTGCTAGAGACAACACAAGGTATACCTCAAACACATTTGTTTTCAGGTCTTTGGGTCACCTTGACCCAGAGAAAACACAAGGTATACAACAAACACATTTGTTTTCAGGCCTTTGGGTCACCTTGACCCAGAGACAACACAAGGTATACCACAAACACATTTGTTTTCAGGCCTTTGGGTCACCTTGACCCAGAGAAAAAACAAGGTATACAACAAACACATTTGTTTTCAGGCCTTTGGGTCACCTTGACCCAGAGACAACACAAGGTATACCACAAACACATTTGTTTTCAGGCCTTTGGGTCACCTTGACCCAGAGAAAAAACAAGGTATACAACAAACACATTTGTTTTCAGGCCTTTGGGTCACCTTGACCCAGAGAAAACACAAGGTATACCACGAACACATTTGTTTTCAGGCCTTTGGGTCACCTTGACCAAGAGAAAACACAAGGTATACCACGAACACATTTGTTTTCAGGCCTTTGGGTCACTTTGACCCAGAGACAACACAAGGTATACCACGAACACATTTGTTTTCAGGCCTTTGGGTCACCTTGACCCAGAGAAAACACAAGGTATACCACGAACACATTTGTTTTCAGGCCTTTGGGTCACTTTGACCCAGAGACAACACAAGGTATACCACAAACACATTTGTTTTCAGGCCTTTGGGTCATCTTGACCCAGAGAAAACACAAGGGATACTGCAAACACATTTGTTACCAGGCCTTTGGGTCTCCTTGACCCTGAGACAACAGAAGGGATACCTCAAACACATTCATTTTGGGGCCTTCGGTCATCTTGACCCAGAGATAACGCAAGGGTTAAAAGGCTATAAATAAAAAGCAAATTAAGTATTTAAATTATTATTATAAGAATATGAAATGCTACATATTTTTATTTGAAAATATTCTAATTATATGCATTTATATTTTCACACACAAAAAAAAAATTTTAATTTAGAATTTTATTTATTTTCATCATTAAAAAAAAAGTTTTAACCTCTCAATATAAACAAATACTTCTACGGTCAAAATAAGTGCGATGACTTGTGCGACTGACGTGTGTCATCATCGCTCTCTTCCCTTTTTCTACGACTCCTGAAGTTTGTTGTGAAACATGACGGCTTTTCACAACATCCGTCGATCTGCTACGATTATAGAAGAAAACACTAAACTTTTTTGACTACTTTTCTCTAATATCATCTCAATATTATCTCTCTCAGGCGTCGTGTTGACGTTTCTGTTCATTTATTTCAGACGCAACTTCATCCTCCGACTTGAAACCAAGTTAGAAAACTGAAAGTGGATCAATGACTCGTGTGTGTGTGTGTGTGTGGGTGTGTAGGTGTGTGTGTGTAGGTGTGTGTGTGTGTAGGTGTGTGTGTGTGTGTAGGTGTGTGTGTGTGTGTGTAGGTGTGTGTGTGTGTAGGTGTGTGGGTGTGTAGGTGTGTGTGTGGGTGTGTAGGTGTGTGTGTGTGTGTGTGTAGGTGTGTGTGTGTGTAGGTGTGTGTGTGTGTAGGTGTGTGGGGGTGGGTGTGTAGGTGTGTGTGTGTGTGTAGGTGTGTGTGTGTGTAGGTGTGTGGGGGTGGGTGTGTAGGTGTGTGTGTGGGGGTGTGTGTGTGTGTAGGTGTGTGTGTGTAGGTGTGTGTGTGTGGGTGTGTGTGTGTGTAGGTGTGTGTGTGTGGGTGTGTAGGTGTGGGTGTGTAGGTGTGTGTGTGTGTGTGTGTAGGTGTGTGTAGGTGTGTGTGTGTGGGTGTGTGTGTGTGGGTTTGTAGGTGTGTGTGAGTGGGTGTGTAGGTGTGTGGGTGTGTAGGTGTGTGTGTGTGTAGGTGTGTGTGTGTGGGTGTGTAGGTGTGTGTGTGTGGGTTTGTAGGTGTGTGTGAGTGGGTGTGTAGGTGTGTGGGTGTGTAGGTGTGTGTGTGTGTAGGTGTGTGTGTGTAGGTGTGTGTGTGTGTGGGTGTGTAGGTGTGTGTGTGTAGGTGTGTGTGTGTGTGTGTAGGTGTGTGTGTGTGTAGGTGTGTGGGGGTGGGTGTGTAGGTGTGTAGGTGTGTGTGTGTGTGTGTGTGTAGGTGTGTGTGTGTGTGTGGGTGTGTGTGTGTGTGGGTGGGTGTGTAGGTGTGTGTGTGTAGGTGTGTAGGTGTGTGTGTGTGTAGGTGTGTGGGGGTGGGTGTGTAGGTGTGTAGGTGTGTAGGTGTGTGTGTGGGTGTGTGTGTGTGGGTTTGTAGGTGTGTGTGAGTGGGTGTGTAGGTGTGTGGGTGTGTAGGTGTGTGTGTGTGTAGGTGTGTGTGTGTGGGTGTGTAGGTGTGTGTGTGTGGGTGTGTGTGTGTGGGTTTGTAGGTGTGTGTGAGTGGGTGTGTAGGTGTGTGGGTGTGTAGGTGTGTGTGTGTGTAGGTGTGTGTGTGTAGGTGTGTGTGTGTGTGGGTGTGTAGGTGTGTGTGTGTAGGTGTGTGTGTGTGTGTGTAGGTGTGTGTGTGTGTAGGTGTGTGGGGGTGGGTGTGTAGGTGTGTAGGTGTGTGTGTGTGTAGGTGTGTGTGTGTGTGGGTGTGTGTGTGTGTGGGTGGGTGTGTAGGTGTGTGTGTGTAGGTGTGTGTGTAGGTGTGTAGGTGTGTGTGTGTGTAGGTGTGTGGGGGTGGGTGTGTAGGTGTGTAGGTGTGTAGGTGTGTGTGTGTGTGTGTAGGTGTGTGTGTGTGTAGGTGTGTGGGGGTGGGTGTGTAGGTGTGTAGGTGTGTGTGTGTGTGTGTGTGTAGGTGTGTGTGTGTGTGGGTGTGTGTGTGTGTGGGTGGGTGTGTAGGTGTGTGTGTGTAGGTGTGTGTGTGTAGGTGTGTAGGTGTGTAGGTGTGTGTGTGTGTAGGTGTGTGGGGGTGGGTGTGTAGGTGTGTAGGTGTGTGTGTGTGTGTGTGTGTGTGTGCGCGCACAGAAGAGTCTTCACTTCTATTCTCGAGCTCTTTTGCTTCGAGGCTGAAATAAGTTTGAAAAAAACATTCAGAAAAGACACGTTGATTCTGCCTCGAGCTGTTGGACAGAACCGGACCGGCTGGTTCGTCCTGATCCCGGAACGAGATATTGAATCAACCGACATTTCTTTCAAGGAAAGAGTAAACCTTCTGTGTCAATAAACTCCCTGAACTTTCTACACGGATTCAACGGTTTTCCCTCAAGGAATCATTTTGATGTTAAAGAGAAGTTTAATCAGTTTCCTTCAGCTGAGGAGAATCTTTAAAAAGGAAAATGATGTCACAACACGATCTGGATCTTATAATCCAAGTGTGTGTGTCTTCTTGTTTATACTATTATAACAGTTTGTTTTCATGTCTAAACAAGAAGGATCTGTCTCGACTGAAGTTCATACAAAACTCTGCAGCGAGAATTCTGAGCTGCTCTAGTAGAAGAACTCACATTTATTCGATCCTTAAAACTCTTCACTGGCTGTCAGTTTCTTTTGATCAAAGACAGATAAATTACTTTTCCTTGAAGGACGATAAATGACACAATTATAAATACATTAATAAATGTATGAAAACATTTGAAAATGTATATACATAAGTGAAAAGTTTAATTTACTTTTTCCTGTTTAAATATATACTTTTATTTATTAATTTAAACCTTTATTTAACTGTACTTTTAATTAATTATTTATTTCATTTAAAATGTATTTATTCATTTATTTATATATTTTGCTCTTTATTCATTTCCATTTTTCTACTTTTCATCTTTTTATTTTAACATTAAGCTGGTGATGGATTTGGCCGAATGTTTATACAATATATTTATCTATACATTTGAAGATATTCGAACAGTTTCATTTAAAAACTTCACAAAATAATAATTATAACAATAATCAACCTTTTAATATAGAAACAATTGAATTAAATGATTCATAATTTAATGCTTAAAAAAATGCTTCTGTGATTATATAAACATTTATTTATTCATGCATTTTAACATTTATTTATTTGTTCATTTATTTTGTCATTTCAACATTTATCTATTCATGTACTTTATATATTTTATTTATGTCATGATTTTGAACATATTTTCAATTCAATTATTTCACAAAAGATAATAGTAATAAAAAAAATAGAAACAATTGAATTAAATTGTTCATAATATATAATTAAATGCTTAAAACCCTCAACAAACATTCAACATATCCAATGTTAAACATTTGTTTATTTCTTCATTTAATTGTTAACGTTATTCTTTATATTTATATATGGAGTTTAATTCAATTATTTCACAAAACAACAATAAAAATCTACTTTTTTACTATAGAAACTATCGATTTAAATTCATTCATAATAAATAACTTGATGCTTAAAAAAAAACCTTCATTTTAAATCTGAAACATTTGTTAATTTAGAAAGGCGCTATATAGAGATTATATATTATATTATATTTAATTTTTAATGCATTTTGTTATTTCAACATTTATTCATGCATTTATAAATTTTGCCATTTATTCATTTACATTTTTCTACTTTTATTTATGTCGACATTTCCCTGGAAATTGATAAGTCCGGCCAAACGCTTATACAATATATTCATTCATCTATAAATTCTTAATTGATCGTCGTTCATAAAGCCACGAGTTCGACACGTTTGATTCAGAAAATACATTTCAAGTTAAATCTAAAAGATTTTAAGTTAAATCTAAAAGATAAAGTCATAAAAACGTCTAATACGAAGTATTTTCAGGGACGACAACGAAGTCTTCCTCATCAACCTCCTCACTCACCAAAACCACCTCAACGATCCGAGGGTCTTGATTTGAACTGGACTGATATCAATCTTGGTGGATCTATATCTCTCTCCCCCCCACTGGGCGAGACATCTCTCCATCTTTGTTTCTCATCACCTCCTCCTCCTCCTCCTCCTCCTCCTCCGCCTGCAGACCCCATGCTGAGAAGTAAAATATACATATTGGTTTTCCTTCCATCTGACTTGTGCCATTTGTGCTCAGAGATGGTCTCATCGCTTCTGCATGAGGAGGTCCAGGGGGGGCCGAGCCTGACCTCTGCCTCGCTCCTGCCATGATCTGCATACTCCTTTAACCAGGCAAGAATTAGTCAAAGACGTAAACGGCGAATGAGAGACTCTTTTATTCTGAGGTGATTTTAAAACATCATAAAACATCAGGTTTCACGTGTTGAAGACCTGATGGTTCTTGAGGGAGATGTTCTACTGTTTGCTGCTGGACAAACCCTGCAGGCGATGGTGCTCCCGCAGCCTGAGGCGGAGAAGGTCTGGTTAGAAAATCTCTCCACGGAGCCTCAGGAAGAAGAAGAAGAAGAAGAAGAAGAAGAAAAGACTGACCTGACGGCGTGGATTTTGATGAAGCCAGAGGCGTCGCACGGGTCGTAGTCTCCCTGGACGTCCATGCTTTAGAAAGAAATAACCATTTTAAATTGAATCAACATGGTTTGGAGGACAAAAAAACATTTAGCAAAACAAGGTTGAAGGTTCGCTTCCAGGTCAGGAGGGAACCAACTTGAAACTTTTACGCTTGGAGTTTCCCCTGTGTTGCGTGGGTTTACTCCGGGCACTCCGGTTTCCTCCCACCGTCCAAAGACATACAGAGGTTGATTGAGAACTTTGGGGAAATTGTCCATAGGTACGAGTGTGTGTGTGAATGGTTGTTTGTTTGGCATCCTGTCCAGGGTGTCCCTTTATCCTCGCCTGGAGAAACTGGGATAGGCTCCACCCCCCGCAGCCCCCAACAAGCGGAGCAGAAAAATGAATGAATGAATTTCAAAGGAGGAGGTGTGTGTGACAAAAGCTCTCACAGTATTGGGTTATTTTATTAATAAATAATTGACGAAATACGTGTAAAAACTGACTTCAGCCACAAAGTAAAATGGGGAATTTAGGCACAAATAAGAAAATAAAAATAATGTGGATGTAAACAAGCATATTCTCCGACACAGAAAGATTTCAAATGAGCAACAAATGAATCCATGAAAATCCTAATATTCTTCAGTATTTAGCTTGAACAACACGTCTTGAAAATCACGCGGTTGACGTTTATGATGCGTTACAACGTTTAACATTTTAACCCAAATCCTCCTTCACTCTTTTCTCCATCCATCCGTCTACCTCCCCCATTTCTCCCAGCAGGAGACCGTTTAGTCTGGTTCTGCTCGAGGTTTCTGCCTTCTAAAAGGTTTCCTCGCCATTGCCATGCTGTGATTCACTCATTATTGAGTTTCTGGGATCCGTTTTTTTTTCTCCACTATAGTATTAGTTTAACTGTAAAGTGTCTTGAGATGACTTTGTTATGATAAGACGAATTTAAATAAAATTGAATTGAAATGTTGAAGATTTCTGGAAACACACTATTTTCACAAGGTTTAAAATAAGCCTTTGAGTGTTTTATTATTTCATGATCCAGGTTTAATTCAACACCTAAATGAAGAAACGCTGTGAATATTTGCATGTTGAATAATTATAATAACAATAAAATAATAATGAAGTAAAACAAATTATTTATTTTACACACACTTTATTGGAAAAAAAACCCCGTAAAATAACTGATTAAAATAAAATATGATTTGAAAGCTAAAAGAAAATCGATATAGTGCGGTTGAATATAGAAACCAAAACAAAATATCAATATAGATTTGGTATATTTTTACTCCAATATATATTGAAATACATTCATATTGTTTTTTCCTCAATATGGGTCACAGCTTGAAATGACAGTGAGCGAGCCGGTCCTTCTGACCACCTACATTCTACTTAATACTCCTACCCAGTTTTGAAAAAAAAAAAAAACGGATAATTTTGTGTCGATGTTTGCCGTTACCATCTGGACCCACAAGACTTTTGAAGAATGTGTCGGCAGCACCAGCTACTACGTGGGAACGCTACTGCCACCTTTTGACTACAAAGGAGATAAACTCTTTTTTCCCCAGAGTCAGTGATGAATTAAAAGTGGGACAAAAATATTTGATTTAAATTAAAAGGCTGCTTGGCAGAGGTCTGCACTTCCAAAGTGCCTCTCTGTCCGTTTGACTGATGGATTCAAAGAATGTCTTCACATGCAACTTGTAGTTAACAATTTATTTATAATTCCTTTTTTGAGTATTATAATATTTGTTTATCGACCAACTGAGGGTGTTTTCATTATTATCATCTACATTTTGACTTTTTATTTCATTCATTTTCTCATTTTCATTTGGAAAATTTAATGATAGTGATTGTGTACAGACTAGTGTTTTCTCTCATCTGTATATAACACATGTGTGATGCATGTCATTCATGTGTTACAATTCTTTATCGTGTCTACCTCAAATAAAGATTGTTGAAAATGAAAGTCTTCGCCAGACTTACAGGCATCAAGTGGCTCCATTTAAAGTGGAAATAATAAGCGGAATAAGACGGTAACCGCTGAGATAATTGGATCATTGACAAGGTGTCGTGTTTGTCGATCGGATTCCTTCCACGCGCGCCGCAGCTTAGCATTGTTTATGCTAACGGAGAATCGATGACGAGTCTTGTCGTCCACAAAAGACTCGCTTTAAAACAATCCCATCAGATCGAGCCTCGATCTAAGTGAAGGATCTACAGGCCGGTGCGGGAGACGGAGTCACAGAGTTTGCCTTCGTGCCTCCGTCGAAAGTGCGTCGCCACAAAGAGTGTGTGCGACGTGCAATTATGTGCAGTTTCTACCTGCCGTGCCCAACACACTCCCCTCGCCCGGCCTCCAGCACCCACGACTCCGGCGTCTTCAGTCATTCTTCGGGAGCACTTAGCCAAAGATGAAATTGCCAACAAATGATAGGATAAACACTGTAAGTAGAAGGAACGACAACTAAATCATCGACTCTCAATACGAGGCTCCCTACCTGCCACCTGAACATGAGCAGAGTGTGTGTGTGTGTGTGTGTGTGCGCGCGACTCCCAGCAGAAACCCCTGCCGTCTAATTGAGAGCCGAGCTGTCGGGCGGGCGAGGGAGGCTGACATTTCAGTCTCAGACGGGCGCAGTGGCCGCCCCGTGTTACCACTGCGTTAATGACGCCGTTTACCGACGCCCGCCGGGAACCAACAGGAAGTCAGCAGGGAAGTCATGCCTAATCTGCTCTGTGTGCGTGTGTGTCGCCTTGGCGGGTCATCGTGTAATGATGAAATGAGTGTGTGTGTTTGTGTGTGTGTGTGTGTGTGGACGTGCTGCAGGTGTGTTGCGGTCAAGCAACGTCGTTTTATAGAAATGTCACTTTTCTAATTTGCACCTGATGTTATTTAAGAGTTTGGACACTACTATAATAATAATAATAATAATAATCTATATTTTAGATTCCATTAGATAATATGAATTAGTGATGTTAACTAAAAATGCTCTGAATGAATTGTTTTCTTCTGCTTACAGTTGTGTTTGTCAGATTCTTTGCAAATGTCAGTTTCATCTGGATGTAAAGGTTTCATTGTGCACTTGTATGGTCTCTAACCGCTGCTGCTCACGGTACCAGCCGTGTTCAGAAGTATCAAAACAATTTAAAAAAAAAGCTTGCCATTCTATCGGGAAAGAAAGTGTATATTATAATTACAAAAATCGTATTCAAAGACATGCTTTAGTGTTGGTACATTAGTGGGAGCTAAAAGAAAAAAGTAGGGTGTCATGTGGAATTGGCTCCTTGGCAGATGCATGCATTGTGTCAGTGTTTTTTTGTCCCATTTATTTTATTTTTTGTTCAACCTGTGGTGTGTCCCGAATCGTGCACTTCAATATTTTGAGTACTCAAGTGGGTTCACGCTGAACATTGTGCGAAGATGAAGTACACTATTCGCACTCAAGCATCCAGAAAATTGAGTGTGGATCGATGGACACTTTCCACCCTCAACGGCCGCCATCTTAGTCTAGAGCTACGTCGCTAAATGATGTAAATGTCTCGAGAATCAACTCTAATTTTACCACAAAACAAAAGTAATAACAAACTGAAACACAACTTAACAACTTGTTTAGATTGGCGAAAAGTGTCGGTGATAGTGTCCCAACAGCCATTTGCAATCAGCGTTAAAAAGTAATAGAAGAAGAAGTTGTCGAGTCATTTCCTGTAAGTGTGTAACAGCAGTGTTTGATTTGACACAGTACTACACTGTCGACATTATAGCACTGTCTTACAGTGTACTGTAAAGCAGTGTTCAGCTTGAGACACAGCACCGGTTTATCCTTTTTTTGAATAATTTGAAGGAAAATAGTGATTAATTTCTGAACTCCAGGAAAAGAAGAAAAATCTTCTTCACTTTCACATCAACAGCGTAGATCTCTCTATTTATTTGCTGGTCAGTAGTAATACAAGGTAAACATTATTTTTTCTCCCATATGACAGTTGTTTTTGATGATTTAAAGACATAGTGGGCTTGAGAGGTAAAGAGTTGCCGAGCTGATAATCACTTGGATGATGATGTTTGTTGATGATATGGTGATATAGTTGTGAGAAGAAGACGTTGGACAAGTGGAGGTACATCGAGGAAGCCAGTTGGATAAAGACAGAATAAATGTGTGAGACCAGGAGAGCAGTGGTAATATGGACAGAGATTGCAGGAGGTGAAGAAGAGAGTGAAGGTCGGGTGGAATGGGTAGAGGTGACCCACGACAAAGTAAGGTTATTTGTAAAGCATCTTTCTAGACCAGGGTCACAAAGCGCTTAAACAATCAAAAACAATACTCAATAAAATAAATACTTTAAAAGATCAAGACACATAACACAAACACAGGAGTTCCAGAAAATCAGGGAAAAGCTCAAATAAAAGTGTCTTCAGATGTTTCTTGAAGGAGTCAGTAGATCATCAAACACAGAGGGAGAGGAAGTTGATGATTCTAACAGTAGTGGGGTTTGTTTTCTAAATACTAAGTGTGTTTTTCTTATGTTTTCTATGTTAAGATATTTCAGGTGATTTCATTTACTTCAAAAATCACTTATTTTGGTATCATTTTCAACACTGTATTGAATCCTAGAAGATCTAATCCACTTGTTTGAAGATTCAAACGCTTCCTACACTTTCCGTCCAATCACGGCTCTCCTCTACAGGTAAAGTATCTGCGACCGCATCTGTGCCAGGGGTTGTCGAGACTTTGTTGTGGGACATTTGTAAGGAGCTTCTCTTAAAGCAGAACTTCTGGCTCCATCTGTCAGTGGCCCCCGAGGACTCGGACGAAACACAAGCCCTCTTGTCACAGTGACGTGTCGTCCCGCTGAGTAATGATCCTCGACAAGGTGAAGTATTGAGATGAGAACACGAGCCCGTCGCCGAGAGTCGGACACGAGGTTCCTTAGCAACGAGCTGGATGAATTACAACTTGTTTATCTTTCCACAAGTGCGAGACACTGACCGCCGGTCACTTGAGAGCCGGAATCTCTTCCAGGGAGACAGATTTGTGTGTGACGTTTAGACAAGCATGAGGAGGATCATCAGATTGATGGAGTCGGAGAGAAAAACGGAGGTTAATTAAAAGTATTAAAGCTTTTGGCTAGATTTTATTTAGTCAAGAATCACATTTTTATATATTCAGGATATGTTTAATTGCCTCTGCCAAGGAGATTATGGGATTGCCGTGATTATTTAATAGATAAGAAAATGATGGATGAATGTATTTCTATGACATTTTCAGCAAAGGTTTAAAATAATAGTTATTGTTCTGCGGTTCCATGTGGAATCAGGGACAGTTTTGAAGTCATCGTTCACTTGGATGGTTTCTAACCTGTTGTTTTATTGATTTTATTCTATGCCCCGTTTTCATAAAGCTTTGAAAAAATTATGTTCTTGGGGGAGGTATGCTTCATCTCAGTGCTAATTATTTTTATGATTTATCGTATGCGTTTTCTTTCAACAATTTCCCGAAGGAAATCTCCAGAGGGATCAATAAAGTTAATCCATTCATTGTAATGGATTTAAATGTTGAAAGATTGAAAAAAAAACATGCGTCTCAACAAAAATTCACAAATACTGAAATAATCTTTTGATGGAGATGAATAAATAGTGATTCTATATATATATATATATATATATTTTAATTAATAAATGAGTCTTTCTACTTTATGAATTTCCCTCAGTTTTTATACTGCTTCACTTTGTGTTTTGCAATATTTAAAAGTGTTTTAATATTTGTTGTGCATTACTTTTATCATGATTTAACTACCTAAACATAACTTATTTTTTGGACGATGCGCACTTAAAATCCTTACGTACAAACAATTTTAAATAGTGCAAAGCGGCAAAACAAATCAGTCAAAAATGTTGGTGATATAACCGTAAATACAAGTCCATTTAAAATTCATTCCTTCTCTCTCTGTACATCCAAACCCTTGTGATCATCAACTGTAAACTCTCTAATATAAGCTCATGTTATGTTGGCCAACAAAAACTATCCCTGGGTCAACACGGTCACATGACACCACGGAGCCCAATAATCCAGAGAACCTTATATTGTGGTTTATAATCCGAAAGATAAATCTCTAAATTACTGTAATAGACGAAGTGCTGGTAATTGAAATAGAAGCTTCCAAATAGATGCAACGTTTCTCGAGGGAAGTTTGCTCTCGATTGAATTGTTGGTCAGATTTGTGGTCATTTTATTCTCTGTTGTGTTGATTCTCTCAGTTACAGACGGCGAGACGATAAGAGCAAAAGTGGAAGATCGTCCGAGTGGAAGCTTTGCTCTTCCTGACCTTCCGTAACAAGCGTGACAGTCGGTCACTTTCCTTCCTTAAAAGCCTCCAGAACCAGCTCGCTGCTCCGGCCGAAACCGCCATTAGCGCCCGTGGCTGCAGGCTACGGGTGAAGTGTGTGACTGAAGTGGAGACGGACGGGGCATATGGAGGGTTTTACTTTGGTCAGTTGCTGAGCCTGCCCAGAGGGCATCGGGGGTCAGCCTCCTGAACAAACCCACTGTTGCCGCAGTGAAGGGGCCACAGAATGTCGGGGTGGGGGTCGAGGGCTGGGGGGGGGGGGGGGGGGGGGGGGTTAGGGTGCCCTCCAGGAATCGAGCTTGACACTTCTCTGATGTCTTTGTGAGGAAGAGACGGTTTAGTGTGTAGATGTGGAGGTCAGCGGCAGACAAGTGTGCTGACCTAACAACTGGCTCAACATGTGGAAGAGTCGCTCGCAGCTGCTGTACGTGCATGCACACACACACACACTACAATCACACACTAGTCACACAACACGACACCTGATTTCAAAACCACACACACGTACACAAGACAGTTCTGCACTCGTTGTTACCCCTTTTATGAACATCTATGGATGGTGAGACATCGGCACTTAAGGCTAAAGATAACAGACCTGACAAGATCTTGACTTAATGGACGTAAAGTTACTGACAACGATAAATATTTGTACTTTTTATTTATTTAAAATGAAGTCCAGAAGACTTTGTTCTCTTACATTTATTATTATAATTTTAGATGCTTTTGCAGTCAATAGCTTCTTAGCTCGACTCACCAGTGAGGTCTCCATCCTCTTGGTTTACAGCTGGTTTGTCCAGTTCTCAATGTATTTGTTTGTTTGTTTAAAATAAATGTTGGTCATCAGGTGAACTTAACCTCTTGTTAATCTTGTGTTAACCAAGAAAGTTATACTTACACCTGTAGTATATTTGTGAAAATCGATAATAATATTAAGGAAAAATCCCAAAAAACGATCAATTATACTTTGAAAGTCCAGAGTCTCGCTCACCTGACCAGCTCCTCGTTGTACAGGGACTTGACCGACTCTCGGCCCAGGATGTAGATCTGACCCTTGAAGACCGACAGCTGGACTTTACCCTCCACGTCCTCCTGAGATTTGGAGATGCAGTGTCTCACGAAGTTACACTCCGGACTGTACCAGAACCCTGGGCGCACACAACAACAACAACACACGGTATTAAAAACATTAAATATGAGAATTTTCCTTTAAACCATTCTGTGTTTTATTGAAAATCTTATTCTCAAATGATCACCTTTGTTCAACTCTTGAATTTCTTAATTGCAGAAGTACAGCAGGGGTGTTAAACTCAATCACACAAGAGGCCAAAATGGTTTACCAATCCAAGTCGTGGGCCAAACAGAATGTATATTTGTCTGATAGCAAGTATGATTTTTGACATTATCTACATTCTTTATAGGTTCAATTTTATTACTGAATTTATTTTCTTTCAAAGAAATTCCAGTTTTACTCGTATTGTTGACATTAATAATCTCCGTTTCTAATTTCTTATTTCAAAAGTCAACTAATGTGTATGATTTAAGTGAGTCTTAAATAGATGTTGGACTCTATTGTTCTAGTCAATATGTGTCTTTCTGTACAGAACTAAATATTTACGTTAGAAAATGACACTGAAAACACTTTTTTCTGGAGATGAAATCTTGTTTACCATAACCACACCCACTCTACTGTGATTGGTCAAACATTGAGGTTTGTCACCACGCATCCCAGAAGTCTCCAACTCCAAGGGACTCATTGTATAAACAAAGCGGGGCATGATTACAGCTGGCTGGAGGAGGAGTTGAGCCATTATGACATCATAATGGACTCCGCTTTTGTAACCTCTCGTTCGCCCAGATTTCAGACCAATTTTATAAAGTAATAAATTGAAAACATGGTCAAGATGAGTGCATTTTGGATTCAACATTTGAAATATGCGAGTCAGGAGAGTTGGAGTTTCACATTAGTTGACCTTAAAACACTGGCATCTTCATAGGTCAACATCTCAACATGGACATTAATCTTCGTTTATCTGAAGCCAACACAAGCTCAACCCAAACTTCCTCTCTGTGTGGCCACCTTTAAAGTCCAAGCACATTCTTCATTCCCATCCTTTAATGGTCTTCCTCTGACCCGTCCAGCAGAGCAGAGGCAGATGGACAATCGTGGAGTGTCCGCGCTCGGAGGTCAAGAACCGCTCAGCGGGAGTCCAGCTCTCATCAGCAGCTGATCCGTCCATGTTCTAACACCAGCACTTCCCTTTTGTTCGCTCCCTCGACGGTGTGTGAAGACACGTCACACACACACACCGATCCGACTCGGAAAATCAGAATCGAGGATTAAAGCCCAAACAGATGGCGAGTAAATTGTGACCATTAATGACCATTACTGACACCAGCATGCGAGTCATCACATATTTTAATCCCCGCTGCCTTTAATCTTAAAAACTCTCGAAGGCGACACCGTTTGGACGACCGTGTGTCTCTGGACGTCGTCTCTGGAGGCGATAATGGAGGCAGACTCGCCGTCGGTCTCTAATGGCTCTGATCCTATTATGTGGATGAAGGTGCAGGAGACCGGAGACCGGAGGATTAAGACACCTGAGCCAAGAGAAAAGCTCTCACACATCCAGAGACATAAAGACACGCGGTGTCAAAGTTACTCTTTAAATCAAATCTCTACTTAGGAGATCAGCGTGTGGCGACGCCACAAAAAAATAGTTTATGACGTTTAAAAATGAGGTAAAACTGCAGTATCGAGGATAAAAGGAAAGAAAACAATAGAAACCCTGCTCGAGTGATGGAGTTTGAAATCTCTGCAATAGACGTATAGACTTCAAAATGTTTGTGGATCCAGATGGAAGTGAAGATTTGATTATCTGTTCCTGGTTTTCTTATAATTTCCTGGCGATAATTTTGATTTGAGATATGTTGGCAACAGACAAACACAAATGAAAAACAGGATTCAGTGACGTCATTGAGGTTCATAGTTATTGATGCACTGACTTCTTTAAATTTAAAATATAAAAGTAAGTAAGTAAGTTTTATTTATATAGCGCTTTTCCAGACCAGGGTCACAAAGCGCTTAAACAATCAAAACAATATTCAATAAAGTATATACTTTAAAGGTCAAGATAAAACTGATAACACAACAGGAGTTCCAGAAAATCAAGGAAAAGCCTGAACAAATAAAAAGGTCTTAAGATGTTTCTTACCCAAATATTCAATCGACTACTGGTTATTTAATATCACCAGCATTCTCTGCACATCACACACACATAAGTTACATTTGAAAAGAAGGTAAAGATAAGAAAAAAACAAGGTTAATGTGTGCACAAGCTAATTAACAGGAGCAACAGCATCACCCCTTTACTTATGGTGCCAACAACATGACATGCCCATGATGCATTGCGGCAGAATCGTTCAGGAAATATGCAACGATTATTGAACTATAAAGGATTTTCCCAATGAGTGGCATAAAAAAGATCAGTGGTCAAATATTGATTTTCCTAATCCGTGAATCGCTGCCAAGGACGGGAGATTTGAGAGACTTACCGTTGTAGACCAGTTCTGAGAACTTGATCCCGAGTCCCTGCTTGATGCGTCTGACCTCCTTGTCCATGGTGAAGGTCTCGATGTCCAAATGGGACTGCAGGAGGATGGTGCCTCCCGGGGTTTCGTATATCCCTGCAAGTATAGATTTAGGTTAGATTTAAAAATAAATAAAAAGGATAACGTTTGGATCTATTATTTTGACTCCATCATCCACTTCTGTAGCATTTTTTGTACTGCAGTTTATTGTTGTTTTAATATTTATTATTATTTTTATTATATTGTATTTACATGTATTTTCAATGCATGTTTCCAATGTGTATATACGTTTAATATTTTTTTGATTAACTGCCAATCTAATGTATATGAAAAAACAAATGGCTGTATGTATTTCAATAAATTGTTTAATTTAAGGATATTTACTGCAGGAGTTGTTTTGTTTTTTTAATCACAAATGTACATTGAAATCTCCAGAGTTCCCTGCATGTGGAATTATTCTTGCCAAGCGTGTTGTACGTATGGATCTGAGAAGTTTTTCCAAGAACCGTCGTCAGTAACAGCAAGTGGCACCTTGACGGTAAACATCTATTCAAGGACACGTAAACCCAACTTTTATCTCGTCCTGCCGTATATACGTACATATATACGCGCAGGCGACAGCTCTATTAGTCGTCAGCGCTTTGAGTGACAGGCGTACGCGGCGCTCGCCGAGCCTGGATGAGGGTGTCGCGGCTAAATGACAGGGTAGGAGGCCCCTGCCAGCCTGCAGCCTCGACCAGGGCTCCCCCTAACCTGTAATTTACCCCCTCTGGACAGGGAGGGAAGCTGAGGGGAGGCAAGACGGAGTAGATGACAGGAGAAATGAAGCTGTCACTCACACGTCAAGCAGCACAAAAAAAAGGAGGGTTCGGGGAAAACGTAACGACGCGGATCTGACAACGAAAATAAAAGGCTTTAGCGTTAGCGAGAGGTGAGATTCAGGGTACTTGGAATGCACTTAAAAAAGTGCTTTCGAGGGACATATATGACCAATTACAACCATCCATAGAAACCAGATAATTGTAAGTAAGTAAGTAATATTTATTTATATAGCGCTTTTCGAGACCAGGGTCACAAAGCGCTTTAACAATCAAAACAATACTCAAAAAATGGTTGCCAGTATATTTCTATATATCACAAATATTCTATAGAAGTATATGTAGAGATGAGTGTATCCTCTTTAGCGTTCCTTTTTTCAATTTAATTCCTATATTATGTGGTTGACTTTTTTTTTTTATTCAATATTTTATATATTGAAAGGTTGAATTTATTTTCATCTTATCATTTAAATCAATATTTTTTATATTTAAAGGTTGAATTTATTTTCATCTTATCATTTAAATCCATATTTTATATATTGAAAGGTTACATTTATTTTCATATTATCATTTAAATCAATATTTTATATATTGAAAGGTTACATTTATTTTCATATTATCATTTAAATGAATTTTATATCCTTAAAGGTTGAATTTGTTTCGTTTTTTTAATAAGTTAATTTTATGTTTAATTTTTTTTTCTTTTTCAAAATGATTTATTTATACTTTTTTTTTATTTGACACATAGTTGATATGAGTTTAAGTATGAATTGAGTTTGATATGTAATAATAATAAAATAAATAAATGTTTAAATTACATTTTTTTTTTAAGTGTAGCCTTTTAAATGTAATATAATGATATTATAATTCTAACGATTAAAAAGTGAATTTCAAGAAAGAAAAATGTTGAAGGAATTTTTTTATAATTATACCATATCAAATTTAAAAGGCTACTAATTAAAAAAAAAAAAATCAATTGTTTTCTGAATCTGCGTATTAATAAATGTAATTAGTTTTGAAAATGTAAGATTTTTAAATTCCATTATTCAATAATAAATCTAGCAATGTTTCAATCCATAAATCCAATAGTTTCAACATGATAAAATCATTAATTCAACCATTAAATTCTGATGATCGTGTCGATATGAAGCAGTAGAAAGTAAGTGAAGAGCAAACATTTGATTTCACTTCATCAAAACATTGTTACTAAAGTCAAACGTTGCCAAACACAACACTTGAAATCAGGTAAACACAAATGTCACATCAAGAAGCTGCAGTTAAACCAGTGTTGCCCCAAATAAAGACACTTCATCCCCATTAGAAAAAGGAGACGCTCTTATGCTTTCGGCCAAAAACACAGATTAGCAATGCTGCTAATTGTCCTAAAGCCTCTGGTGCCAAAGACCGCTCGTGGCAGTTTTCGATGATCCGAGGTCCAGTCGGGACGCGCAGGGACGTTTCCGTTTGGCTCCATCAGATAAATAAGTTAAAACTGCCCCCGAACACAAACTGGGCTTAAGCGCGCCCAAAGTTAGCGAGCTTAGGAGGAGGAGGAGAGACAACAATGAAATGCAATCTGGGTAATCTGCAACACTGGAAGTTGAGTTAAGCTTCAAGAGGAAACACCTCCAGAGGTTTTTTGAAGTTTTAATCTTGAGAGATGCCAACCCTCGGTATGCTAACCATCCCACAGCCCTGCAGCGCCTCAACACGGGATTTATTTCCTGCCGGGATCAGCTTTACTCACCCTGGAGAGATGATAATAATAGAATTTATCGCACTATTTTATGTAGTATTTATAAAGTAACACTAACATATTGTCTTGTTTTTTTGGTAATAACAACATAAAGTTTGAGTTAATAATCCATTATTGATCAATTAATATTTATGTCTCAAAGTAAAGTATTTTGACATCAGTTAAAAAAAATAAAGATTCTTGCTCTTCTTTTATGGTAAATTACAATTTAGAATTTAAAAAAGGCAAAAGCTGCTTTATTTATTAGAGAAATTGCATCGTTATAAAATGATCCGTACATACATTAAATAAGAAAAACTACGATTTCAAAGCAGGTTTCCTTTTTCTTTTATTATTTAATAATACGTTTTCTTTACAATTACATTTTTATTAAACATCCCATCGGTCATATTAAAAATGCCGCCGCTGGCCCCCTAGTGTTGGGATATTGTAATGACAGTGTCGTAAATTCTCCGTTAAGTGGGTTTAAACAACTTGATAAAGACTCTCAATGGGTCAGTTTCCCGTTTTATAGTAAAATCTAAATTTAACAGGAAGAAAATAATATGGCTCGAGAGTTCTACTACATTGTTCAAAATTAAACCAATAATAACAACAATGTCTAGTTTATGCAAACTTTAGCTTTACGGTCTTATTTCACTTTTTTCCCCACTATCTTTTATCATCTTGTTCCACAGTTTAGTGCAAACAAATCCACGGCAGGGATGAAAATAACGATCTCACTCTATCACAGATCTCGGGGTCAAAGGTCGACAACTGTTTGACAGCTGGGAAATGCAAGTCGGACAAGACTTGGAAGTGGTTTTTGTCTGATAGCGACAACATTATTGACAAACCACCACGTCCCCGTGCGACCGTCTCCAAACAAATATGACCCGTCGGCAATAAGTATGACACGTCCTTCCTGCAATCACTGCTGTCGTCCATTGTTGCTCTGAGTGCCGCTCAGCAACAGACTGCAGCGACACTCCAAGCTTGTTATCCCACCACTTGTTCGCCGCATGCTCCTCCTCTCTATATTGCTGCCAGGCAGGAAAAATGCTTTAATCTTTTGTTTAGGTAAGAGCAGAGAAAAGTGGGCTCCCCCATTTTCCAATTTCTACCTGCCAAGTCCCACCGCAGCGTTTTCAGCCACACAATTTCCCCCAAAACGTGGACCGAAGAGTCAAAGAGAAGCGGTTTGTTTCTTCATCGACGATCATGTCGCTGCAGACATCGTTTGACGCGCAAACCTTAAGCAGAGAAAGACGCTTAAGATGCGTCGTAATATAACCCTCGGCACTAGTAAACACGGAGCGGATACCAGCGAGAATCTGGAGATACGATACTTATCTTGATACAACGCTGCGATGTATCGTGATACTGTAGTAACAAGGATATATTAGTAGTATTGTTGAGTACTTGACTCTGGTGTTGCAGTATTTACAGACCACATGACTCTTGACGACGTCGTAACTGCTTTCATTTGTTTTCAAAACAAAATATGTCCAAACATCAGCTTTAAAAGCTATTGCAGTCACTGTATCCTCTTGTCCTCAGTCATCGCAAGAAAGTTGGTTTCGCTGCTGCCATCTAGCATCAATAGGTTTAATTGCAACACGAAAATGAACAAATGCTGTGAATGGTCGAATGGTTATTGTAAAAAAAAAAAAAAAGTTTTTTTTACAGACACTAAAATTTAAACCATTAAGTGAAAAAAATTATGTTGAATATTGATCCGGTTTCATAAATTAATATAAAAAAAGAATATCGATATATATATGTGTACCAATATTTTCTTACACCTCTAAATCCTAATAAACAGTGCCATTACAAACATGGAAAGGAAACAAAAGCTTTTCTGTTGTAACATATGATTTAAAAAAAAAGAAAAGATAAACAGATGAGTTCACTGTGAGGGAGTGAGACAAAGGGAGAACGGTAGAGGCGAGTGAATATTAGTCGAGTTAGAATATTAGGCGGTAAAGTGGATTTTATAAGTCATAGTAGGTCAGTGTTGGTTCACCTTTTTTAAGCGTAATTCTAAACCATGGAACCAGGAGCCTCATGAACTAAAAGATCGTACGCACAAAAAACCTGACGACATGCTGTTCCACGTCAACATTCATATGTTATCATCAATAATGAAAAGAGCGTTAGAAAGTTCAGACTTCACAACAGGTTTGAAGGTGGCGTGCGTCCTTGTTTACTGCTCAGATGAATGTCAGAAAACATTTACATTTAACACCAGAGCTTGTGTGCATTTATTTAAAATTAAGTTAAGTGATCCATCTGAGAAAGGTTTAAAATGAACAAATATAACTGTTAATCATGTTTAAATTCATGTTTTCATTTGCATTTTTAGATCGGGAGAGAAAAATCATGGAATCTAGTTCATTTAAATATGATTTAACCTTTATCTAAAAAGTCCTTGGATTGGAAGTGCGTGTCCACATGTCATCGACGCAGGTCTTACCTCGAGATTTCATTCCGATGAAGCGATTCTCCACGATGTCGATGCGACCGACGCCATGTTTCCCTCTGAGGGAGAAACCGTTAGTCTGCAGTCAATCGTTCTTCAAGAACGTTCCACAGTTAATGAGCAAATGGATGAACAATTTTTCTATAAATCAAATTGATAAGATCTGCTTTTTAATTCCTTCTACATAACATGAGTAAAGATGTTAATGTTTAAGATTAATTTATTTTTTATTCATTAATTTCCTGTGCAGCTTATTCCCAATATGGGGGTCGCAGGAGGCTGGAGCCTATCCCAGTTTCATTGGGCGAGAGGCGAGGGACACCCTGGACAGGTTGCCAGTCTGTCACACACGCACTTACACCTTCAGACAATTTCCCCAAGTTCCCAATGAACCTCTATGTTTTTGGATCTGGGAGGAAACCGGAGTGCCCGGAGTAAACCCATACATCACGGCGAGAAGATAAGGAAATAATTGATGTCAACAAACATCTATTGATCAGATCCTTTCAATAAGAAATTTAATTTTCTTGCCTTTAAATAAAGGTTATATTGAATAAAAGTTATATTGAGTCTCCAAGAATAAAAATAATATCTCAATCATATAATCATATTTGACAAATACACATTAATTAGTTTGCACTGAGACGACGACGACTGAAGGAATTTAGCCTTTGATTTTATTTAATGCATGAAAAGAAAATGTCAAAATATTAGTGTAATGTAAAGGAAAACTAAAAGTCTAAATAGAATGAGTCATAGTGAACAACATTAGTTAATGTTTAGTTAATTACTTATCCATCACTCTTGTAACTGATTCACCTCCACTTGGCGTTCAACTAAACTCACCCGATTTCATTGAGGTACAGGAAAATGTCCAGCGCCGTCTCCTTTGTCACACTTTCCTTCTGGTTGACCACCTTGATGGGCACGCCTGCAAGACAATCCATCCATCATTTCTGAGCGACAACTTTCATTTGAGGTCAAAATACTGAAATATTGTTACACAAAATCTAAAAATCGATGGTCTCGTCTGACCTCAGAGTCAAAGAACGACAGTGTTAACCATGAAATAAAACTGATAATATCTTCGAGCATCTGAATATGTGTCAGGATCTCTCACTAAGTGAAATTAGCAAACCTTCAGCCGAGGACAAAGGAGGCGGTAAAAAGGGCTAATAAATTCAAAGGCTGCAGCTCTTTAGAAACCTGTGAAATCGAGGCAGGCCTTCACCTAATTCAATTACACACGCTGCTTTGTCAACCACGCTCTCTTTAGTGCTGCCAGTCTTTTTCACACCGCCGAGCGCTCGCATGCATGTGCGCCGACACGCAAACCCCTCGGTCTGCAGATTCGTCGCCAAAAAACTCTTCTTCAGGTGCACCTAAAAGAGGTCCCGAGACTCACACATTCCCCTTCACACACTTCCTCTCACAGAGTGCACATCCATCACTGTCGCACATCCACGTTTAAAAGACACAACAGAAACACGAGCGAAAGAGAAGGTGCCGAGCAGAAGGACCCCCACCACCACCACCACCAGCAGCAGCAGCACCCCTGGACTGGCATGTGAAGGTCTTGACCATTATGGGCTTTGTCGCTGGGATCTCGGTGGGAACACCTCTGGGCGCAGGATCGCCTACTTTTGGAAACGCCGCCCCCCTCCCATATTGCCAATAATTAGATTAAAAGTTCAATAAATTAAGTGTCTGAACGTGTGAGAATGGCCTTTTTTCGCCTCTCTCTTTCTCGCTCTCTCCATCATGCCTGTTTCATCATTCACTCGGCGCTCTTTTTCTCGCCGTGATCCCCTTTTCTCAGTTCTCCGCTGCCTAACAGTGCAGACAATGGGAGCGCAGACACAGTTGTAGGAAAAATTACTGCTTTACATTTTTCCCTCTCTGTCTCTTTTTCCTCTTCACCTCTCTGGCGTGAAAGGAGGGAGGGATAGAGGAGAGTGGTTGACGGGGGAAAAGGTTCCTGTTGTTAAATATTCTTTTTTAATCAGTGAGAAAACTTTGGTGAGAAAAGGCAGGGATGAAAAGGTGGGAGGGGGAATGAAATGAAACATTCTTGTGCTGATCTTGTGCTCAGAGGGAGGAGTAGGCTCAGGCCTTTGTGTGGACAACTAAAACAGCTTTTGTCATCGGGCGCTCAATAAAAGGCCAAGAGAATATGTGTGAAAATGGAGCGAAGGCCAGCGGAGAACCCGCGAAACCGTGTGAGGCTATACTACTCCATCACGGGCGTACAAAGAGCCATCTCCGCTCGCGCTGAACTTTGTTGAACCTGCTTGTTTTGTGGTTAAACATGTGCACGGGGAGCCTGGTAAAAACAATCCTTCGCCTGATGGATGAATACAGACGAGGGCGGCTCGTAATCACCGAGGAATGCTTTGGAAACAAGTTCATTAATGAATTAATCGGCGGTTAATGACGGAAACGCAGGTCCGAGTGTGATGATGATCACGACACACAACGACTCACGTGATCAGAGACACGTTTGTTTCTTGCAAATACAACTTCTAAGAAATATATATTACGTTAATCTACTGATTGAAGAACAAAGTCAAACTTTTTTCTGTGCATCTCACTTTAAGTGTTCATTCTGGATTAAATCACTAGTTTGAGACTTAAAAGACAACAATCTACGAGTCACTTTTACAATTTGCTTTCAGGAAGTTTAAGCTTATTTTCTTCACGTTTCTGAGCATCACGTCTAATGCTTGAAATATTTCAGCATCTTTCGCCAAAACCACTTATGTCCATGTAATAATTACTAATAAGATAAGTTATCAGGTGGAGTGGTTCGCTCGTGCAGAAAATGTATTGGGGATATATAATATATAATATACTGTATATAAATCCCCAGCATTTAATACACAGTTCTATCAAAACATATGTAACAAGTTAAGAAGTAACAAGTTATTCAGATACAGCATCTGTTCATAACTCCAGTTATCATCCAGTGAGTTCACATCACAGTTTAAAAACAAAAAATTCAATTCATTTGTAGCTTCTGTGCATTTGTTTACACACCCAACTACTGTATGTTCCTCATCTTCTATGAAGCACCGACATCTTTACAGGTCAAGATATTGGCACAAAATGGAAGTAGATTCAACATCGTATTTAATATCAACATAATAATCAATCTACTTCGATTGTGTGCAGTCTGTCCGACCACTTTAAATGAATTTGTAGACGGAATTCAGACCCGGGGCCACAAGATTTATATATGTCATCTAAATGGCATCAAGTTAAGAGAGCGCAGACCTCCGCCAAGCAGCTCATTTGCACTCATATTGCAATACTTTTGATCTGATGTAGTTTATTTATTATATTTATTTTACAGTATCTACACGACTCAAAAGCTTTTCTTTAGACGTGTTTTAACACTGCACCAGCAGCTTCAGAACCTACTTGCACAACACACAGTGGTAACAAGAAGAGAGGGAACTTGCACTGCAGCAACTTTCTGGACCACAGACGGTCATGAATCCCTCAAATGAATCGGGAGTCCAGATGGTCATTCCAAACACCACTAAAATAAAGTCATGTGTTCCTCGTTATCAACCTTCCCTGCAAGGTTTTTATAATCTTACTTTTATCCGTGAACAAAAATTTCACCATTTCTCTACTGATCAAGAACTTTAAATCTAGGTCGACAGTTAAATAAACTCAGATATGGTTACTTGAAATACAATTTGTTGCCTCGTCTGACCTCAGTGTAGAATTAAGAATGGAAAGAATTAAAGTAAAACTCTTAATGAAAATGATAAACTATTTAAAAATAAGTTATTTTAAGCATCTATGTACGAAAGGTAAGAAGTGACAGTTTTTCTACCAAGTGAAAATAGCCGTCCTCATCCCTGAATATGAAAGGCGAGCACAACCAAAATAAATTAACCTGTTCCAAGTCCCAATATCAACATTCCATGGAAGGTATTCCTATCCTCATTATGACCAGCTTGAATATTTCCTTTTCTAATTTTAAAGTATTAATTGTATTCATACGGTTTAGGGGTGTAGTTTGGAAAACAACTCATCTATTATTCTCTGCTCACTGTCATCAGTGAGCAGAGAAGCAGAATGAGTGCACGAATGCTCCTACCCAAGTGCAAAACAAATAGACTCAGGGACTCATTCATCCCTCGGGCTATTAAATTGTACAATTCTGAGTTCAGGGGCAGGAGTGGAGTGAAAGTATCTGGATGTTCTGTTATATGTTAGTCTTTGTATCCTTTGTCTTTGTTGTTTTTCTTTGGCCTATGTTCTTTGTCTTTATCTTTAGACTTAGATTGTGTCATCTTGTTCTTTATCTTTATGTTCTTCTTCTTATTTTATTTTTATTTATTATTTTGTATTGTTTATGAAAAATTGCTGGCTATTGGAAAAAAACAATTTATCAATAAAGTTTTACCTTACCTTACCTTATATACTATAAATAAAATAAAAAACGTGTTAATATGTAAACAGATAAATGGTTGAAACAGACTTTATGTACATCATGATCCAAAACTACTGCAACAGTTTTAAACCAAAGTGGGAGGCCATGAGGTAGGTGGTCATAATGTTACGGTCGCTGATTTATCTCTACAGCTCTCGCTTCATAACGGCCTCTGAAGAGCACATTTCAAAGTGTTGACACTTTTCACTGGCACATCTTCCCAATAAGGCCTCCGACAGTTTCCCGAACTCTTTTTTTCCCATCAGCACCGTGACCCATAAAGGCGTGCAGCGGTGTCCGATGTGAAGAGTTAGTGTCTCCGGGCTCATTGATGTCGCTGCTCCTCAGCCTCCACCAGTGGCCCGGATGAAGGGACATCTGTGCCGCTCGCCTCGGGCTTGGATGTTTCTCCTTCCATTTTCTCTTTGGACAAACATGTGACACTTTCTACCATTCATCCCAGGCCCTGGTGGCAATATATCTAATGAGCGCTTCTGTGACCCTCGGGGGGCCTCGGAGTATTAGCGGGACTTAATGCTTCCGGCCTGTGTTCGGACCCCGGGGCGGAACACGGCAGGTTCGGACTACGTAATGCAGGGAGGCCTCGTGGGGACGTCTGGGTGGTCAGGAAGGGTGATAAAGTGGCGTTGGGTCAGCGTCGGAGCTGCAGGGCTGCCAAACCGCCAGCGTTAAGTAAGAGAAGGAGGCGGTAAGTACCAGCACGTAAACACTGAGCTCATTTGAAACACGGCAACACCCGTCATTGAACGCCCCAGAGACCCTTCACGTGATAGTTCAGCCAGAATTCAAACGTCATTTTCTACTCACCCTCATGTCGACTGATTATTTTCAGAGTAATCTGTTCCTTTTTAGAGTTATAGACGAAAATGTTTGTTCATTTTAATGTAGCGACTGGAGCGCAGTTTTCTTCGTCTTCCTCTTCGTCCAAAAAGACACTTAAAAACATCCAAATACCTCCATAATGCTCGTCTGTAACGTCCATTTTGTATTGAAACTTCGACAAAGGAAAGTGTTCAGAAATAACTTAAATAAATCTGTAGTTTGTTTGTCGCAGAAGCTTCATAATTCTAGGTTCTACTCCAATTGTATACTTATTTTAACACATTGCAGGTGTGCAAGATCTACAGTGATAGCTTCTGCTACAAAGAAGCCTAAAATACAGATTTTTAAAGTTTTTTCTGGAACAATTCCTCGTGTCAAGGCTTCAATACAAGATGGACGTTGCAGACGAGCAGTATGGAGGTATTTGGATGTTTTTAAGTGTCTATTTGGATGAAGATGAAGACAAAGACAGCTGAGCTCCAGTCGCTACATTAAAATGAACAAACATTTTTGTCTATAATAATATAAACAAGTTACTGTGAAAATAATTACAGAGGGAAAAGCAAAGAAAACTAAACTTGCTTTAACTACTCAAAGTCTTGTGCACTTTTTAAACTCTGTTCATTAGTGCTCTCTAGTGACATCTAGCATATGCTTATTAAACACGATGACATTACACCAAGGCTTTTCCACTAAAAATTTCCCAAGGGCCAGATTTTCGTAAATATGTTCAGGATGTTACATCATTTTCCTAATGGTTTTCAGTGACACCGCAATCTTGGTTGAATTAATGGCACTAAAAGACATAATATATGTCTAAACAGCAGCTTTAAAAGCAGCTGGACACGGCTGGACAGTATCCTCTCGTCCTCAGTAGTCGCCAGGAAATCGCAGGATTTGATTCTTCCTTTAACTAGAAATCTGATGTATTTTACACACACTTTATGTAAATATAAACTATAAGAACTAGATTTAAAAAAAGCTAATTAAAGAAGCTAGTTAAGAAAACATAAATAAAAGGATATAAAATACATTTGGATAAAATGACATAAGTTGCTGTAAGATAATTTCTTCTATTATTATTCTTAAGTCATGATTACAATCCTTCATGAGGAAGTTACTTAATATATTATTTCCAGACACTTTTGCACTTTAGTGCAGTTATTTGTTGCATTTTGGTTTACTAGACATTAACCCTTGTGTTATCTCAGGGTCAATTTAAACATTTCTTTTGGGGCCTACGGGTCACCTTGACCCTGAGATAACACAAGGGTAAACTTCCTGTGTGTATCGGCTAATATCGTAAAGGCTACACAATATTCTAGGCTCGTAAAATACTACCTTATTTTCCGCACTATAAGGCGCACTTAAAAACCTTTAATTTTCTCAAAAAACGACAGTGAGCCTTATTATCCAGAGCGCCTTATATATGAACATTACCTGGTGGGTGACTCGTTTACAAACACTCATGACTTTGCCCCGATTTACGACGCAACAACATCATGGGGGACGTCTATTGAGTAAGATTACTGCCACCGTTTTGAGCGAGTGTGTCTTGGTTGTTGTACACTCAAAATCACTCTGCTGCACGCTCAACCAGTCATACACGCGTGCTCTAGCTGTCATACACGCGCTCAACTTCACTGCTGCGAAGTCAACATTTATCTGCTCACAACACCAGTCTCTCGCGTTACTGCTTGAAGCCTTTTAAAAATCATTTGAACATCGTTACCATGGTAATGAACGGAGTTGTCAGAACGCTTACTAAATTTTGACTTTATCTGAATGTTTTGTTGACATTCCCTTTAGCACAGCTTTATCTATTGGATGCATAACGCAACCCCGGTCAAACGTTTGACTGCATCTTTTATTCCATGTGCCTTATAATCCGGTGCGCCCCATTTATGAAAACGGTTCTAAAATAGGTCATTCATTGAAGGTGCGCCTTATAATCCAGTGCGGAAAATACGGTACCCATAAATCTGAGACCTTTCCTATTAAAGGATCAATACCATTCATGTTCTTAGTTATAATTGTCCTAAGATAATGTTGCAGAACATTCACTTGACTGGGAGAGAGTGTGGTTGAGATCAACAGGTGGAATGTAAGTGAAAACACAAACCGTTTTTGAACTCGATCTCCAGGACATCGGGAGTAGCGGGGGCATCTTTGGGGTCTCTGGTCATCAGATAGAGGTCGAGCGGAGCGTGGCTCTGAAAGACAGAAGGTATTAAAAAAAGGCTTTTGATAACTTCTTCAGAGACCAAACGTTGGAGCCGTAAATGACTTCTGTGAGAGGAGATAATGGACGGCATGAGACGAGGCGGGGAGAAGAAAAGAAAAGATGAGGCGTAAAGAAGCAGAATCTAAAGAAGCCATCTGGAGCCAGCATATAAAAAAAAGGAAATCAATGTTCCATTTTTCTCCTCTATTTGGCTTGACTCTCTCCGAGTTGCCCTTCGCTGCAGGGGAAGGATAGCGAAGGTGAATTGAGAAGGAGACAGTGAAAGGGCAAACGAAAAGAAACGACTCACATCCACAATTATAGTGAGTCAAAGCACACCTGGTGATACTCTGACAGAAGCTAGTGGAGCAACAATAAGTGCTTGATAATATTCTACCTGTCTGAAGCCAAATCTCAGACCCGCCGATTCCAACACGTCACTTCCCTGCACCACTATAATCTTCCAGTTTCGGCTCCGTCGGCCGACATCCTCTGCTCCTCTTTTACTGTCAGACAAAGTGTGCCCACGACAAATCTCCATCCCTTTAGGATCCACTAAAAAGTCGTCCGAAAGAGACGGACGCTTGTCTTTTTTCCAGCTGGCGGGAGCCCGGAGCGATTTCATCCGGTGGGACATGAAAGAGCGTCGGCTCCTTCAACAATTACACAGCATTAGGACAGCACGATGGCCAATGTGTCCTGAGCTGAGGCAAATTGCAGGGGGACTATGCAAAATAACTACTGGGTGCATTTAAATGGAAAGCTTTACCAGACACAAAATCATCATACAATAACTAATCGGCATCCTCTCGCCTGTCAGGGAGGAGAAAACGAGCGGCGCAATCACTTCCCTTCCTTTTAACTAAACACCGAAAATTGACTGAGAAGGCGTCCGTCTCCCTCTTCTTTATTTTCTGCATCAGTGCCCTGAGAGATGCCAAATGAGAGCGAGGGGGAAATGGCACCGCCAAAAAGCCTTTGATGCATATTTCTCAAGGGGGAAGAGCGACTGAATTTTAAGCAGAGATGTACGTCGCATGTTGTAAATGTTTGTGTTTAACTGGTTTGAAAGTATTTAGTGGTTTAAATCATAGGTTGGAACAAAATGTATATTTTACCCAAACTGGAATTTTAATATCGTCTTTCCTTTCTTTGACGGTCAATTGATCTTAATTCATTTTCACCTTCAGTTTTACCTACTAGAATACTTTGTAAAACTGTTGGTGGGAATCTGATGGGCCACATAAAATGAATTTGGTGAAATAAATTTGGTCCATGGGCCACTAGTAGTAATAGAGTTATCAGGAAATTCTCAAATTTTCAAAGGAAACAGGGAAAGAAAGAGAGTGTAATATGATGGTAAATTTATACACGCAAAAAGAGTTATTTATTAAAGCAAAACATGTCGTTTTATTTCCATTTCTTTTCTTAACATTTGTTTGATTTGAATATCTCCAATTAAAATCTTACGAGAACTGTAAAGTAAACATGTCAATCAAAAATGAAGGTACTTCACATAATAAATGGTGTTTAAAATGTGTTTTGATACATGTTGAAGAGATGAAAAGGAAAAATGACATATATGACAAATAAATTTAACAAATTACATTTAAATGAGGAATTAACATTTAAGAACTAAATAAATGTGATAGTTATCCATCAAAATCCATCCATTTTGTTCACTCGAATACAGCCAAAGGGCTGCATTTGCCTACACTTTGGTCTGCAGTAACAGTGCATCCACCACGTAACTCGATGACTAGGTTATACAAGCTGTATATGGTAGAGATAAAAATTAAGTTAAATAATGATGCATTTAAAAAATTTTTTTTTTTTTTTAAATCAATTTGATCACTTGGACCAGAGGAGAGAAATCTTTTCAGGCTGTTGCTCCTAAGCTTTGGAAAGATCTTCCTCTCTCTTTGCGCTTGATGGATCTACTGACTCCTTTAAGAAACATCTTAAGACGTTTCTATTTGTTCAGGCTTTTCCTTGATTTTCTGGAACTCATGTTGTGTTATCAGTTGTATCTTGACCTTTAAAGTTTATACTTTATTGAATATTGTTTTGATTGTTTAAGCGCTTTGTGACCCTGGTCTGGAAAAGCGCTATATAAATAAAAATGACTTACTTACAAAATAAAAGAAACGTTATTCATGAAGTAAGGTAATAATAAGCTTCTATTTTTGCTCTACTTCCTCTCCCTTCGTTCTCAGCTGAATGTATACGTTTTTGTCATCGACAGAAAAAGAAATCTTGCATCTGTTGTAAACTGGTCTTAAAAGTTTGTTGTTGAAGCTCAGCAAATCAAATGACACTTGTTTCTGGCGCCCCCTGGTGTTCGTTTCCCGTTTATTCTGCCTTAAAAGATTATTTCAGTAGAGCCATTGAAATGAATGCTGCCGTAAAAGCAGTTTTGTGGTCACATTTAACTAGTAACGACTGATCAACCATCACAGAAAACATAAAAAAAGGTTACAATGTTTCACAAACTTAAAGCAGTACTACGTAACATTTGAAGTAGATCAGGAGAGATCGATGAACCCCAACAAAATCTATGCTGTGATCGATGCTTGAAGTGATTTAAAAGAATTCACTCCAGATTAAACCGATATAAAGCACAGCTACAGTCCGACACGATGCCAAGCATGACTTCTACCCTGAAACCCTTTAAAAAGGTCTTAAAAGGTCAGGCCTACGTTTAGAAACTCACGAACCGAAGCTCGACACAGAGGCCAGAGCTCAGACTAATGTTCTGGTCGGGCACAAAGAGAAAATGAAAAAGTAAGAGAATGGGCTCGTTTTCCAGTGAAAAGGGTCTGAAAGATCAATGCATTTCAATTGAAACCCCCTGCAGGTGGACCTGCACCAAAGCCGTGGCCCAGAGAGGGAGGGAAAGGTAGCGATGGAGAAGGTGGGGTGGGCAGGACGGGGGGGGGGGGGGGGGGCAGCGAGTATTGGTGGGAAATGGGGCGTGAAGCGCACCATCATGTAGCAGAGAGCACCTCCTTTTGCAGCCATATTGTTGTGCTAAACGTGGCCCATAGAGCGAAAGCTGCTGCATGAACTTGACGCGAGTACATTTCTATCTTCTCGCGCATTAGTTGCCTCATTGGTTTTCAATCCACAGAGCGAACCGACGGAGGGGGGGGGACGGGGGGAGGAGGTTTATTAGAGGCAAACATATTTGAGATGCGACGATTTGGGAAAAAAAACCCCCCCACATAAATCACTGCTTTAAGTCTGTGGGGGGAAAAAGGCGAGACCCGTTTAGAAGGCGTTTGGTTAATATTAAAGATGGAATTAAGATGGAGACGACGGTCGAAGGTTAAATACGCCCGAAGGACGTCAAGAGATAAACGTTGACCTTCTTCCTTAAAACTACACAACTCACTTCCTGCCCCTAGTCCGTCCACGCTCGCAGCTAGTCGCCCACGAGCAACACGTTTTTATTTCCTCTTAAGTGAGAAGGGGGTGTGGGGGGGGGTGTGTGTGCACGACGATACGCTCCTTTACTTCTGGTCAACGCGAGCAGTGGCCCCGATCAAAGAACAAAGTGGGCCAGGGGAAGCTCGCTGACAGAAGCTATAATTAAGACTGAGCTGATGTTTTAATGACTCCCGACGAGTGTCAGGACGCCTCGGGGCGAGAGACGCGACCGCCGGGGTGTGAAGTGATGGCAGCGGCGACAGGTAAGCGGGAGATTGTGCCGGCGGCTGACAATCCACAAAGAGTTATAATTAAGTCTAATTGAAAATCACAACAGGGAGTGCGACTCCCGATGGTTTTCACGTCGTCGTTACCTGAACCCCAGGAGAGGGAAAAAAAAAATACGCCGGCAGAAGTTTTGAGCGAAGGGGGCAGGATGGACCCGGGCTATCAGGAAGTGTAATCGCAGAGTAATCTGAACTCTGCTGAATGTTATCTACAAGAGGACACAAGATCGACCATTTGGACATTTCCCTAATCTGACCTTGTTGATCAGAGGGGGGCATTGTGCCACAGGTGAGGGGGGGAGACCCGGGTCAAAGCCTTTAGCCTTCGGGGCTGAAACTCAAGACGCAGCTGATAAAAGATGGGATACTTGAGATGAGGAAACTTGTTTTAATGAAGTCGTGCATGGATAAAAAAAGAGGCCTAAAGACTGTTTTTCGGTCGCATCAAATTAGTGACAAGAGTATTTTAAATTCAACTAGTAATCGAGCACAGTTAAAATAGATTATTTCTCTATGATTTCATCCTAATCTGTAGAGATGCCAATTGTTAAGTTGAAAAAATAAACATGTTACACAATAAATGAAGATTTAATTGCATCATGTTACAGTGCGTGAGTAAAGCTTTGAAGCAGGGCTTTAAATCCGAAAATCCTTTAACAGTCGAAGCACCGAACAAATCATGGATTAACCAAACTGTTTGCACCATGTTCTGATTGTGATCTTGTTGTTTTCACTGTTGAGGGATGGATCTACCTCAACTCTCGCTGTGTTTCGCCTTCAAATTCTCTTCCATCAACATCAGTTTTACTCCGAGTCTCTCGTCTCATCTTAAACAGATGCATCGTAATAAGTTAAAAAATCATTATGATTCAAGATCTTCTTTGACTTTGAGCCAAAGTAGTGCATGTTTACACAGGTACCAGTAGTTACAGTATATTATATTTTAGTTATATTCACTGGTATTGGAGAAAAAGAGTGTCTCTAGGGCCCAGTCATTGATATGAAAGTAATACAAAATACAAGCAATAATAATAAGGTTATCATTTTAATGACCTCCTTGAAGAAGGTACCACTGTAACAAACAATAAGTGTAATTAATATCGTCTACAGTGGACGCTCCACAGGCTCTGACCAGAAGGAACACCAGAGTAGTTTCACTGTAGTAAGCATTGATTTCACATTTAAAGCAAATTTCAATCCTTGTTTATTGAGATCCTTAAGAGAGGAAATTACCATTTTATTTGATCCTAGTTACTTTTTGTTCCAATAGTTGTCTATTGTAGGGAGCTTGATTTCTCCACCACAGCAGCACAATATTCTCTTGTTTTACCCGCACACGTTTATTGACCAAATATATATATATATATATATAATTAAAGAATCATCACAGTACGAGTGTGAACACACTCACACGTTTTTCAAACTTGGGTGGTGACGATGTGTCAAACACACACTGCATCTCAAACGAAAGCGCTTCTATTGCCATGCAAACCGGGCGTGAGTTCAAGGTCGCCAAATTGATGGAGTTTTAGCCGAGCGGCCGCTAGCAAAACATGTTGATGAAGCGATGAAATGTATAAACGCGACAGGATGTTGGACTGAATCTCTTCGATCGAGCCAACAGACTATAATTGTGTTATTATGATCACAGGGATTCCATTTTTTTTTTCTCCACGCTAAACCCGTTGCACCATAAATATTTCATTGTCGTTAATTGAATTCAATACGGGAATAAATGGCCCGACGGAGAACAATACTGTCATCATATATCGCTATGCCATTGAGCCGCCGGCTCCCGTTCTTTTCATAACCTTGTAAACAGGCCGACCACTAAAGGGGCACTGGAGGGGTGGGAAAAGGGCCAGAGAGATAGAGGTCTGAGTTACAGTGGCCCTGCCCCTGCACCTCCACTCCTGCAGCGCGGGACCCCCTCGCCTCCGCGTGACACCCGGTCCATTGGAGGCTCATCCGTCTGGTGCGCGCTCTTTGTACTTTACTGTTACTGGTGACATTTTGGTGTCACGGTGTCACGGTGAAATGGCTCCCCTCCCACGTCGCAGCCCGCGGCGGCGCAACCAGCGGGACAATGAGGACCCCGATGAGTTGGGGCTGGAACTCAGGAGGCCCCAGCGGGGCGCGGTGCCCTAACCCTCCCCGCCCCCCCGCCCCCCTTCCCTGGCTCCCATGAAATCGGGAATTAGCCGAAGCGTTGCTGACGACAAGTCAGTGTCTGTGTGTCCCGAGCTCTTCCCAGGGCCCGGCCAGGACCCTGGGTGAGGCGAGAGACAGACTCCAACACAGTGGCCATGAGATGCGAGTGTTGGGGTGGGGGGCGGGGGGGTCACCAAGGTCAACCTGCGTGTACCGCTTT
The DNA here is from genome assembly GCF_982586985.1 of Callionymus lyra. NCBI lineage: Eukaryota > Metazoa > Chordata > Actinopteri > Syngnathiformes > Callionymidae > Callionymus > Callionymus lyra. The sequence continues at coordinate 10,713,186 of NC_141822.1, forward strand.
GACCTCCAACGACTGCAGGAAAATTGAACTCCATGGGAGAGAAGGTTGTGTTTGTCTCCGATGGTACTGGGGTGGGTCAACAGAGGGGACAGAGGGTTTGCTGTCGGGCCAGTTTCATGTTGATTCACAGAGGATGATGGACATCTGTGGGACTGAGAGGGACAAGAATCCCTGGAAATGGCCACAGGATCCCAGTACATCTGTTAGATTTGACTTATTCATATCAAAGTGTATTCATTACTCGACTTGTCACTAGATTTGATTCCAGAAAACCTAAAACAATCTCAACCAAGCTTCACAATTTGGTCAATTTTCAGGCTTTTGAACAGAGGGAGGCTCATTCGCCCTGAACTTCCTGTTGTCTTACATGTTTATGGTTTAAAATCCTGACCAAAACCGAACTTGTTCGTATTGGAATTAGAGAAAGTCCAATTATTATTATTCAAAGTATCATTAAATCACTGCAGTTCTCTCGCCACAGTTCGTCGCCATGTATTCTTCGGTCGGCTTGGTTTTTCACTTCCCTTCTCTAGTGCCATTCTTGATGTGTCGTTTGGGTCTTTCCTCACCACGTGTCCTTTCAATTTCCAACTTCTTCAGAAGATAAAAGTTTCCATACACTCTTATTTAAATTTGAAGAACAATTACTCACTTTAAAGAGTCATTAAAGACGGTAAATTATTTCTTTATCTGCACCTCCATCATACAGTAACTGACTACCCAGGTATGTTAAGGTCTCGGTGTGAGGCAGATTTTCACCATTAACTCGAATTTGGGATATTCAAGGTCACGACTTCAGTTTTCTTTTGGCCGATCTCCATTCTATTGTTTGACCAAAGACCAAAGTCCATCCATTTGGGACATAAATAAACCATAATCTGACGAGGAGACGAAGGAGAACTGGAGATGTATCCAGACCACGTGGTAATCAGAGCCTCTTGAACTCTGTATACCAGTGTTTCAAACTTAAACAAGGGGCCAAAATATTTTAACAATGAACTGTGAGTCAAAGGTCAAACAAAATATACATTTCCCAAAGCGTGTAAAATTAAAAGACAACAGCGTGAGAGTCGTACTTCCAGTTAAAGAGATCTTGATTTATCTGAATTATTCACCCTTTTGTCATCCTTTCCCAATCAAATGTATTTACTCTGATATACATTTTACTGTCATTAGAAGTCACAAAGAACATTAGTCAGTTTGACACGTGTGCTCTATACGGTAATATCTAGTGATGTGCTGATGAAGCTTCATGAAGCAGTGTCATCATATTTTGGAGCTCAGTAGGTGATGCTTTAGGCTTTAATATAATGTAAAGCTTCATGAAAAATAAGTGCTCAAATCCAAAGATTATACAGCAAAGACTGCCATCTGGTGGAGTCTGAAAATGAAGATAATGCTTCGTGAAGCTTCATCAGTACATCAACTGAGAAAAATCTCAAAATTTAGGAAAATGATGTCACAACACGATCTGGAGCTTATAATCCATGTGTTTGTATCTTCTCGTTTAGACTATTGTAACAGTTTATTTTGGTGTCTAAACAAGACGGATCTGTCTCACCTGCAGTTCATACAAAACTCTGCAGTGAAAATTCTGAGCCGCTCCAGTAGAAGAACTTACATCAGTGATCTGATCCAGACTTACATCCCAGCTCGGGCTCTGAGGTCTGTGGATCAGAATCTACGGATGGTTCCTGAACACGCTTCAGGACCAGAGGAGAGAAATCCTTCCAGAACTGTTGCTCCTAAGCTTTGGAACGATCTCTGTGTTTGATGATCTACTGACTCCTTCAAGCAACATCTTAAGACATTCTTATTTGTGACAGCCGCTTTACAAATAACCTTTACTTACTTACAATATTACATTAAAACTCTTCTTAACTGTAGAAGCTTTAATACTTTGAACTTTGCCAGCCTGTTTATGTAACTATCTTTTTTATCCTGGTGATTCTTCATGACTTTAAAGGGCAATTAATGTGAAAACTCACATACTGAATTACAACTTTGGGGAGAGAAAGACTTCAACATTTGAAATATGTGACTCATCATGACCATGTTTTGAACTTATTACTTTATAAAATTCTCCCCCGTCTGAAATCTGGGCGCAAGAAGTGTTACGAGAGTGGAGTCCATTATGATGTAATATGGCTTCACTCCTCCTCCATCCAGCTGTAATCACGCAACGCTTTGTTTATACAACGAGTGCCTTGCAGGTGGAGACTTCTGGGATAATGACACGCGGTGACAAACACCGATGTTTGACCAGTCACAGCAGAGTGGGTGTGGTTATCGCGAACAAGATTTCATCTCCAGAAAAACAAGTGTTTTCAGTGGGCGGAGCTTACGATCATTTTCTAATGGACCTCTTTTGTATCATCAGTGTCCGTTTGTACAAAACTCTCTTTTCATTGAAATATTTACAACATCCATTCAAGACTTAAATCCAAACATCGGTTTAACTTTCCGAGAGACTAACTATCAGAGAACAATCAAATAAACACTGAGCAGCAGCGATAACTTCCTGTTCTCAACAGCTCCACTCATTCACCTCAAGACGGCTGCTCTTGTGCAGCGTTACCAGCTGCACTTGACACTTCCTCTGCAAATTAGTTTAAGGAGGAAACGGCGGAGACGACAGGGTGATGAAACACCCGTCGACTAGATCATCTGAACAGCGTTTCATTGTATCCTCAATGTTTCCACCACCGGACTGAAGCCTGGTTCTGGTCCGCGAGGCATTTGTTAAACGGGATGCAAAGAAAGAGAAAAATCATTTTAACCATTTCTTTTGTATTGATCATCAACGTCTGAAAGTTGTTGCATTTTCAGAGAAAAACACCAGATTTCCTCTTAGGTAACATTAGCCTGTGACTCTTGACATGTCAGGGTGTTTGTTTTAGTCAAGTTAACTAGAAATACAAGCTGGTAAACTAGCAAATATGAGTAAAAAAGTCTGTATATGGGACCATCTTGTTAAAGAGAAGCTCCTGCTTATTCATCATTAGAATGAAATATAGATTTTTTTTTCCCCTGCACTTTTTTGGTACTGCAAGTCATGCGTTTCTATTTTTGTAGTTTTTATCTAAAAGTCTGTCCATTAAACATAACGCCTACACAAGCGGTCCTTGATGCAAACAAGACGTGAAATTTTTCTCTTTAATTGTGGATTTATTTGCAGCAAACGTGTCTTACCTTGGGATCCTCCAGGATGCCGGACTCGTAGCTGCGCAGGAAGAGACCGGGGATTAGATTCGCCTCACAAATGACATCGAAATGAAACAAGAAGCAACGAGAGACGTCTCACCTGATGTGCATGAGGTTGGCGTCCATGCTCCACGGCGCGCGAGGAGTCACGGACACAGGGATGCCGTGTTTCTGTGGATAATAATGACTTGTTACCGTTATGTCAGGTCGTCGTCTAACATTGATCGAACAGAATCGCTTCTGCCTCCAGTTCTTAACTATACAGTTTAAAAAAAAGGAAAAAAATCAACCCACGGTTATCATACAGAGAAGAAAACATAACTAGATTCAGCCGTGCTGGTTTGTTGACGGTGTAAATTGCATTTAATTAGACAAAAGCTGAAAACAATTAGATGTTACTTTTAGTTTAAAAAGCTGGTATTTGTTGTAGAGAAGCTGTAAAAGGTTAAAATTGCATTAAAGACAACAAAAAGAATAGTCAAGAATAAATCAGATTATTTTATTGCCAGTGTTGTTAACTCGATAAATAAGATTTTGTTTGTGGAGTCTGTATATCTGTGTATGAGAATAAAAGAATGAAATAAGACACAAAACAAGTGATAGAACCAAGAACCGAGGCAGCCGTTTCAGAATAAATCCAGTTCAGCTTGTATTAAAATGATAACGTTTATTCCAGCGTTGCGATTATAAATCAATTATAAAGGTCAAATATGACATTTTCATGCAGCACTTTCAATAACATAACTGGTGTAAAATGCATGATATTTAACTGTTTAGGGAACTATACTGGATGAGACAGTATTTTTCATTTCATGAGTAAATTCTTGTGCATGTAAAATAAAATACAATAAAGCAAATCCAACTAAAACAAAACCGTCTCCTGCTAATAGAACAATACGTTGTTTGACTGCAGTTTTAGGTTTAAAAATAAACCGTATGATCAAATAAAATGACAAAACATCTTCATCAATGAGTCATTTTGAGCCACAGGTACCTTAGCATACTCCATGAGGTCAGATCTCCCTCGGAAGCGGTTGTAGAACGCGGGGATCCTCCAAGGAGCGATGATCTGAACCAACAGAAACATTTGTTAGTTACCATTTCATTTTTTTTTCTTTCGATTATCTCAAATATTTCTGAGAAAAAATTCAAAGAGTAGAAAAACATACCTTTACATCGGGATAAAGAGCGTAGCAGGTCAGCTCAAACCGCACCTGGTCATTACCCTGGAAGTATGTAAAGATAAATCATTGTCAGTCCTTTATTTTTCATTATAACATAATATATATTTTTTAAATTAATACACAGTTAAGGTTGGTTCACATTGTCTTTATGCCATAATACTACATAATAGTAAAATAATTTTGTTTGATCACAAGATTTCATAATTATTATGATCAATTACTCGTGAAAACTAGATACCATGAAACATTAACAACAACTACAGGCATTGAACATTAATATTTTTGTGTATGTTAAGTTGTCATATCAAATTGAATAAGGCGACGTATAACGTCAGTGTGGCACATGCGTCGATAATGTGGTAAATGTCTCCCCCTTGCGACTGTATTACAGTATTGCAGTTTTGGGCAATTCATTTTAGAATTAATGGCGGCTGGCCCATAGAGGGCGCTGGAGTACTACCGATTAATTTAATTTAAAATGTTCATTAAATTTTATCCTTTTTTTAGATTGAAAATAAACATCAACATCGATCATTTTGTATGTTTTTAAAGGTCTTCACACTGACACAACTGTACAAGTTTAAAAATATATATATTATTTGTCATTTGCAGTGTATTCGTGTGTGAAAATATAACAACAGAGAACAGGTTGTTAATAGTCTTCCTTTTAGTCTTAAAATAATTAAGTTTATTCTGTATGATTTATGTTTTAGAATAATTGAAATGTTTTCATGTGTATCTAAACAAGGAGCATAATAAACATTTATTATCCTTCATTAACTTTTCAGTGTTGATTTCCACATGTAATTATTATTGTCTACTTTTAATATAAGACTATTTTCTACTGATTCTTTCAATGGTATAGTCAGGAAAATGTACTGGAAAAGAGCGCCACCTAGAATATCTTTCACCAGCCGCCACTGCTTATAACATACATATGTATATAAATAGGTTAAACCAATTTGTCAGTTGGCACCTCCAAGTGCAGGAAATAAATATTGAAGTACATGATGTTACGCATCATATATGTGCAAACACTCACCTTTCCAGTGGCGCCGTGAGACACGTACTGAGCTCCTTCCTTGCGCACGATCTCCACCAGCTTCCTGCTGATGCACGGGCGAGCGATGGACGTGCCGAGGAGATACCGGTCTTCGTAGACGGCGTTGGCTTGGACGGACGGCCAGATGAAGTCCTCCACGAACTCCTGACGCAGGTCTTCGATGTAGACCTACGAACCCAGATGGAGGGAAGTCGTTTTACAGATGAAGACATTTTTGAGGATTATGTTGAAATAAACGCGTCTATTTCTAGGGATTAAATCAAGAAGACTTTCACTGAAGGAAAAAAACCTTTTAACCACATCACTGGAATCACTGGACACATTTTCTCAGAAGGGCAGAAAATAATTTTGATTTTAATCTGAACTAAATGCTACACTTCATTGTGCTGAGAGAAAGGTTGAGAAATTAAAAACAAACCTTTCATTTGCATTCAAAACTTTATTGAAACAACAAAGTACATGAAAACAATGTGGAGGGTTGTTATAAGAATTTAAGTGATCAAAATGTTTGTCCCTCACAAGTCGGTGCCTCATGACTGATAAAACTTGTGCATCATGACTGATAAAACTTGTGCATCATTACTGATAAAACTTGTGCATCATGACTGATAAAACTTGTGCATCATGACTGATAAAACTTGTGCATCATTACTGATAAAACTTGTATATCATGACTGATAAAACTTGTGCATCATGACTGATAAAACTTGTGCCTCATGACTGATAAAACTTGTGCATCATGACTGATAAAACTTGTGCCTCATGACTGATAAAACTTGTGCATCATGACTGATAAAACTTGTGCATCATGACTGATAAAACTTGTGCATCATGACTGATAAAACTTGTGCATCATTACTGATAAAACTTGTGCATCATGACTGATAAAACTTGTGCATCATGACTGATAAAACTTGTGCATCATTACTGATAAAACTTGTATATCATGACTGATAAAACTTGTGCATCATGACTGATAAAACTTGTGCATCATGACTGATAAAACTTGTGCATCTTTACTGATAAAACTTGTGCATCATGACTGATAAAACTTGTGCATCTTTACTGATAAAACGTGTGCATCATGACTGATACAACTTGTGCTGATAAAACTTGTGCATCATGACTGATAAAACTTGTGCATCTTTACTGATAAAACTTGTGCATCTTTACTGATAAAACGTGTGCATCATGACTGATAAAACTTGTGCATCATTACTGATAAAACTTGTGCATCCTGACTGATAAAACTTGTGCATCATTACTGATAAAACTTGTGCATCATGACTGATAAAACTTGTGCATCATGACTGATAAAACTTGTGCATCTTTACTGATAAAACGTGTGCATCATGACTGATAAAACTTGTGCATCTTTACTGATAAAACTTGTGCATCATGACTGATAAAACTTGTGCATCTTTACTGATAAAACGTGTGCATCATGACTGATACAACTTGTGCTGATAAAACTTGTGCATCATGACTGATAAAACTTGTGCATCTTTACTGATAAAACTTGTGCATCTTTACTGATAAAACGTGTGCATCATGACTGATAAAACTTGTGCCTCATGACTGATAAAACTTGTGCATCATGACTGATAAAACTTGTGCATCATGACTGATAAAACTTGTGCCTCATGACTGATAAAACTTGTGCATCATGACTGATAAAACTTGTGCATCATGACTGATAAAACTTGTGCATCATGACTGATAAAACTTGTGCCTCATGACTGATAAAACTTGTGCCTCATGACTGATAAAACTTGTGCCTCATGACTGATAAAACTTGTGCATCATGACTGATAAAACTTGTGCATCATGACTGATAAAACTTGTGCATCATTACTGATAAAACTTGTGCATCATGACTGATAAAACTTGTGCATCATGACTGATAAAACTTGTGCATCATTACTGATAAAACTTGTGCATCATGACTGATAAAACTTGTGCATCTTTACTGATAAAACTTGTGCATCATGACTGATAAAACGTGTGCATCATGACTGATACAACTTGTGCATCATGACTGATAAAACGTGTGCATCATGACTGATACAACTTGTGCTGATAAAACTTGTGCATCATTACTGATACAATTTGTGCATCTTTACTGATAAAACTTGTGCATCATTACTGATCAAACTTGTGCATCATGACTGATAAAACTTGTGCATCATGACTGATAAAACTTGTGCATCTTTACTGATAAAACTTGTGCATCTTTACTGATAAAACGTGTGCATCATGACTGATAAAACTTGTGCCTCATGACTGATAAAACTTGTGCATCATGACTGATAAAACTTGTGCATCATGACTGATAAAACTTGTGCATCATGACTGATAAAACTTGTGCATCATGACTGATAAAACTTGTGCATCATGACTGATACAACTTGTGCATCATGACTGATACAACTTGTGCATCATGACTGATAAAACTTGTGCATCATGACTGATACAACTTGTGCATCATGACTGATACAACTTGTGCATCATGACTGATAAAACTTGTGCATCATGACTGATACAACTTGTGCATCATGACTGATACAACTTGTGCATCATGACTGATAAAACGTGTGCCTCATGACTGATAAAACTTGTGCATCATGACTGATAAAACTTTTGCATCATGACTGATAAAACTTGTGCATCATGACTGATAAAACTTGTGCTGATAAAACTTGTGCATCATGACTGATAAAACTTGTGCATCATGACTGATAAAACTTGTGCATCATGACTGATAAAACTTGTGCATCATGACTGATAAAACTTTACAGTAAAACATTACTGATACAACTTGTGCTGATAAAACTTGTGCATCATGACTGATAAAACTTGTGCATCTTTACTGATAAAACTTGTGCATCTTTACTGATAAAACGTGTGCATCATGACTGATTAAACTTGTGCCTCATGACTGATAAA